>NW_006799945.1:1551830-1590253 GCF_000485575.1 Poecilia formosa
AAAAAAAAAAAAAAAAAAAAAAAAAAAAAAAACGTTATTTAGCCCAGGGTTGACTTTATCCTGTTGCTTTACTTTGTGTTCCAGCAGCCAATATAAAATGGGTTCAACAGCTTTGCTTTGATGGACTCCAGATGCCAATGTAGGATGGATTTGGATGGACATACAGCATAAAAAAAAGAATGATAAAATACAAGTTCTATCAACTAAAATATGTAAACATCAACTTAAAAGTATTTGGTATGTTGCTGACATATTTTAATAAATAAATAAAAACAAAGTTCTGATGGCTTGCAGCTGATTATTGCACTGCAGATGCTGGAGAGTTATTGCACATTAAAGCTGCAACCACTGGTCTAATTTAACATGCGTGTTCCTTCCAGCTGCTCTTAAATTGTTCCCTTTTAGTAGAAACGCACGGACGCTTTGGAGAGCAGCGAGGTCGGAATGACTAATGTTTCAGGTAATCTGAACTTCAGATGGTGTGAGAGATTGTGGTTCGTCACTTTCTGGCTAGTTGTGCAGGTTAAGTCAAAAGCAGAGGTGCCATCTTTCACAAGATAATCTCACTAGAACATAACATGATAACATGAACAGAGATAACTTAGGTGCACAAAGGTCCCTTCGTTGTTCTTCACACTTTATATGCAGGACTGGTTTCACAGTTCTCTTCAGCATCCTTTGAAGTTTGTGTTAAATCTGCATTCGCAAGTTGTTGCATTCTGGATTCCAGGCAGCTTGTATGCCTTATTTCTTGCTGGGAAAGCATGTTTGGTAAGGGGTCTTCAAGGTCGGTGTTGCAATGAAAGGATGTTTGAAGTTCCAGAAAGAACCTGGTCTCTGTGGTTGGTGCCTCTCTTTTTGTCTGCTGAGGTAGCGAGAGAGGTTGCCGGGGAGATTTCAGCCGGGATGGATGGAGCAGAGCATATCCTTTTGAGCGTGCTGTCCATATATCTCGTTTTTTTTTTTTCTTTTCTTAGAACTTTAATGAGCAAAGTAGGTTTGAGCGTATGTGTGTGTGCATTGGCCTTTGGAAGCGTATGGCTCTTACGTTAGCATCCATGTATATGCTCTGCTAACCTGGGCAGGCAATGTTGTCCTCTTTTCTTTATTGAAATATGTCTGCATGTCAGTGTGTGCACAAGTTGATGTAGTGGTCTGTCAGGCCGTCACAATTTGTGCTTCCCAGACACTATGGAGCGGTAGAGCTCTTCGTCCAGCTGCACATAGCGCCCTCTGCTGGAATCCAGGAAGAACAGTTTGTCTGACACAACAGTGGGATTAAAACCATCGTGACGCAACTCTGTCTTCTGGAATTTAAACGTCCCTGGAAAAGAGAGGCAGAGGAAAATTGTTTAGATATTTTTTGTTTAAATCAGTCTAGGCTGTTTTTTTTTTTTTTTTAATTATTATTTTGTTTTTCTTTCATGGTTTATACACATTATTCAAGCCCAAATTCAAGACTAAAATTTTCAGAATTTTGGGGAGTTATGTTAGATATTTCTATCAATGTTTGAGATGAAACAAAAAACCTGCCAAAACCAAAGCAGTTCAGAATTACAGGTGCGATGAATGAAAGGAGGACTGCATCAAAGTAAGGAAGTGAAGAAAGTAGGAAGGAAAAAGAGACTAAAGACAAAATAAATGAGTGAAGACACTGTTTCAAGGAAAGAAGGAGGGCAACAAAGAAAAAGAAAAGAAGGAAGAAAGATCAATGAAAGTAAGGGAGGGGGAAAGGAACTAACAAGTGAAGTGACGTTCTTTCATTTCCTATTTCTCTCCCTTCGTTGTTTCATTGCAACTTTCATTCTTTCCTTGACATTATAGAAAAAAATTGCTGAAAGGTTTATGCCTACCAGTTCTCAACAGAACAAAAACTATCTAGCTTTTCTTAATTGTTTTTCTAAGAAACATGAATCTAAATATTAGTGGAGTGTGTATATAATTGAGCAAGTGTGCATACTTTGAACCGTTGTGGTATAGAGAAAATCCATAATGAATTCAAACGTGCATTATTTTTAAAGTTCAATTGATCTATTGATTGTATAATATTTATGAAAATTAAATCTTTCATATTAATCACTAAAGACCCAAATATAATATGGCTCTTGCCCAGTGGCCACTGGAGATGGACCGCGGAGCGCCCAGCAGGTTTAGACAACAGACAGATGAAGATATGATGACCCAAAATGGGGGCATGTACGCTTCACCTACACAGCACATGGATCCTTTAGAAAATAAAATGAGCAAATAAATACCCGTCTTGTTGACTTCTGGAAGGAAGCGAAGAAACACGGGTCTGGCATACGGAGGGAGAACTTTCTCCATGTCCTTAAACAACTTCTCCAGGTCGGTGGATTGGGACGGATCAGCGATGGCTGCCATTCCAGCCTTTCCCTCTGCTCCTGTGCACACAGAGTCAGACATACAAGATGATTCGCTACTAACAACTGTAGAGATCTAGGTTCAGGAGCAACCAAAACCCTTTATTTATATTTTCAAACAGCACCAAACTTAATCAGCTCTTGGTCATACCGTAGTGGAGAATGTGCCTCCATTTTTACATCCATTTGGACATTTTCTGTACCTGCATTGTCTATGTTGGAGCTGGATAGCTGGAGTCAATACTATTAATCCATTAAAACAATAGAGGAAAGAACCATCCATGCTCATCCTCCTTCAAATCCAATGCTCATACTGAGCACATTCTTGATGTACGGCAATGTAGAAAAATGTAATAGTTCATTTGCTAGCCTTCCTGTTTAACACTATGGATATCCTGTGCTCATAACTTATCCATTTTGCCAAGATTGGATGAACATTTCACTTTCAGATTTGTAAAGCTGGTGGTGACATGACTCAAATGACTTTTATTAGTAGTAACAGATGGTTCTAAAAAGCATTCAGAGTGGCAGGCTGAAAAAATATGCAAGCTACACTTTTCAAATGTTATTTGTAGAAATATTTGAAAGCGATAAAAACACCTTTTGTTTGTATTCTTCTGCTTAATTTGTTTATAGCGAGCCCATACAATCTCAATAAAATACATTCAGGTTTGTGGGACTTTGAACTCATTTCATTTTGGGACAACTAACAACTTTAGAGACATGTTAGACATTTTCTTAAGCCCTTACCATGTAATGTCGGAAACATACAGCATGAACACAAGCCAAGCGAAAAGGTTTACCTGGGATTTCTACTCCATAAACAACCACATCTTTCATCTCTAGCAGCCTGCTTAAGGTTCCTTCCACTTCGGTCGTTGAGACGTTCTCTCCTTTCCACCGGAAAGTGTCTCCTGTTCGGTCCTTGAAGTACATGTGGCCGTACTTATCCATGATCAGAACGTCGCCTGTTTGGAGGATTTAATAACCGATTGTTCAAATGAGGTACTTCAAACATTATAATACAATAACATGTGCTGGAGGAGGATTCTAACCAGAAAGATAGGCGCTATCGCCCCTCTTGAAGACACTGCTAGCGATCTTCTTGCTCGTTGCCGTTTCGTTAACGTAGCCATCAAACCTTCGGAGGGGATCGTTCTGAATGATCTTCCCAACTAGCTGGCCAGGCTCGCCTTGAGCAAGAGAAGAACCAGATTACTTCACATTTGTTGGCATTTTTGGTAAATATTTGTTCATAATTTCAGGATTTTGCTATATTATAGTTAGAAACTGTTCATGTGTGAAGAAGAAGTGAACTTCCAAAACATTGTTATGCATAGGACTACAACTAACAATTATTGTGGAAATTGATTATGCTAACAATTAATCAGATAAAAAAAAAAACTGGCATAGTCTGCAAATTTTTAATAAAAAAGTACTTAAAAGTACAAGACAAATAATTCAAATCCTTTTAATCCTGCTGTGTGTTGTTCTTTCAGCAAATTACCTTTTTTAGAGTTTGTGTACTCTAGTTACCAATAAAATCAATCATTAAGTTAGTTGACAGTTATATTACCAATCGATTCATTTGATTAATTATTTAAGTTCATATTTTCATCAATAATCCAGTTTTCATTATTAACTATTTTGTATGTGAATATATAAGCAGCCACATCTCTGTCGACAGTTTCTTAAAACAACAACAACAACAAAAAAACACAGCAATTTTTAATGTATGACTCACGAAAGTAAAAACCCACCAGGTTTACAAGGAATGCAGACACCATCAGGTCCTCGTATGAGCTCCATGGTCTCCTCATCAACCCTCACCAGCCTGATGGGATAGATGAAGGGCAGAATCTGGCTGTTAAAGCCACATGCGCCAACCTAGACGGCAAACAAAGAAGTTAGAAAAAGGCCAGGCTGGTTCATTTTTGCAGTGTATGTGGATCTGGGAGGAAGGGAGGAAGGAATGTGGCGGCAGTGATAGCAGCGTTTCCACTTCACGTGGATTCTTTAGTGAGCAGCTGTGCGGCTTAGTCATCTGAGAATCTGAAGATAGACCGGCCATACAGCCTGGCCAAGGCTCCAAACTAATCATGCTGACACTGTTATTAAGCAGGTGCAATTAACAATCCAGGCCCATCATGCAGATAAACACCAAGTCACACTCAGGCCTTGGCACCCAGTTGTAGTATGACTCCAAGCTTTGGAATAGTCCAGATCTTCACATTGTGCACAGACTCAGCCAGACCTGATTGGCTTTACAATACCAATAAAAGACCCACATGTGGCTGCTAAGCTGATAAACATGCAGATTTTTTTTTTCTCCACCACAACAAAGCTAAAACCTACGGTGCATGTGATGAAACCTCTGTATTTATTAATACCACAACTCTGCATGCTGTGAGGAAACATGCTTGTGTAGACAGGATTCTTTGTGGTGGTAGCACTGGGGTTAAGACAGCCTGGAAAGAAAAGGAGTACAAAGAGCATAGCAGCCTTATCTTTGCCTTCACACTGAAGTCAGGTTTGTCAAATTTGCTGCGATTCAGCAACGTTCAAAAGATTACAGAGGTCCAAGGCTGTTCTTTAACCTGGTGCAAAGGTGGCCTGACAATGCTGCAGACACAAGGAATCTGCAACAACTGATGTGCTGCTTTCTTAACGGAGTATTTAACTACACTGTTTTACAAATCAATTTTGGTTTTGCACATTTCATTCCCCTTGTACATATTTCAGAGTCCGTGCGATCTCTATTTTATGTTTGTGACATCACAATAAAATAAAGTATTTTCCCTAAAGAATTCTCACTGCTTCTTAGCAGGTTGTGTTCCCACCTTGTTTCCAAAGTTACCCAAGCTGCAGTTGCACTCTGTGGCTCCGTAAAACTCTGCAATCTGCGGGATATTGTAGCGTTTCATGAACTCCTCCCATATGGACTGGCGCAGGCCGTTCCCCAGCGCCATGCGCACCCGATGCTGACGTTCAGAATCTCGAACTGGTTGGTTTAGTAGGTATCGACAAATCTCTCCGATGTACTGCACGATCTAGATGTTGAATATGGAAATGGGAACAGAAACGATTCCAATGATTAATAGCAATTCAATTAGGTTGACAACAGGCTGTTCAAATGTTTTGAGGAATATTTTCAAGACGTAACAGAGTGACTCGTGTAAATGAAATTAGTCTTACGGTGCAGTTATATTTGACACAGTCGTCCCAGAAACGGGACGCAGAGAACTTCTTTCTGATGACCACAGTCATTCCGTGTATTAGGCACTGTCCCACTCCCACAATGTTCCCTGAGAAAGAAGAATATGAAGATTCACACCGTCACTCTTTTTGTACGAGGTCATCAAAAAATGGAAAAGCTGAAATTGCAGATGCAGCTGAAATGAACAATAAAATCAGTTTAATTCTGTCTTTCCTTCTCGGACATTTGAAACACACATTGTGTTGAGATCAACATGATGCCAAGGCTCTTCAGAGGAAGTGCAGTAAGTAGGCCAAACTAATTTGCCTTTGTTTGCACAAGGACTCAAACCAACATGGATGTGACGTTTCTACAACCGTAACCCAACCCACAGCCAACGACTGCAGCCTCTCCCTCATCTAGTTTGATTTGCATTTGAGGCGGAGTGAAAGTCTACTTGTAAATCCTTCTTTCCATTAGCCTTAGTGTGAGAAACTGGCTCGAGCACATGTTTTTGTTTTTACAGTTTGTTTAAATCGCTTTTGTACGGTAGGAAATTGAGCCAAAAGGGAAGTAAAAGTAGTAAACTTAAGCAAACATACCTGCAGAGTGATAGAGCGGGAGACAGTCGTAGAGGACATCGTCTGGTGTCATCCTAAAGCCGTAATATACCAAAGCAGCCATGCGGTAGTATCTGAAAACAAGAACGGAGGTAGATACGAGTCAAATCAGTCAAATCAAACGCAGCGAGATTTACTTTATCTCCATCTCCTTCTGTGCTAAGATTATTTGAACTATACACAACATGGATCTAAAAAGAACAGCTGCAGTTCCTGTGTGTTCGTTTGTTGGCCAAATGCCTGCTTCCTACCTGCTGTGCACAACAATGGCAGCTTTAGGCATCCCTGTGGTCCCTGATGTGTAGATATAAAACAGCCGATCTAAAACAGAAAACACAGAAACAGAAGATGATATCAGGTTGATATTGTGCAAATGCGATAAATGTCTAAAAATGTTTCTTCTGCTAAATTTCAACTTCTGCATATATATGCAAACACGGTGTGTTCTACCTGAGTGTTGAACCTTTTCTAGAAGGAGTTACTCACTTTCTCACTCTTGATCAGAGCACAGATGGAATTGAGCAGTGTATCATAGTAAGCCCTATCAGCACTGTCTGATCTTATAACCTGAAATCTTAAACTCACACGGATTGAAAAAAAAAAACATAGCAGAATAATTTCAAAAAGACTTGTATAGATGTGAAACAAAGTCAGAGTGAATAATTGTTGTGGCTCTGTGTGAGTAAAGGTCAGGTGGAAACGTTACATCCTCTCTTGAATTGTTTGGTAGACAGAAATTTTTGTGTGTCAGGTGCTTTATGTGAGAACCAGAATAAGCAGATAGAGAGCAGTTTCTTTTTAAATGTAATGTTTATATAAAGCTTTGCAATAGTATCCGTACCCTTGCATAGATACATTTATACACAAATCGGTTATTTATTCATTCAGTGGCTTCTGAAAGCAATTAGATTCACTACATTCAATATTTTTTGGCTGCAGAGTGCCAGGGAGATGGAAACAAAAGTACACCACAATTTTTATATATTTTTTTTACTTTCTCACTCGGCTCTAGTCAGATAAATCCAAAACTGATGAACGCTACATGTGCCAGAAATCTAACACTGTATTTCTCTCTGGGGCAATACTACATGTGCATGCATTTTGTGATCTTTGCGGGTCCCACTCTGGACAGCCACAGGTTGGCTAACATGTCTGTCATGCCACCTCAAGCTCCATAAGTATATGTTTGCTGAAATAAAGTCATTTACATCCAATACCTCCAACTACTGGCAGATCACTATTTTGTCTACCTCTCGTTTGCATACAAGCAACAGTGCTGCAATGTTTTCCAAAAATGAAAGTTTGTATGATAAACTTGTATCTTATCATGCTGAAATGTTTGGAACCAGAAACATAAGCTACATCTGAACAAAGTGAATTATTGAAACAACTCCCAACAATGTAACAAAAGGCAGTTTGTATGAACTTTGTCGTAAGGGAAGTCAAATCCGGCCCGACATCGCGTGTTCACCTGTGAAGCAGCGATCGGGCCGTTGAGGCAGGCGAGACGAGGCGCCAGCCAGCAGGGGCTCCAGGCACTCTGTTCCCTGCGGTACTCGCTTGGGGTCCCAGTCTCCGGAGCAAAACATCAGAACCGCCTTCCTCATCGAACTGTGGACCTCTGACACCGCTGTAAAAAAAAGAGAGAGAAAAAAAAAAGAAGAGCCCTGAAATGTTGTGGGATAATTAGCATAATTTAAACAATGGTGCAGGGAGAACACATGATATAAGGTCAAAGAAGGTTAAAAAATAAGCCCAGAGCAACTCGACCAAAAACAAAAAACAAAACAGGAGAAAGTACCGTGACAATGAGTGTGAAACTGAAACGTCTCAATGGTTTTTTTCATACTGTATAAACAGAAACGGTGTGTAAGTGAAGCTTTATGTCCTTCTGGCTCAGTGCTGATGCTGTAAGCATGATGTTTGGCTGCACCACAAAAAGGCTGCAGTTCCAATTACTTAAAGGCATTAAGCACATCACAGGCTGAAGAACCAATACAGAGAGAGCTTCATCAATCTCCGAATGTACACTTCCACTCTCTTAATAGATGTTGAGGTCAAGGATTTTTTTTTTTCCCCTGATGGAGCATAGATCCAGGAGTAAAACAGATCCCAAATGAATGTTACATTGCATGTTCATGTAATATGCAAGAGAAGGTTAGTCTATTAAGACGTTGTTCATTAGTAGACAAGAGATAATTAATGCAATTTTAATTCCACGCACATGACCTTTTAATGACTCATTTATCTACCGAGTGAGTCAGGCAATGCTTCTGCTGAGTGATTTTTTACTTTTTAGCCGTTTTAAACTGGTAGGACAAAGTCACATTTAAATGCATAATGTGCTGCATGTGTGCACATAAGCTTGGATTGAAGACATGCAACCGATTTTGAAAAAAGTTGAATCATCAAAAAGAGAATGTCGAATATTTCTGAGTTCTAGGTCATAAATCTGTAAGAGTTGAACATTGTTCTACACATTTTTGCCACCTTCATCAGTGGCTGATTATCACTTATCAGGTGGTAGTCTTGTCAGACCTTGAATGCCACACATTGGCTATAAAGACAGCTCCACTGACTGATACTGAGGAGACACCTACTCAAATAACCATGTATCTTTTATGACCTCAGCTGCTTTCTCCCTGCACTTGCCTCTCTCATTACAAAGGAAGGAGAACAGCACCCATCAGCATAAGTCAGTACTGTGCACGCAGGAGGCATAGGGTGGCTGTAGAACATGAGCTCTTCCCTTTATCTTACCATCAGAAAGCTCTGAACCAAACACCACAGCCTTGGCATTGGAGATGGTAACACAGTGGACCAGGGCATCTAGTCTCAAGTTGAAGTTGATGAGAGCAGCTTCAACTCCGATTTTAGCCATTCCCAGCCAGAGGCCCACATACTGGGATCTGTTCTCCATGAACAGGGCCACCACATCGCCTTCCTGAAAGTGGAAATGACAAAAGAGACACGTGCCGTCAATCTATAGTACACACGCCACTTTAGTTTTTCACGTTACAATTAATTTTAAAGCAGTTAAAAAAAAAAAACAGGAAGTAGCACACCTAAGACAGAAGGAAATCCTATAAGGCTGTCAAATGTTGCCTACAAATAATCTGAAAAGTCCGGCCTTTCCTTGCTGAAGAATAGCACCCCCACAGCATGATACTGCCACCACCAATTCAGAAAAGTGTGGCATCCACTTGTACTCATTCCTCTCACTTTAATGCTCCCAATTAAATTCCAGTGAAACAAATTCCTTACAAAAGTTATCTTGTGAATAAATAGTCAGTTTGCATATAATTAAAAATTAAATTGTGATATTGATTGCGATGAACCAGTTTTTTTTGTTTGTTTTTTTCCCCCATCACTAGTCTCTCTTTCAGGTCTACTGCCCAGTTGTTTAGAATCAAAATGTACAAACACTTGGGCAATTATACTATTGGGAAGCAGATTTTAAATTCAGGGCACCTAAAACAGTAAAGTTAACTAAATAAATGGTGTATGCAAGCAGACCTTCCGGCCTAACACGCCACCCTAAAAAGATGTTGGCAGTATGATGCTGTGGGGATGCTTTTCTTCTGAAGAACAGGCAACTCTTCTCAACTTTTTCATGACGAAAATTATGAGCACCATGCCTCGGTTTCCTTCTATAACTTTGTGCTGACAGTACATTAAAAGAAATACACACTGTACATTGAGGTTAGCGTTTATAATGTGACAAAAAATTGTATCCATTTTTAAAAATGAAAAAAGAGAAAACAAGTTTCACAAATCATTTCTAATTCAATCCTTTTTTTTGTTTTTATTTGTTTTGCTTTTCACCTTAAAGCCACGACCCAGCAGCAGGTTGGCCACTCGGTTGGAGTATTCATCCAACTGTCGGAAAGTCCACCTCTCTCCGGTCCCCTCAAAGATGAGAGCAGTTTTGTCGCCATGGCGCTGCACAGTTTCCGCAAAGATCTTAGGAAGAGTGTTCTTCTCTCTGACGTGTCGCTTGACATTGAGCTTCACGCGCAGTAGCACGTAGGCCGCGCTTTAGGAGAAAAATACAACACACCTTAGAGTTACAGCTCTAGAACTGATTTTATTTACAAACATAAAAGTGCTTCTTCTGCAAAAGAATCCTAACCTACACGTAATATTTAACAAGAAATGCCAACTTTGCTTAGTTTTACATGATCAACATGGATCTTTTCAAGGACAACCTTCAAGTAATGGCTGGCAGTTTTATGAAGCATGCCTCATTTGCTGGGAAGCGTTACAAAACATGCATTTATATTAGCTATACGTAGAAGGTACAAATATACCTTTAAGTTATTGTTCATATATAACTGGATCCATTATCGACACACATGCAATTCACAGCAGGAGAAGTAAAATATTTAAATAAGCATATCCAGGGGGCAAAGTCTGACTAAACAGCAACAATCAGTTCTCTGTATTTATCACACAGAGGTACAAGCAGAAGCCGTGGCTGAGTGAGGTAAATAATTACAGAAACCTCATAAAAACCAACAAGCCAAGTAATTTCATGGCTGTACTGTGTTCTTGTTGAAATTCTTATCATTGCATAAGGGATTAGTTTTATGCTTGTCGAGATAAATGGAGTTTACTGTAGCTCAGACGTCCAATTTTCACTCACATCACCTTTGGGGTTCTCTCTATTGCAACAGAACAAAACTGAAAGCAGTAATAAGCCGTTTAGTGTAACCTTTTTGAGCAAATGTTCTACTGCTAATGCAAAGCTACCACTATTTGTCACAAGTGTACATGCCAACAAAATGCCAATGGCTTGTCAAACTACATCACACAATACCACCCAATGAGCCAGTGTGGAAATGTCAGCCACAGCCCAGGTGAAATTGTTGAATTCTTAACCTTTATTCATAGGATACTGTGAGTAAAACTAAAAAGCTTACTAGTTTTATCAAAAGAAGATGTAGGTATGTGTATATGAAAAGGAGGATATGTATCTCTTACTCACAAAGATGGAGTCCTTATTTTACACGTACTAATCAGAAATATGCACCATTACTAGATGGACCACTGTATTTGTTCTGAGGAGGTTTTTAAAAGGACAGGTTTTTGTTTACAGTTTCCCGTTTTACCAGTGGTAGAGGGGCGGGGGGAAAGGAAGTTAACCACAGCACATTACCATAGTAACCTTTAACTGTAAATATTAGCTCAAGGTTCACACATTAAATAATCGCTGTCTAGCTGCGTCCTTGGCATTTTTTCCACAGAAATATACGTCAAGCTAGCACCTTGGATACTATCAAGTGGCCCCATCAACATTTCTGCAAATAAAATCTGACCTGAAGATATGTTTTAGGCTTGGTATTAAATAAGGAAATGAAGTGCAAGGAAATGCAAGTGACTGGGGCTTCAGTCACTTGCAAAATACAACTTGTGACTTTATGTAGTAGACCAAAACAATGTGGTAGCATCAAAGCTGTGAGATTATTAAGCAGGAAGAAGTAAAGCAGTCCAAGTTCATGTGAAGCGGTTTGGAAGTGCATGCAGAGTAATTATTTAGGTCAAAGTTAATTTGTGGTTGAGAATCAATCACAAGATTTGAAATCTGATGTTTACAAGTGGTTTTCATCCAATCTGGCAGAAGTTGAGATATTTTGCAAAAAAGTACCTTTTGGGGCCAGTTGTAAGTGCCCCCAAAAGGTGGCACTATAAAGTATTTAAGTAGGGGGGTTGAGCGAAATCTGAAATTGTCTAGTGACAATTTATAAGAAAAAATAAAATATAGGACTGTGAATACTCTTGGAAGGCCCTGTGAAGGAATCAATAATCAAAACGACACTTTGCAATTATGTCCTGACAGAGAGAAATTAAATGAGAAGTTTATGTTATCTGAATAATTAATGTGACATCTTGATATCTATAAATCATTACTGATAGATTAAAATGTATGATTTTATGACATAAAATTTCAAAAGAGATGGAATATAGAACTAATATTTTTATGAAAGGACAAGACAACAGTTCAAAGACTTTTAACATCAAATTGATGTTACTTTGTATCAGAGCGTTTTCCTCTATTTTAAACAAGCAAGCCATAAATACCCATAAATATAGCTCTTGTTTTATTATTTTACATGTGTTAAAGCTAATCAGTGAATGATTATTACCTATACAGGGGCTGTTAAAGGTCGGTGGCAGAAATTCCAATTCTGTGTTGTAAAATTTCAAAAAGTGCATTTGACATGTAAATATATGTTTTGTGCTTACTGTAGATCTCTGCCAATTGTTTTGGCAACAATATCCAGAAAGCTCCATCCTCCACTTCCAAGGTAGAAGATCAGGATGGCTGGAAGAACCTGGTACCAAGGCAGGCCCACCACCAGCCTCAACACAAACAGCAGGACTGTGCAACATGCCAGACGCATCATCCTGAGGGGAAACACACACATACACACACACACACATATATATATAACTACAAATCTGAATCTTTTCAGGCCAAGCAACAGACCACTTACACAAATACTGCTAGTAGAGTATGTACACAGGAAGGGATTTTTGAGTTTGCGCTGCCATAGAGCCAAAGAATGTTATCGACTGTGATTCTGTTTACACATCCTGTGCCAAGTTTGAACTACTAACTTAGGCTTGGTGTGCACACTCCTTTGTCCCTCAAATTATTTCACATTTCTCACAAACTTTATATATATATATATATATATATATATGTAGAGCAACACATTACTGCAAAATAGAAGAAAAATCATGCATGACTTAAACATTTTGCACACAAAAAAATATCCTGAAAAGTATGGCATGCAATACTGTTATTATTGGATTTGTATTCTGGATCAATACTTTTAGAACCATCTCCCAAGTAGGTTTCTAAGAAGATTAATACAACTGGATGGCAAAAGTCTTCAGGCTGGTGCTTTGATCTCAACTAGCACTTTTTTGAATAACTATTTTGTTCAGAGATTTTATAATGAATTTTATTTGTTGTTTCTGTTATTTCATTTGAATTTTTACAATCTCTTCCAGTTCCAGTGTTAAAATGTTTATTAGAATTTAAAGTTTATTGATCTATGTGTTCTTGCATTATTATGCTATTAACACTATATTATTTGAAAATAGTCTCAAAACAACAAAATTATCATTTATTGCAATAACTACTGGGATAATTTATCGTCCAACAAAATTTGTTATTGTGTCAGACCTACGCCACCATTCTTGCAGAAGCGTCCACACATGACAATGCTGCCACCACCATGTTTCAGCATGGTGCATTTTGGATGATGTGAAACATTAGTTTTCTGATACATGAAAAGGTTTAATGTGCACATGTCTTTGATTTTTCTCAAACTGCACAAATGACTTCTTAGAGTTTTCCTTAAACAATGTTTTTTTTTTATTCTTGTTCTTCCATAAAGGCCAGATTCTTGAAATGCATGACTACAAGCTGACTTTTTCGAGATTCTCCTTCTTAAGCTGTCAATCACTGAACTCTTTGCTGCTTCTCCCATTAATGATCCCATTGCCTGGTCAGTTCGTTCAGTTTCCTGGCCATGGCTTGGTTGGTTTGCAGTTGTCCCACACGCTTCCCATCAACAAATAATGGACTAACAGTGACTAACAGTTTGTTCACCAGTTGTCCTTAACATCAAAGGGCCTCGGCGCCATATTAATAATGAGCTTAAGCAACACATTAATTCTATTCACCGATTAGAAGACTTCTGAAGGCAAATATCTTGATTTCATTTAGCCATGAGAGAAAAAGGGGACATTTGTCCTACATTTAGCTACATCCATCTTCCCTTAGATTTCATTTTGCCACCACCAACAACATCATGCACAGTGGTGATGGTGTGTTCAGGATTATGTGTAGTGTTGGTTTATCAACGACATTTTGCATCATAACAAATTCGAGCAAGACATCATAATGAATGGTTCGTGAAATTTGCTTATGTGTAGTAATAAAATAAACTGTTAAACAAAATACACAGCTTACTGAAAAAAAAAATTACTTTTCTCTTGCAGCTGAGAAACATTTCAGACCTTGAGGAAACCATACTTAAACATACTGATACTGTTTCTGATATTAGTGGCTACGGCTACATGGTAGCAAGGAAAGAGGATCTCAGTCTGTAAATAATATGTTTACATCCTTGCTTATAAGAAATTTGCCAGCCCTAGTCTCGTCTCTTAACCACCCTAAAAGAAGACCGTACATTCAGGGATAGCTTGCTTTCTTGCTTCAAAATTGTGATTGTGTTCTTTTGCTCTGCTTCCAACATGTGGCTGCGATTGTGATTTTCATCGCTAAACCGACATATAAAACCGAAACAAGCTCCCGTGTCATACCCTAATTTTACTTCGCTATTAATAACGAATGGGATTTGAGAATGATTCAAAATCACAAATGACAGAAAGGTAGAAGCAGCCACATGACGGACAGAGACAAAAGCTTCATCATCCGCCGTTGCTGAACCCGGAAATTTAAAGGCGCGGAGCATCATATTGCGGTGGGGGCTCTGGTACGGAGAGGAAGGCTCAGCCCACTGCTGGTAACCTCTCTAACCAGATGCCATGTGCGCCTCAGATACGGCCTTCATTTGTGAGCCGGTCGGTTTGTGTTTATTGTGTTGTGATATGATGCGGCTCATCGTGCTAACGGGCTTTTCTACACAGGCAGGATGCGCTGCGTTACGTGTGCGCCTCGACTTAAGGAAGCGGATGGACAGCACGACAGCAGCAGCTGTATCTTTCGTGATGAACAGGCATGCGGTCTCCATATGCATAATTTACCTTTTAAGGATCTAAAGCTGCCTGAAATTACAGATCAGAGTGAACCCTTTGATTCATATCAGTGGGTTAATCGCTCATAATGCCGAGAAAGTGTCAGGACTATCTTCCGTTCTCCCAGGGAATAAAAACCTGACCACCAACCCGCGTAGTTGGCGCACACCAAGCCCTTAGTTGTGGTACAGGGATGAGATTTTTTTTTTACGTACCTTGCCCCCTTCCTCTCACTGCTACAGCATGTAGGCGCTCAGCGCTCCGAACGTGAAACTCGTTGTGGGAGATTCCACCTTGATCGGCTTACAGGCCAGCCTGGTCGCTCCCTCCGGCTAGATAGAGATTCAGAGAAACGCACCCAGGCAGACGCTCGCACTGGGCTCTCCTCCTGTCGTCAACCCCGCAACGACCTCCCGCTGCTGCTGCTGAGAAAATGCCCGAGCGATGCGCGTCGACTTTGACCCCACGATCATCATCGGGATCACAATAATTTATATTATCCTTCGATTCATTGTAACCGGTGAGCTCGCAAACAGGCGTAATTCAAATGACCTTATAATTTTCTAAGAGGAGCCCGCCCACGTCAGTCAGCGTCAAATCAGTGAATCAGGAATAAACGCTGACAGACGGCTGGAGCGGACCAATGGAGAGAGATGGTATTACGTCTCGTCCGGGAGAGGTGGGGTTTGCTGCGGTGTGGGAGAGGAAATGCGGCTTTGCTTGTTGGCCAGGAAGGCTAGGGGTCCGCTCCTTTCTGGCTTGCCGGCGTGAGGGATGAGTTTATCACTGCCGGTTACAGGAAAAAAGTGGAAGGCGGCAGGATGGCCCTACATAACCTGCTTTTACACACTCAAATTGCAACAGACTAAAGCTGGTGTGTGTGTGTATATATATATATATATATATTTTTTTTTTTGTTAACTGTCACTATGTCATGGCAGTATAATAAGATACACATAATCTGCAAAAAAAAAAATCAAGTTCCTCTGACTTCCCATAATGCTAATTACAGAACTATACAGTCACGACATGGTGACAGTTTTAACAAATAAAATATATACATATATTTTATAATATATATATTTAAAGTACATACCCAAGCTTTAATAGTTAAATGCACATTAACTTCCAGGTTTTTAGGCCTTCTTCACATGTAAATGAATTTTCAAAAATAATAATCTTTGGAGGCCTACTTGTCCTTTCTAAAATGTTATTGTTTCTAGAAATTTCTTTATCCATGCAAAAAAGAAGAACCCTGACCCATAATGTTCTCGTATGTGTGTGAGTTCTGTAAGTGATAATGTGGTCCCTGAACTTTTCTCTGTTGATAATGAACTGTCAATTTGTCTTAACCCCTTTCTTTATCCTGGACAAGAGATACTGTCTCCTACTAACAATATATACTGTTTACTTTTTCTTTAATCTAAAAAGTACTCTTGGAGTAGGGTTTCTATTCTTTCAAAAGGCATAAATCAAAAGTCATGTTAAATCCACAGGGATTATTCATAATAAAGAATCATGTTATGTCAGCATTTACCATACAAGGTAGGTCAAAGTAGGTGTACTGGTTGTTAAACCAGTGGAGACCATCTGGAATACGCCCATATGCTCATTTCCCATGGTGCACACCGTCTGTCCACCCAGTCCAGCCGCTATATTCTCTGGCTTTCAAATGGTGAGGACCCAAACAGGCCAGCCCACACAGCCGTCTCCACCCGGTAATGACTGTTACAGTGTAAAATGAGTCCTGCCTCACCATGCTCTGCTCCACTCAGTTACTACTGCACTGTCAACAAAAGAGGCCAACAGATTAGCAAGGAATGAGGCAGGACAGGATGTTGAAATGTGCTAATTAGAAGAACCAGTTTCTCTGCCTTTGAAGACCTTTAACCTGGAAATTTTCAAGCTGGCAAATTGCTGATCTGATTGCAATCTCAGACGGATATTGGAAAAGTGCAGTTATTTTTAAAGCTTATCTCTGCTGTTGTACTTTTAGAATAAAATGTATACCTTAAATTAAACACATCTAGCTAATAAAGTATCAATATCTACTGCAGAATTACAAGAAATAAAAGGTTGGTAAAAATACCTTTGATGAAAAAAGTAGATAATTCTGCTTATTGTGCATTTGGGTCAATTATGTCACAAGAGACAAGAACCAAGCTCATTTGTAAACAGAACGAGCAAGAGACATGAACAATTTTAACTTGAGTTTTAAAGTGACGGGCAAGAAGAGTTTAACTTTGATGACCGCCAAGCTATGCTTGATACTGCAATGATGATAAAGCTAAACTATGACAATGTTCGTCCTTAGCTTCTTAACTGGTACAGATTTGTTTAATTTGCTACTTGATTTTTTTTGTGTGCTTATCACTTGCACAATGAGTAATCAGTGAATTCTACTTGTGTCATATTAAATAGATACAAGTAGTTTAATCTTATGCAGATTGAAGTCTTACTGTTTTGGCTTATCCCAACTACTCTCTTTCAGACTGCATAGCAATTGGATATTCTTCTTCCTTCTGGATTTAACTGGAATGATTACAATGGCACAGGCTATCCTGCAGCCGCATGAATGATGGAGCAAACCAGTATAGGTTAGAGTTCATGATAGCTATAGAAATGATTTTCAAAGAAAGTAGCGTGTGATGCAGAAGTTGCACAGAAAACATTTTTGGAATTTGAAAAACATCCTAAATAAACACATCGAGGGTAGCAGGTGGTTTTGTTTGCGTTATAAATTGAGTATTTGGCCACTTACAAATTTTCCTTGTTTTTGCTCATTTAATACATTTAAATGTTTAATGTTAGTAAATATATTTTAGGGCTAAAAATCTAACTGGATTAATTGTTTCATGACTAATTGGGTATTGAAATAATTGTCAGCTAATCAAATAATTGTTAACTGGAGAGACTCCAAACTATTTGCTGAAAAAAAATCTAGAGTAGTAATTAAACTAAACTAAATACATTTTCCACTTACGATAAAATAAACAGATCAGTATAGATGTCATGTCAAGAAGAAGGCGCTGAGCTTTTCTCATGTTAATACCAGAAGTATTTTTTTTTTTCAGCTGCAGATCCACAGTTTGCTATAAATTATCAAGTAACCAACTGCATTTTGGAAATACAATGTTTGTTTTCTTATTTAAAAAAATTAATTGATTTATTTATTTCTAACAGGCTTAAATGATTAAATTAAAAATCTGCAGAATGTGCCAGATTAGTAGCATCATTAATACATTTTAGTATAAAAAATAACATATATGGAGTAGCTATCAAATGACAATTGTATTAAAGAGGGGAAAAAAACATCCAGTTAACACCATTTTAAATTATGAATTAACTGTGATTAATCCTTTTTTTTTCTCTTTTTTTTTGTCCAAAGGGCTGATTCATATAACTAGAATAACCGACTAAGCCGAGATTTTCCAGATTTGCAAGCCTCGATTCGATTTTACAAAACCAGTAGCGCAAGTTACCATGGCGATTTATTCTGTGCAGTTTAGTTAATCCTGAAGTTTTATTTGTTTTGTCAGCGGTCACGCCTATCAGAAGCCAATGTGTTTTGTCCGCGATCAAGTTTTCATATCTCTCTGTTATGGTCTTTTTTATCACCCTGCATTAAAACATCACTCAGTTTGGTATTCAGTCGAGTAATATCATCTGATGATGTTAGAAATAAGAAAATAACTTTGGTTTTGACAATTAAAACAAATAGCCAATTTAAATTATATGGCATTTTAAACATGCACATAAACATACCTTTTGTTTTCATCATGGGGGTTGCAAGAAAAATGTATAAACTCCTTAACAATTTAGCTTCCGTATTTTGATTGCCGTTAAGCTGCCCTTACGCTAACAACTATACAATAAATTGCCCCTTCAAAACAAAAGCATCATAACTAAAATAGGAAGTTAACCTAGATAAAGGTAATTAAAGGCGAGGCAGTGAGGGACAAGTCATGTGCACATTGTAGTCAACATTTTATCCACATATTTCCCAAATACTGGAAAATGTTATTCAATTTAATCCCGGCCTGTTGTATTGTTTATCGCTATACGGAACAAAAAAGAGTGACATGAACGAATCTGCTTATATGTGAACTTGACTGTTCACATATAAGTTTAAAGTTGTTTATTTGAGCAAATGATCGCGTCTGATTAGAACGGGTTGGAAATGTAGGATTTTTGCGGGTAATTGAGCAATCAATCAATCAAATCATTATTGTTTACCATTGTCTCGGCAGTTTGCTTTGCGTAACGCGCTTCAATTCCTCATAATCCTCCATCAAACGATGATGTTTGTTTGGTGTGGGGTATGGCGTACGCAATTTAACCGACATAGCATCAGCGAATTTGATCGATATCATGGTCAGCTGAAGAAATTTGTGGACGCATATTTACCTGAATGCCTGTCTTGATAAGGTCGCACCTCGCCTGGTTCGGCCTTCCTGAAACTGATAAAGCTAGAGCTGATGGTGCTACGTCAAACCTGTCTTTATCTCAAGTCCTAGATTCGTAATCCTACTTTTGAGAAACAGCCCTCAATATAACTAATTATATCACATAAACACAACCTGTCTGATGAAATAGGTGGAAAAAAAAGTCTCAGAAGAAGACATTACTTCAAGAATTAAATGATTTAGAGGATTGTAATATATATATATATATATATATATATATATATATATATATATATATATATATAAATAAAGTATCTCAGGCCCCACTTGTGTCAGTCAACAATAGTGTTGATGACTCAATAATAGAGTGTATTTGTATAAAGAATAGAAGCCCACTTCATAGGATCTTATATGTATCCTCAATCACCAAGACCTTTAGAAAAATACTCTGGGGATCAAAACGTGGAATGTACTAATGTCTAATGAGCAGCATTTCAGAAAACAACATCGTTTTGCCCGTTTGGCGTGGTGGTGGTGTGATGGTCGAGGTCTACTTCAAGCTTCAGCTCGAGTTATTCATTTATTTATTTATTTTTTTTTTTTTAAATAAGTCTGGCTAGAAGCTTTAATGGCCAAAGCAGACCTACAAATATCCAAATACAGGACTTTTAGCTTTGCTGCAATGCAAAGCAAAATTGTGGATCATTTTAACCATTTGCTTCGTTGCTCTCGGCAACTTCCCAACATTGACAAGTGCTTAGTACAAGAAGGCTCACATTTTACATAACATAAAAGGAATGTGACATGTCTCCAAACACGTTGCCTAATCTAGCAAGCTTGCAGAAGATCTGTTGCAACAAAACCCTGGATCCGTACTGCAACATTTTACTCTCTTTAGCCATAAGAAGAAAAAAAAGTAGGACACATGATTTTTACTTTTATGTTGCCCATTTCAAATGGCTGGTTGTACTTGGCAACAAACCTAATCATTACTCATTAAACCATGAAAGTGAGCTGATCACACTGCATTTATCCCCGTCATTCAGCACAGGAACAAGCAGTATTACTCTGCAAATAAATGATGCAGTGGTGCAATCATAGGAATATGAAAAAAAAGAGTATGAGTTTCACCTTCCAAGTGATATGTCATTTTTATTTCTCACTTGAGGGATAAGATCCTGCCCGACATAAAAGACATAATAAAATAGAAGATTAAGTTTGTGAAACTCCTATGCTGATACCAGTTAGACAAGTTATCAATGGACAGATGAAACCACTCCCATAAGATTAAGCATTTTCATTCAGCATATTTAGAACAACAGACTTATTTTACTAGAGAGCAATATGGGTTCTTTAACAGGATTGAAACTTTTTTTTTATTTGGGTTTCCAAAAAAAAAAAAGAAAAGAAAAATCATAAATCTATTCAATCTTCATCTGAAGTGAGAATGCATTATAAATAATCAAAAAACGACAATGCTTTCTATTTTTTATTGCACATTAGAGATTGCATCAAGAAAATTGCACTGAGAGCTAAAACTTTTTACAAAATCAGCAAGTGACGTCACTGCAATCACGCTCCTCCAAACTTTATGCAATTCAAAGCATGAAACAAAATTTTCCTTCAAGTTACATCACAAATAAATTTACAATCTCACACTTTAGACCAGCTGGGGGTTGGGGAAAAAAGTCTGCAACTATGCAGTAACTTACCGTGAGCTAAACGACAGCAAGCATGTTTCCAACAACATGCATGCTGAACTCTGCCCAATTTCTCCATGCTATTACTCAGATCTCTTATTGTACATCTGTTAAATTCAACTAGCTCCCATCCCAAAAAGACAAGAATAAAATTGATGAAGTTCAAAAACTGCAAGTCATACTCCCTTTAAATAAACATATTCTTCTTATCTTTTACATTCTTTAACTGGTTTCAAGAAGCACTTATGTAAGGAATTGAAAACTTTGAAAAAACGTTCATTTTTAGTCATCCAGTTCAAGACCAAAGTGTGCATAGAGATCTCGCGTGGTGGTCCCCCTCAGAGCAGCTGCAAGACACACACACACCACACACAGGTTACAGGGTCAACTTGCTCCGCTCTACTTTTCAAACAATCCACTAAACACTGACCAGACCGACATCACAGCATGTGAAATCCACAGCCACTTTGAACATATGGCTTGACAAAACAAGTGTGTTAAAATGTTACCACAATGACACGAGTTTTCCATTCCTAACCATTTAGGAATGGTTACTTATGGTTACTTATTTTAATTCCTTTCAGGAGAATGCAAGTGTTTGCTTTTTCGCAAATTATCTTAACACAACGTCAGCTTTAGCATTTGATAGTAAGTACAACAGAATGCAGAGGAGGAGGGTTGCTGTTATTGCTGGTTTATAATTAACCATAAATCAAGTGAAAAAAAAAAAATCAAAAGGACATCAGAGACCGAAAAACAAATCATTTCATTTAAATTACTCAATAGTAAAAAAACTAAACAGAAATATTCAAATGTGATTTCAAAATAAAAAAGAATGAGTAGCGCAGCTCAAGTTACATAACATTTAAACTTTCATTCCCTTCCATCGATCTACAATCAACTGAAAGTGTTGACTATCTCATGATGACAACCTTGCTACCTTTCCACAGTCTCTTAGCTTGCAACGTTAACAGTTAACATTTAAAGATCAACATAAACATTAAGGCCTGGAATATACATAACCTTCTGTTCACTTGTTACTCCACTGCAAGTATAAATAATATGCTATTTAAGAAGAACCATATATTTTGCTACAGAATTATAAACAAAGTGAGAAGGTCACAATTATCTCAAAGGAAGAGAGTATTTGTTTAATGTGAGCGCTTGCAGATTGACTTCAAAGGCACAACATCACTCCTGCATTCCACTTCTATTCAATGCAACAGCCAAATACTTTTCTCAATGTTCCTCAAACAAGTAGAGTTAAGTGTCACTGCTATATCTTGGATGGTAATGTTGATGCAACTTGTCTTCTCACACATTACTTCCTTCCAGTGGATAACTATTATGGCCTTTAATTTAACAGAAAAACAAGCACATCAAGATTAAATGTTTGCAGAGATAGCAGCAAGTTTAATTGAAAACACAAGCACAATCAAGCCAAAGATTAAACATAAACTTTTAAAGCAAAATAAACTAATAGAAAAGTGAGAACAGATAAAACATGCAGATAGAAACTGTTTTGAGAAAATTTAGCTCCGTGAAAGACATGACATGATATATTGCCATCAGAAATCTCAGCCAATTCAAATTCTTTGAAAATAACATTGTTATTTGAGTTTGACTCCAAAATGTTTTTTTTTTTTATAGAATAGGTTGTTGGAAGCCGCCCTCAGAAATTTTGGTCCAATTTAACATGACGGATCACACAGTTAATGGAAATTTTGTGGCAGTGGATCTTTGAAGCAAATCTCCCATTCTATCACACCCCAAAGGTGATCTATTAAATTTAGATCTGATGACCTTAGAAACCAAAGTGAGATCAATGTCATCGTCAAATAAACAGTTTGAGATAATCTGAGCAATGTGACATGGTACATTGTCCTTTTTTTGTTAGAGTAGAAAATATCCCCCATACAACTACAACATCACTACGGGGAGCCTTTGAGACAATGCGGAATGGATCTGAGGTTTTTTGTTTTTAGACCAGATTCTGGACCTAAAATCTTCATCACACAGCTGAAATTCAGACTTTTTGGACAATGCGATGTTTTTTCAATCTTTTCTTATTCCAACATGGTTAGCTTGTGTAAATCACAGCCTCCTCTGACTATCTAATAGGACTAGCACTCGGTTTGGCCGTCAGCTCATATAACCAATCTATTTCAAGTTTTAGCTAATTGTTTGTTCAAAATTGAATTTTGAGAGGTTATTTGAGATGTTTTGGATTTTCTATCACCTTGAACTGCAATAGTGCACCTATAAAATAAGAATTGCTTGAAAATATTGACAAGATTTGTAGTAGAATTGCTGGCAAAGCTCTTAATGGCCTGAGTGATCTCTACAAATCCAGGTCTTTGAAGAAGGCCAGGATCATTTTTGGCTGATCATAGCCATCAGCCAAAATGATAGCTAGGCCAGAATTCTCCGCTTTACCTTCTGGACGGAGACACAGAATGTGATATTGTTAAACAAACACAATGAAAAAAAAACTACTATTTCAGCAGCTATTGCCTTGTCGATTGCAGGGCCACATCGTTACAACTAAAATGTACTACTCTCTTTTTAGTATGCATTTCTATGTTTGTTTGTTTGTTTTTTTTGTATGTCTTCACTGCTGTCTACACAACAGATTGCCCTTTGGGGATAATAAAGTTACTTGAATTGACTTCATCCACACTACTGCTCGTCATTGGACATGTTGGACATTTCTCTTCTTTGGACCCTTCACTGACAACCATATCGCTTTCATGCCAATTCTGATAGTCAGTTTGAATTCAGATCCAAATTCAAAGCACACCAAGTTTGTTTTTTTTCCAATATTTTTTTTTTATCTTATTCTCTTTTTGTGATCCAACTTCATGTGTACAAACATAGCTCATACAAACTAATGAAAAAGAAAATGTGTCAAAGAAAGTTTTGGTCGTGCCATTAAATTACCCCTAAGGTGCTGATAATGTCAGCATATTGAAAAAATATAAATTAAAAGTGTTTTGTTTAAATTATTAATGGTTTTTATCCTTACAGGAAAACACAAAGAAACCAGTAATTAATAACAAAAAGACAGTTGTCTTTAGAGGCTAAACAGGGTATCTTTTACGTTTCACCCTGCCCACAAATCCCCTCCCTCTCAGTATAAGAACATACAGTACAACAGTACTCAATGTTTAAGTGGAGACTCTTTGTGAAAGTGACAGAAAGGGCAAGAAAAGGGGTGTGGGGTGAGAGAAGATAGTCTGTGTTTGCATTTGTAATGCATGTGCATGTGTGAATATATCTATGGGGACAGACAGAGACAGTACTTGTCTGTCAATGTGTGCGTGATGTGAAAGGCCGTCATTGTGTCAGAGGGGAAACGCCACCTCCGTTGACTAAGAGGTCATTATCATCTCAACTCTTCATTGTACTTGGAATTTAAAGAGATAGGAAGCTTTTAACTCATAAAACAGATAACAGGACTTTTACTACTTGTCATAAATGCAGAAGAAGTTAATAAAAGGGGAGTGAAAGGGAATACAATTTTTTTCATATTGGTGGTGAAATACAAAGATATAAACAGAGCAAGAGTCAAGCTGACATGTCTATGATTCACCATAACTTCCTAATGTTGTGAAAGGAGTAAACTTCGCCCGTTTTGACCCTACTTTATGACACTTACACAGTATGAATATACTATTGTTTAAAAAATGGCTGTTATAACTGTGGACTTAACATTACATAATGAATGACTAAAGGCAAAAACACGTGAAAAAAACTTAAGACTTAGCATTTGGAGCACCTACCACAAGAAAACAAATGTGCATTTCTGCTGCCCTCTAATGGTTGGCTCTAGAACAGCGAAAAGTCTGTCCCAAACTAATGCAAAATTAAATGCTGACTTGCACTTTTTCTGTTTCCTGTAAGGTTCCATGTGTATACTCCCATTTCTTCCAGACATCTACTTCATGGATTCCTTTAATAGTAACAATATCACAGGCTACAAAACTTGAGAATCAGGACAGCAGATAAATCTGTTCGCCTGGGAACTCCAAAAATGGAATAAAGAAAATAACAGGATATTTCTGAGAAGAACTGAACTGGTGTGTGGGAGCAATGTAGACTACAAACCTGACTCACTTAATTCCATAAAACTAATTTTGTGGAAGGATGCACAAAAATGTTTGACCCAAGTCAATCAACTCCACATGCAATTTTACCAAATACTAAAGAAAAACATATAAACACTTAAGAAATCAAAAAAAAAAAAAAAAAAAAAACAAATGAGTTTGCCTAAAAGAACACAAAGACCCATCTCACAATGGCTAAAAGTATTTCTTCATAGACAGTTATATTTTTCTCGATTTTTTCAGAATTCCTCAACTCAATTAAAAAAAAAAAAAAAAAAAACTTTTATCTCTTACCAATCTTTATCTTAACGGATAAAGATCAATTTGGTAAACCTAACTGACCTAGAACAGAAAAAAGTTAATTTAAATTAAATATCAGACAGTGAATGAAGAAAATAAATGCGTGAATCTTTCTATACAGCTGAGGCAACATCTGGATTCAACTGTATATTTGATAAATGCAAACATATTTTTACAGCCATTTGACTTGCCCTCTTCTGTACACTTTTAATGTTTTAAAAACAAATGTGAAAATGTCTTACCGATGCGGCCCAGAAGCGACTGGCCAATATCTTTGATGTCATTGTATTCGTGCAGCTTATCTATATGTTGGTCCAACTCTTCCACTCTACATCCCCTGCAAAAACACTTAATGTTGGCTCAAACAAATAATTTTTTATCCGATTATTGCTACTAATGAATATTAAATTATTACAGGGTAGAAAACACAACTTTGAACTGAGGTATTTAATGATTAAATGTTTAAATGGAAATCTATTAACTTTATGTGCTACCAAAATTTTACCAAACAATTATATGTCTTAGACAAACCACTGACATTTATAAAATACAAAAAAGAAAACACAGCTGCACTCACTCTTCCTCCAGCTGTGTGATCTCTGAATCCAGCTGCTCTTTCTTCTTCTGTAGTTCTGCAACCTCTTCTTCAGGACTCACTTTAGGACTTTCTGGTACTTGAAGCTTTGAGGTTCAAACCACCCAAAATACAAACTGAATGTATGTGTGGCACATGAATCAAAACACTACTGTATAAGTGTTTAAAAGATAAAAAGCTACTTACAGGAGATTTAAAGTGGGAATTGACCTTCTTAAACTTTGAGAATGGAGTTCTAGATTGAAAATGAATAAAAATAAGTGATATATTTCACAAAAAATATTAAACGATTAAAATATCTTTTTTAAACTTCTGCAACTCCCGAAACTTTAGCATCTGTGACTATTTTAAACAGGTTAAGAGATTTCATAACACTGAACACAAAGGCTTTTAAGAATATTACTTTCTGGACTTAGTTTTCAGCTAAACACAACAAAATAGCAACACTTTGCCTCACTTGTGTAATTTGAATATATTTTTAAACATCGTTATTCGATTGTTATTTAATTAGTTCTTCATGGTGTGTTTTATTAGGTTTGCTGCTCACAACAATAAACTCCTCAAAGACAAATAAAAAAGCTACTTGTGCAACGCCTTCATAACAATAAAAAAACATAATAAAATTAATCAAGCTACGTCACACAGAACACTTAGCAACGTTAGCTCCCTTCAAAGCTAAGCTAGCTGTCAATTACCTCTTTTGTGCTTCTTTCTTTAGGTCATTTTCCTCCCCCTTTGAAACACTGTTTCCACTGTCAACACCTTGATCTGTGCTCATTTTCTCTGATCTTCAAGAGAAACACTTTCATCACCGTTAATCTTTTATACAAAAACACTGACAAGAATAACAGGTTTGCAGTTCGCGGCTAATGCTAAACAGAACCCATGGCGGTATTTGATTGGATAATGAAACTAGAGGCGGGACTTAGACAGCGGAAATACAGAACTCGTACCAAGTTGTTTAAACATTGTTTCTTTCTTTGTTTCTTCTTTTCCTTGTGTTTTCCCCACCCTTCTTTCTTTGAAACGGCCAGACGAGAAAAACATTTCTGACTTTTTTCTGTTCAGTAATTTTGACCAGAAAAGAATTCTGACTTTTTATTTGAGAAAAAAGTAACAATACGACTTTTTTCTCCCATGAAAACCTGAGCTGTAGACCATACATTTATATTGTATTATATACAGATATATAATATATTTTGTAATATTTATGTAATGTAATATATATGAGCTCTTTTCTGAAATGAGTGATAAAGAGTTGATTGGTTTTTTTAGTTGATCAAATTTCCAGGCAATTTTTGATCAGTAATTCATGATTTCCTGTTTCTATTTGGTACTAATTTGATGTGCTAGGGGAGTTCAATTAGCCTGCACAAAATAGAAAATGTGAAATAACTTTGTATTGCTACCATGCATGACGAGAAAGTTGAACGAGAAAAGTTAACTATTAGAGAACTGCAACAAATTCTGATAGCTTAGGGTCAGGCTTTCATAGCATAATTATTTCTTAACTGAGGAAAAAATGTAAATCTAAGACAATGCTCGCACATATCTTGATTAGTAAGACTAAAAGTTTAAAACCACCAACTGTACATTTTTCTAAAAAAAAAATGCAATTTTTAATGTATTTATTTATTGCATTTGAGACTATATTAGAATGTTTTGTACGTTTATTTTCTTGCTTTCCATCAGATGGCGCCAAAGACCTCGCTAACTTTTCTTTCACAGGGTTGAATTTTCTGACCCTTTGTCTGAGACGACCCACACACCTTTCTATTAAAATTAAAGTGTAAACAAAGTCATGCTGTCAAATTTCATCATGAGCTAATCTGAACAGACTGTATTTCAGAATATCTAAGGTGTTAAGATTACTATAAAGCTACAAGGGGTTATGGATTAACATAGCAAAATGTCACACTAAGTAAACAAAAAACAAGACATTTTGCTTTCTCCACACACCGGGACCAAAGTCATTTTGATTCTATTCACTCCCCAAGTGCAAAAGGTCAAGAAGGACTGTAGAAGATTTAACCCTTAAAACATAAAAAAGAGAAGCAAAATTTTAAGTCAACAATAAGAGATTGGAGCAGGAAGAAAACCAGACATCAGGAGGAGCAGACTTGGCACAGAGGGGATAAATCCCGTCCATTCTATGTTATGTTCTGAATTCATTGCTTATTTATTAGTTGTTATACAGAAACAGAGAGTGTGGGGAATGAAAAATTCAGACAAGAAGCATGGCTTCTCCTCCTTTTGGAAAATGCACTACTACAGACACTGGAGGGTAATGGCTCCTGCATGCACTCTAGTATATGTGTGTGTGGCATGGAGATTTATGGAGGTGAGTTATTTCTCCCCCATCTCTGACACAGCAGTAAGAGGCATAAAGTCATAACATCACAAACCCAGAATGTCTGCCTGCCATATCCAACCTTTGTCAAACAAGAACAGACAAACAAAGTTCTTGTTTGATTTGAATTTTGATTTGAATTTTGGAAAACATTAATACAACAACCAAAATATTGACTCCTTAATGTGAGTCATTAGAAACTGCAAATAAATATTAAAAGTTCTGGAGAAAATTACAAACAATTTTGAACTGAGAGTACAAACCTTTTAGTTACAATAAGAGATGTAGTTCAGAAAATACTAGCTGGGAAAAAGTGTGGTGTGAAGCAGATGATTAAAATATCTAGTAAAGCAACTCACTGGTAAGTATGGTAGAGGAGCTGTGATGAGGTTGCCATGTTTCTCTTTCAAAATATCTAAGAACCTTGGTCTATATGACATGAAGATTTTACATAAAGAAGATTCTTGAAAGTTTCAATAGGTTTTTTTAAAAATATATATATATTTTGAGGGGGCACAATGAATCTTTGGGGTACTCCTGCTGTTTCTCTCTGTCATTTCTGTTTCTTCTCACCCTCCAACCTGTTGTGACATACGACTGCACATGCTGAGCTTGCTTCTGGAAGTGTGTTCTGGTTTAAAAGTGGTTCCTTTCCACTGTCACTGAATCCCTGTTTGCTATAAAATCCAGACTCAGTGCAATCTACTGCCTTCCTGAGACTGGAACACTTGTTACCACTTGCCATCAACAAAATGTCACTGAACGGTGTTATCAATTATTTGATACCATGATTGAACTGGTTTGGTTTGGAATGAACAATAATGATTCAAAAAACATTTGACATGGATCGGATTCGATACAATTCTATATAAACTAGACCTGATTGTCTTCTAAAGTCAAGATTCCTCCTTGTCTTTTCTACCATTCCATTTTAGCCTCCTGACTTGTTTCTTGTACAAGCTGGACAGTCTCTTACTGAACAGCATGCTTATAATTAATGAAAGCCCGACTACTCCTTTGTGCAGCACCCACACCACTGCTGACTAATCCTGCTAAGAAATAATAAAACAGCACAAATAAGCTGACATATTTAAGGATGAGAGACCAAAGGAGTACAAAACACACACAATAGTTGGACAGAAGGAGTCAGATTTAGGGTGAGATGGAGGTGGAGAGGATGTTAACCAGCATGTCGTGACATATTGATTAATATCTTAAAGGATGTGCTGCGAGGGTGTCCATCCTGACTGTGTAAGTATTTCACCTCACCCCTACTTTATTTATATTTATATTATATAGACTAACACATAGAGACTAAACTTAACAATAAAGACTCAAATTAATAATCCAATTAATATTTTGTCAAGAATACAAATGTTCAATACAAGCATAAATAATGCTTATATTTAACTGGTTGCAGGCCTTTAAAAAATGGCGGCTCTGTGTACTTCCTGACAGGCCACATGCATTGTTGGTTTTACCTTTTTCATTTTTATTTTATCATCATTTTCTGATTCATGATTAATATTGAAATTATTCATTGCCTGACGGTTGTTGAAATGGGTTTTGGTATATTGTAATTTGTGAATCGACTGCTTGATTAGACAAGACCAGTCATAATGAAATGAGTACCTCCACAACCACTTACCTAATTAGATTTCACTCTCAACATATTGATCCAGCTTCACTTTTGACCTTAATTAGCTTCACTCCTTAAATCCAGGGCCATTATCAAATGCTCACCAACAGGGGGCCAGATTTAGGAAAATGTAGGTCTCTGGGATAACGCCCAGTTTGGGTTGTCAGCACCAGCTTAAGTTTGCAAAATACAGCATGATGGTTAGGTACACATCGACTTGAGGGTTCGTACAGTTTATTCACTTGAAAATTTAGATTTTCTGAAGACATCAGTTATGGTGTGCATTTGAAAAGCTTAAAAAAACATGACACAGAAACGTCTTCGCTCATGAGAACAACATGTTACAGTAACTACGATAGATCTGAATGTTTCACATAAAGCATTCAATAAAATATTTAAGGAACGTTACTCTATAATATAATTTCACACAACAGCACGGATATATTTATTTGTTTTTCATTGGACATCTGCTCTGTAACCATGCATTTTGTAATTTTGTAATCGCAAAATAAAGGAGGAATCACAATAGTCTCTTTGTACTAAATGTCCAGTTGTTTGTCCAAAATACAAGAAGAAGGCTTCCTAAAGAAAAACTTCACAATCAGGTGCCCAGTTATCAATCTATTGTCATTTGAAAGGATACAAGTAATTTGTATGAGAAGGTAACAAAAATGGAAAATGGTTTGTGTTTAGGGGCTAAGATCCTCCTCACATATCCAGACCTGGCTAAATTTGTTCAAAATGTAAAAATTTCATGAAATGCAAGTTGGACGAGGCATATATCGAAAAAAGCAAACAAACAAACAAAACAAACAATATAGTCAATCTGCTCATTCAAGCATGTATAGATGAATACATCTTTAAACCATGTCCAAACTGGCAGTAAAAAATCTGTTAATGAGTCAAAAACCTGAAGGAAAGATTTGAGGAGGGATGTTAAAGGTAAATAATAGCTTGAGAATATCTACATCAAGGGGGATTTATCATAATCAGAATGTTTTTCTATGACTGCATCTGCTCTGTCATATAAATGCCATCAGAAAATGGTTGATAATGTCTCTGACTAACTGGCCTTGGTTGGATTTCCTCTGCTCTCAGCATCCATCTGTTGTGCGCTCAATGCTGTGTTCTATTTCTCATTCATGAGCTCTGACTCATCTTTCTAATAATTACATCCATTTCCGTTCTGAAATAGTTTCCCCTTTTTCTATATATTGCATGATTACTCTCCCTCCTTCTCTGACTCATTTAGTTTATTGCCACACTAAAGCATTTTCACTCACATTCTCTGAGTGACTATCATCTTCTCACCTCTGACAGATTTGTTTATCATCACTCTTAAGCCCCCCCAGTTCTTGGTTCTCATCCTTGTCACTCAAACATGTTTAGTGTCATGACTGTCTTCTTGTTGCCTCCAGGCTGGCTGAGTCTGCATGCAGACCTCATTGCTGTTGTGGAGTTTAAAACTTGGCAGGTGTTGCTGTTTTCTCATGACAATAATTTATGCCTTACCGAAATTAAAGAACCGGCCCCAGTATGTTCCATTGGTCTTCTTCCAATAAATCTTTACCCAACATCCGTTGGAAAACACAGCAGTAGTTTTCTCGCTGTGAGCTGATAGTGTGAACAGATGTTACTTTATTAGCCTCACGAAGAGAGATGATGACATTAATTTCTATTGTCTTTGGAGTTTTTTTTTTTCTCACAAAGCTATGAAAATCAATTCAAAGCTATCGTCTTCTTTCAATGGATCACAAGACAACAACCTTCTTTAGTCTATATGTATTTAATAGGTGTACAAAAAAATTGTGTAACATTCCCGCTAAACCTGCACACCTTCTTCTTGACCTTCTGTCAAGTTACAATCATAAACCTCTGCGAAATGGTGTAATCTTTCTTAGCTTATATGTTTGAGAACCCAAGCACACTTGCATAAAATACTGAATTTCTGGTCAAACTGTTTTATGATTTTGTTTCTGTACAGAATGTGGAATTTTGGCAGCATTACTCTGCTGTTCTGGGAATACAAATTCACAAATACTAAATATCTAGCTACAGAAAATCAGTCTTTACATACAGTAGTAACACTGTTAAGTATTTTGATTTCTTGAAATATACTGGACAATGAAAAAGTAAGAAGTGGTCTCACAAGGAAGGTTATTGGTCAGTTTTGAACCTAGTCAGCTGTCTTTTCAACAAAATCAAAGAGATACAAACTTATCGGAAAAAAAAGCAAATGTTATGTGACAAAAGTAAAAAAAAATAAAATTATATATATATATATATATATATATATATATATATATATATATATATATATTTGTTTTTTGTTTGAGATTCATGGGAAGCTTCTTTTCACAATTCCAATCAGTGAATTTAATCTGTACGCACCGATTCAATTAACTTCTGTTATTAATAAATAATATGCCTGAAAATTGCTCTCCTGACCTTTCTGATCTTCCTTTTCATTTAGTATATGTGGAAGCAAAAGTAAAAGCAAATATTGCTATTAGAATATTAATGATATTAATGATAATGATATTAGAATTCTGACAACACACTTGAATTAAAACAAGTCAAATACTTATAATTTTTGGAGCACTACATGAACTGATCTGATGTACTGATCTCATTTTTACACATTAACCCATGCAAGAAATGTGGTTGTACTGCCATTCAGATTGATTTTTCCCTCTAAAACCTTGAATTGATGGCAGAACAGTTGTAGTGTTGTGTAAAATGTTCTCCTGCACATCCTAGGAAAATCAAAACTTTATGGGAGCTAATCAATGGCTAAAAATGCTTTTTTTCTGCCTCCTGAACCAATTACTTTGGACAAAATGTAAGCTGGGAATTAAATAAATCTACTCATTGAAAACATAGTTATTAATATATATCAACTGCCCTAATCTTTTCAGTACATAAAATCAAACAGATTAAAAATGAACAGCACAGCAACAAAACAAAAGAAGACGGTGCAATTTTAACACCATTTTATTAGCAACAATGTGTCTGTTAGTTATATATTAGAAACAGGGACAGAACATGTCAGCTGGATTGTACTGAGTCTGAAAAAACAGCTGGATCATAAAATAATGCAACTAATGTAAATACCTGAACATAAATCACAACTCATTTTAATAAACACCTCTAGTTATAATAACCATCTTAATAATAATCCTCTTATTCATGTATTTCCCTCATACTTCCTTATGGCACTACGTTAGCTGTGCATCTGGCAAAAAATTCAGCTTCAAAGATATAAACAATGAGAACTTGTGAGTCTGTGTGTGTGTCCTGTGTGAACATGTTTAGTTATAGCCGTCTCTGTGAGGACCAGGGTGGGTGTCAGGCCTTGGTAACATTTCGCTGCTCCCAAGTTTCAAACATTTAAAGGGACATCAGAGGGTCTAAGATAAAAATTAAATTTTGACAAGTACAAATGTGTTAGGCTTGGCAGTCAGCTGTGACAAATCTGATCAAAATATAGAACAGGAGAGTGTGTTACGGCTGCGATTATGCCCTTGAACAGCTAGATTTATTTATGTGTTGTGACTTTTTGTAAAGTGCCTTACAAAAGTATTCATACTTCTTGAACTTTGTTCCATTTGTCATCTCACAGCAATACATTTCAGATTATTTCAATGGGATTTTATATGTGAAAGCAACACAACATTGTACACATTTGTAAATTTCAACATGAGTAAAAGTGTGAAGCGTGTGGCATGTACTTGAACTCTTTGCCTCTGGAGTTACCTCTGTTACTGTGGTAGCAGTAAGAGATAGTTCACTGAAAAACACTAATGATTTCAAGCAGCTAAATTTATATTGAGATTCAATTACTTACACATCAACTATATTTAATAAGAAGGTCGACATCTGCAGGCATCTGATTGCACTGGATTTTGTCTAGCAGTATCAGAATGAAGGAGGGCGAGTTCAAATGCAAGGAAAAACTTCAGATTTTTGTTTGTAAAGCACATATATAATTTCCCTTTCACTTCACAATTATGCATTAGTTTGTGTTAGTCTAGGACATACAATCTCAATACAATACACTGATTTTTGTGGCAGTAGTATGACAAAATGTGGAAACTTGACGGGGTAACAATAATACTTTTGCAAGGCACTGTTCGATCATGTCAGAAAAGGAAAAATGAAATTATGCACTGTTTCACTTCCGGGTAAATAAACAACCATGATTGTTGTTAAATATTACAGAGAGACAAAAATGGAGGGCAAAAAGTACAAATGTGTCTACCATCTATTTAATGAAGAAAAGCTGTTGGGGATCCAAGAAGGACACTCTCCAGTCAGCTTCAAATCCCTCACACAGACGACTCTTTTGAAATCAAGCAGTGAATAATTTTCAGCCGTATGTCCTCGGACCATAAAATGCTCTTCCAGTTGAAAAATCAGCCCTTCAGCCAGTCCGGTCAGCCTTGTGGAGAAGATAAAAACAATCCAGAGCAGGAACTCTCGGAGTACCTCAGAGCAAGAGCACATTTTCTTCAGTCCACCAACTCGAGGGAGAGAGGGAGGGGAAAGAGACTGAAGTGTGGCCTATTAAATATTTATACATGTGCCTTTAAGGGTGAATCTTTAGCCAAAGCATCCGGATATCAGTGGTCACATACAATACAAGATGTACGCTGAAAAGTCCACAAGCTAAAACTTCAGTAAAAGAACAGAGATTACACTGAAAGTTAAATACCACTCGTCTAACTTCTGTCTTACACTTCCTATCAGTAAGATAAACAATATTGTTAGGGTTTGTAATATAATCTGCTTGGATGTGTCTCTCTGTGGCTCATGGCGTTCTCTTCTCCTTTCACAATGAAATATTATTGCAACACGTCTCGGCTCCTGGTTCATTAAACATTTGGGTGACAGGTTGTGTTTGATTATAATGAACTGAAAGACTCTGGCATAACAACAGAACACGATACACGCTCATACCCACAATGCATGCCCGTAAACTCACATTTACTTTCTGAACGTAATGCAAGAAACACAGCCCACTTCTCCCTGCTAGAACATGATGGTTCTCCTCTCGTCTCCAAGCGGGATAAACCCCCTGTGCCGTCTCAGAGAGACTATTAAAGTCGAGACGTGAAAGGATTTGAAAAATGAGAGGGAATTAAAATCGTCTGTGAGCCCTTAATGTCTTAAAATGTCACGTCCAAAGTTAAAACTATCAAAAACATCGGTGGGTGGTAGCTAAAAACATGAAAACACCCTCCTTCTCCTCCTCCCCTCTAATCTTTGTGGATAATATTTAAAAATCTCTATAATCTGTTGATGGAGGAACAAATAGATCATCCTTTCTTAATGGAGGGCACCAGATTTCTCCCAGTCATTTTTCATTTGTAGCAGCTGTGTAAAAGATAAAATCCCCCCTGAGCACATCATCATTTTGGTGTCGCAGTAATCTGCTAGTGTTTCAGGTCAGAAAGTAGGGAAGTAGGGCAACACAAACTTTACCACTCAAAATCAAACAAAGCTTATTTCATTCATTGACATTTTAGAACACTTTTAAATACTGAGCATCGGACCATGAATAAGCTCATGGGCCTGAAAAGTGTAAAGGTGAGAGAGAGAAAAAACTGTCCTGAGAGCCATCAGAGTGGTCCAATCTGCAGGTGGCGACAGGTAAAATGAGACTTAGCAAAACTCAAGTCCAGTCCAGTTGCGGTCGCGCCAACTCACAGCAGAGCGAACGTCCGCCCTCGCTCAGCTAAACATCGGTGCTGATGCTACAGCTGCGCGTAAACATTTCCCTCATGGTGACTGAGCGGGCCAGGTTTGGCTTACGATAGTTTGAAATGTTAACAGGCACTGGCAGGTCCAGATCCTGCTGCTGGACGCTGCGGTAGCTGACACGTTCTCCACCATTCCTCAGTCCCTCTGGTTGGTGGTGGACGTGCTGCGGCGGAGGAGGCTGAAGGTAGAAAGGCAGATCATAGTGCGTGCATGATGGACAGAAGGTCTGCGAGCGCGTCAGTTTTCTAGCCAAAGGAGGGGTGGAGAAAATGGCGGGGCCATTGGGCATGGAGGAGGCGGCAGCCGTCGCCGCCACAATGTTGTGGTTCGAGTGAACCGGTGGGATGCGGGACGTGACAGCAAAGTCCGGCTCCTCCTCCTCCGACTCTGACTCCTCCTTCTTACAGCAATAGTACTGGAGAGGGGACAGAACAGGAGGTTGAAGAGAGGAAAAGACGGAAAAATGCATGAAAATATGAGGACGTTCAGGGGACCTGAATACTTTTGAAAGGGTTAAATTATATTTACGGTCGTCTGTTTTATAGCTTCACATGCAACCTGAATAATACAGCTTCCTTTGTGACAAACTCTTAAACAGAAAAGTTATTTGCACTTTTTTAGATTGTTGATGCTAGTACTTGGACTATAAAACTCTTATTCCTTTTATTTTCTGGCCAAAACTGGTTTTAAGATGTGATTTGGATATTGTGTTTAGATGTTAATGTTGCCTATTTGGTTTATTGGTCGTTGAAATTTGCTGAAATTATAACGACAATCAACTGTTGACAAAAGATGAATATTTGGATGAGAGACTTTAATTAGTCTGTTTAAACAAAAACCAAGGCGTGAAGTCACTCTAGAAGCATGAGTCAATTAATGCTTTGTCCTAAATCTGCAATATCCTGAAATTTCAGAGAACTCAAACAGTTCAGAATAAAAATAACACTTGTCACCTGGTTAAAATGGGTCGTGTGGTAGACTAAAGCTGACAAGGATACATGTACTTGGACTGGAGTATTATGTAGCTTAGGACCTGTTCAGCTTTTCACTTTGGAACAAATATTTGTAGACCTGTAATACAGTCAGCATTTTCTTAGGCTGCTTTCACAGACCTAGGAGATTAAATTCTGGACCTTACCAATTACCTTTCTGAAATTTAGCAGATGCCTTTCTGGGAACTCAGAGGATGCATTCCCAGAGCCATAACCATGTCTGCTTAAGACATATTGATCCATGACTTCATGTCTCAATTGCATTTACTAGTAAGAATAAAGATAGACTACAAGGACTAAGTCATTCTGGAACCAGGTACCTTAATGGATCATTCAGAGACCTTACCAGTTGTTTTCTAAGTTCTGGAAAAATAATCTTAAAGTATCAGCTAAGTACCTGGTAAGTTTTGATACATTACTTAAATTCTAGCTAAATAACCAACAAAAAGGAAAGTTTCAAAAAAGTTACTGGGAAATTCTGAGAAACTTACAAAAATGTTTTGTTGACTGTATAGAGTAATTTTGAAGAAAATACCTCTGAGACAGTTAATAGAAAAACATTCTGGAAATGTATTTGAGAAATGTCCAGAAAAGTATTCAGCATAGTATTTGGTGCTATACAGAAACTTCCAAAACAATAGGAAAGCTCCATCAAAGTCCCAGCAAATTACCTTTAAAGTTCTGAAAAATAACCTCTAAATATGGGCAAAACACTTTGCAGGTTCTTTTAGAGTTCAATTTCTTCCAGGAGACTAATGATTAAGTTCTGTAAAGTAGAGAACGGGGTGTATTTTATAATATTACAAGTAGGCATGATCATTTCACATGTTTATGAACAAAATGGTCAGTGTAGCCTCACCTGTAGCCTACAGTAGCACAATACTGCGATGATAAGGAGTAATATAACCGTAGCAAGAATTCCACCAGTGATGACCACTGTCCCGGCTGTCATTCGAATGGCTCTCCATCAACACCCTGCAAAGAGCAAGAAGGAGGAGGGACATAAAGAGCAAAGAGGAAGAATGGTGAAAGGAGTGAAAGCAGAAACAGAGGTGGAAACAGCAAACACTTCATCAGTACAGTAGCTTCATTAAGTAGATTATAACTGTGTGTCAGCTCAGCGGTGCTTATTGAATTATCCAGCAGCTAGGAGGCATGTAATGGAATCATCCTGAAAGTGCGGTTCATAATATAGACAGGATCTCGGAGCAGAACACAGTCTGCAAGGGAGGGGAAAATCAGCAATCAACTCCAGGACAGCTATAAAAAATGAGACGTAGGCATGACGGCAGAGCAAAGAGGTAAATGGTGTAAAGGATGGATGGAAATAAACGGTGGTAGATGGAACAAAAGCAGACGGTGCATGAAAATGAAGAAGAGTAGGTGGGAGAGAGTGGGAGAGAAGAGGGGGGGGGGGTCTTGACAAAGAGGAGCGTTTCACGGCTGACAGTAAAATGCTGTGGCGACGCAAAAGTATGAAAATATAGAAGCAAAATGTATTCATGTGCATAAATCACTAAATCTTATGAAATGTGAGCATTTCTGTATCATTTGTCATTTTACATATTCATGGGGTGTCGATGCTGCACTAACACATGAA
>NW_006799945.1:1590991-1617399 GCF_000485575.1 Poecilia formosa
ATTGGAATTGCATCTAACTAATAATGTAGCTATGGTAACTGATTTTTTTTTTTTTACCATTCACTAGATCTGTTGGTGATATTTTTGTTGCTTATCAGAGTGGGTTAGGTGGTCATGTATTTATTAGTGAGTGGGTTTGTGAGGATGGAGTTTGGGGATTAGACATTTTCACTTCAAGCTGTCCACTGAATCAGCCAAGACGCACGTTCCAGAAATGTTTTGGAATGAACAGCATTCAATTATTAGCCTGAATATGAGATCAACCTATGTCCTCTTTCACTTCTTTGAAGCAAATGTTTCATAATCTGTTGCTTTTATTATATTCAAATGGAAGCTATGCTGTCCTGCGTGAAAAAATATGCTTCGTTGAACCTACTAAATATGGATTTGGTGATGAAAATTTCACTTTTAAATTAACTGTGTACTTTATCACAAATGAATGTTTTTTTTTTCAGTCTTTATTGAACCTTTATAGGAGACTCTTTGCACACACAGAAGTAATTAAAATTAGTGACATCAGTTCTCTTTCACATACTGCACTCCCAGCATATTCCAACCTCTGGAAATGATCTGCAAAAAAATAACTCTTTAAAATAAATGTATCTTTTATTGCAGTAGCATAATCTCACATTTTTCAACTCTATTATAATTCTCCTCAGTGTGTGTGATGGCAAGATGAACTTGGGTCCTCTGCCAGACTTGAATGTCACAGTTTTAGTTATTTAACATTTTAATTATTCAAGAGACCCTCAGTTTGGACAAACTTCGATGACATTCTTGGAATAACCTCCGAATTAACAAGATCATTTGTCCATCTACCTTACTTGAATGTTATGTGCTTTTACCTTTCCCATATTGTTATCTAAGAAAAATGTGCTACTGTGCCACATCACATTTATACCCCAGAAACACAGAACATATTATTGATAACTAATTCAAAATTCCAGGTCAGTCAAGTAAAATATAATGAAAAATAAATAAATCAAGCCCAGCTGTATTTCAGGAGAGCTCAGAGTACCGATTATTTTGGCTGAAGTGACTTTCTGCAGAAAATATAAATATTACTGAGGCTGGATTTTTTTTTTTTTAATGGAGAAATTCTCTCAAATTAAAGATTATATATTTTTTTAATATTTTCAGTAGCATGAATAAAATGCACACTTGTTATTTTAAAATAGCTTTAGGGGTTGCAATAGATGTGGAAAGTGCTGGAATTTTAATTTATTTTATATAATGTTTCTTTATCATCAGATTTCGGTTCTCTCACTGCAGTGTTTGTGATTTTTATCTGTGAAAGATAAAGTTTACTTATTTATTTGTAAAACTTTTCATATTTTCTGTTTATTTTTTTTATTACATTCAAGTAACCGCAGCAGATAATATTATGCAAACCAATGCAGCTAAAAACTGATTTGGTTTCTATATTTGGGTCGTTTTCACAACATGTCAGAAAGTGAGATGTGTCATTCCGTCTACACATTCAATAACATGCTATTATGTCTGAAACTTGACAGATGTGGGCAGAGACCTTTTCTCTTTGTTGTATCTGGAAGTGTCACAGGACCACACCAACACCCTGCATTCTGGATAATTGCCTGAAACCAAAAATAGGCCAGCAGGCTTGTTGCTAAGTCATGACTCAAGAGCAAAAGTCATTATTAGCAAGCGGGAACACAGCACTGGAGTATGGGCATATGCTGAAAAGACAGAACTTCACTGTGAGCAAGACAAATAAAAAAGGGAAAATTCTGTAAAAAAAAAAACAAACAAAAAAAACAAAAACAATTGTACAGATAACTTTTCTCCAGCTGCTTCAAACACGTCCCAACGTCTCACCATGAATTTGTTGGAGTGACTTCAAGTGAAAAGCATTTGCTATTCAGAGAACTATTCAATAGCCTTGAAGCAATGCTAACCTACACCGAACGCGTCAGTCGGTAACTTTCTTGAATTCTAAAACCGTTCTGGAGCGTGTCTCCTCAGAGACAGCCTGTAAAGTTTTAGAGGAACACGAAGCACATTGCTCATCTACAAACAAAACACCGCTGCTCTTCTCTCAAGCTGTGATACAGCTGGACTCTAATCCAGTCTGCAGGTCACTCAGCCAACCAAACAAGAAGGAACAGCTTGAGCGGCGCGTTTTGGCCTCAGAGGTTTGTAATTAAAAGATGTGTAGAACTTTGAGTCAGCGAAAGAAAGCAGGAGAGGAAGTTTTATCTAATTTTTGGAGCAAGTAAAGCATTAGTAAGAGCACCGCAGGCAGGAGTCGAAAACATTCCTTTTGAGAAGCTGGTAAATTGAAAAAATAAGGAGCCATATGTTTCTTCTTAGGTAATAAAAAATAATTAGCCACAGTGTGCAACACTTGTAAACATTAACATAAATGCAGACAGCAAGGCCAAGTGTTTTTTTTATGTTGACAAAAATCTTGTTAGCTCTGATAAGATTGCCATAATGCCAAAACGTTTCCATTGATACTTGAGGAGGGTAAGATCATTTTCAGCATGCCATTTGTAAAATAAATGTAAATACATACAAACAAATGATTTTATTTTAATTTCTATTTCTTTCTCATTGTTTTGTTATGCTTTGAGGAATGTCGGTATGAATTGTCATCAGAAGCAAACTTCTTGGTTCTAGGACATTCTAATAAAATATATTCACATATATTTTTTTCTTCATTTTCTGTTAAATACATCAAGCATTTTAAACACATACACTTGAGCCAAACTAAAATTACATAAGAAGTGGGACACAAAGGGTGGCTTAAGGGGTTAAAAAAAAAAAAACTCCCTCAGAAAAACTAGACTATTAAATGAAAGCATCGTCCCAGTGTTAGAAATTGAATGTCACAAAGATTGATGCACTTCTAATTTGTATTTCTGCTCCACATCAGAAGATTTGGTCAGGATTAGGATCAAGCAAAATTAAATGCAAATCCTGAGTGGGGAGGACTTGTTCAGAAATCCAGAGGAACATATATGAGAGGGATCAAATGACACACGCATGGGTGTTGAGTGTGTGGCTTTTAATGAGTTTTTTTTTTTTTTTTTTTTTGCAGAGTTGAAGTCATTACCCTTGTCCAAGCCAAACATTTTGATCAAAATCATGCTCCACTTATTTCATGGTCTCAAAGTATCCATACTCTTTGGACATTTCAGAATTGAATTGAGATGATAGGGGTTGAATAAAAAAAAAAAATGCAAGTCACAATTTTTATGTATCTTTTTTTTCCTCAACTTCACAATCATGTTGTGCTTTCTGTTGGTATATTAAACGAAATTACAAATTACCCCATAAGGTTTATGGTTGTAACGTGATAAAATGTGGAAAAGTTTCTGGAGTAAGTTCTGCCAACTGGAATTATCTAAATGTGAAAAATGGAAGAACAAAATGTATGAGTACAATTTGGTTAAATATGTAATTCTGTCTAAATAAACACTCTGTCTGCCACTTATGCAGGCTATATACCTGCAGTATCAAAAAGGTAAAAGAAAAAAAAATTGTAAAACAACTTTGCAATCCTTTGCAAACAGAGACATAGACATTGCTTTAGTCACTGTAGAGGCTAGGCAGACAATCCGTTGGGACTCCATTAATCAGATCAGCGTGTGAGGGATGTGTTGTGAGAAGGTGACAAACAGTGCTAATTGTTTGACCACACACACCCTGACACACAAGTCCTTCAGACTCCACTGTGAAATAGAGCCTTCGAAACCCGTCCACTCAGCTGCTTTTGCAGGGATTCGTCCACAGGAGTGACAAGAGCTGGAAGCAGCAGAACGATGGCAGGGGGTTGGCGGGGCCCAAAAAAACACCCACAAACACCCACATGCTGTAATTTTAGTAGTAGCTAACATGCTCAGACAGTGAGCTTTAGAATAAATTTCCACACTTCGATGAAACATGGCAGGGATCACAGCAGAGGTCTTGCTCGGAATAATGGCTGTTGACAGGCTTTCAGTTCAGCGGTAGAGAAGTACACAGTAGGTGGAGGATTTGAGTCGCGCACAACAGACAGTAACATGTCTCTGGAACAATGGGAAGAACTCGGCTGCATTGGTGGATGTCAAAGAGTGAATTCGAACAACACAGATACACTAAATAGAGTACAGGATGCCAAAGTGCACAGCCGTAGAGTGGTCTTTAGGGAATTCAGACTCTCTAATGGTTCTTTTCAGTAACTTTAACTAGTCAGCGTGGGTCAGCTTCACTGCCAATATGAGAATCAGTGCAATGATATCTGAATGATTGAATGGTCTCATCGCAGACGACACCTTTCCCTTTTATAAAAGGTGCAGTCTGTCCCACTACAAAGTAACTATAGCTAAAAATGATCTAGTTATTCAACTTCCTCTCAGCGAGGGTGCCTAGATTAATACAGATTTAAAAGTATGTTTAGCAAAAAAAAAAAAAAAAAGTCAATCATCTCTTTTTGATATAACATTGCTTCTTGGAAATGGATTTCTAAATACCAGCAGCAGTTTTACTCTGGTTGTTTTCAGTTCAGTAGTGGGAAATTTCAACCATTCTTACATTTTGTGGAGTTCATTGATCGAACATTCCAGGAAATCAAGAAATGGTTACCTCTGCCTGAGAGGAAGAGGAGGACAGAAGAAGGACAAAACTTCAGGTTAAGCTAGCTCGACCTGAAAAACCTCGCAACATCCCTACATAAAACCACATTTTTGGACTGTGATTTGTCTGCAGTATGATATTTTACATGCACCCCTCTGTCCTTATGTTGTTGTTTTGTTTTTTTTGATAATAAACTCCTTCACTCTCTCTTAGTAAAAACTGCAGACTCATGCACTACATTGATTATGCTAAGATGTTTCTGCAGTCAGATTCTTATGGTAGCTCACTGGAGCCTGAGACCACCTGTGGGTTTGCAGGTGCAGCAAAGATGAACAAAGGAAAGAACCTGCAGCTTAATGCCTTCTGATACTTTTAACTTCTCTGACCATCATACTGGATTTCACGCTGGAATCCAGGAGTAAAAATCCATCATTTGCCTAAAGTATCGTTAGCTGTTGCATCAGATTACATCTGGTGTTTTCTGCTTTGAATTCGATATGTTATTTCACATGCATTACTGATAGCAGAACATGACTGCCTGCATTATTAATTATTTAAAGCAAAAGTATCAATGTTTATGAAATGACAAGGACATTTTCAAACTGGAGTAGTTGGAAATTGCAAACTGGAACCTTTTGCTTCCTGACTGACCATAAAGCTGCTGAACGTCAGTGTTGTAGTACTCGAGATCGGTCTCGGTCTCGATACACTCTGGTCTTGGTCTTGTCTTGGTCTCGGGTTAGGTGGCCTTGAACACAACACTGCTGAACGTTAAGGCTTTCATCCGACTCTTCACAATCCTGGCTCTGACTTAACGGGCCCTCTACGGCCTGTTGACCACTGGAGTCACAATTTGTCCTGGAAATCCTATCAGGATAAACACAAGTCAGTCTGGAAGTAAGCTCAAAGCCGCTGTTGCTGCACTCTTTTATTTTTTTTCTACCATACGTGTGTATACTGTTTTTTTCTGTTCTGTTGCTAGTAATAGATTTTAATCAGATTTTTTTTTTCCCAAAGCGAATGTGTTTCACACATTACTTCTGAACTACAGTTCCGAATAAATCTTAAACGCAGGAAAGCAAGTTTTATTGCTCTTTAAACACATGGAATCTAGGTTAAGTGTTTCAAAAATAAAAACCTTCTAAAGCTCTCCACAATTTCATCTTCTTTTCTTACAGACTAAAGTAAAGATTAATTTAAGAGGCTGAAAAAGTCATCCCTTAGCCTTCACATATTGCTTCTCTCTACATCGCGATGTCTGGCTGCACCAACCATGACTGTATAACTTGACTCACTTTCTGACTCACTCTGTCCTTGCATATTATTCCACCATCTTTCTGTGTCCCTGAACCCATCTCCAAGAATAATGACAACTCAGATGAAGACTGCCTGGGGGTAAGTCCCTTCTAGCCCATCCCTCTACTAAAACCAGCTTAACTCACTCCTCATGCTGACCTTGAATCAGGTGCGAGTGAGAAACGGACGAAAGGAGAATAATTTGGGGTTGTGGCTGAAGAACAAGACGGTAGCTATAAATGTGTTTCTATCCTCCACATGTGTCCCATTATTGCCCAGGAAACATTTCTGTAATTAGTGCTCCTCTGCAAATGATATATCATAAAAATGGCTCTTGGCTTGCATGAATATAGCACTGAAAGGAGACCTGAGGGTCTCTTCATTTAATTATACAGCTCACTAAATGTCCCTCATCCATCTGAACGACCTTACTGCTCTTCTTTAATAATTTCAGCTGATTTAAGTCCAGTCTGCTGCTTTAACCTCAAATGTGCTGTGCATGGACTGAAGCAACAAACCATGACTGCCCCTTTTGGTGTCCGAAACATCCTTTATTATGTGATAAATACCTTTTCTGGCTTTTCAGTTTTAGTCCCAATCCACTTTCAGGAGCATAAAGAACAGAAATCACATAAAGCTGACCAGAAAAACAACAAAATAATTCATTTTTTAAAAGTTTTAGGATCAAAAATGTCAGAAAAATGTTTAAAATTTCTTGACAAAAAAAATATTGATTTAAACAGTTTCATTGAAATATGTTTAAATTTAAATGTTAATTTATTTAGTCAATCCAGAGTAAAGTTTTAACAGTATGTCTGGACTTTGACTGGGACACATTTGATTTTGATCTGAACTTCCATTGTTGCTCTGGCTGTACGTTTAGCATTGTAAATGGTTTGGTCCAGGATGTGTGGGGTCTGCAGAGATGTTAGCTGACCTTTTCCTGACCCTAATGCCAGGTGATTGTTTTTTCATGATGCCTGTTTTCACCAGTGTTCTCTAACAATCCTCTGATACCATTCCAGAAGTGGTAAAAAGAGTGATTGGGGCTAAATACAAATGCATGCCTTTGATTTATATATGAAAACCCTTTGGAAAATATACATCCCTTACTTGCTACTTAACAATTACGGGCCACAATACCCTGACGTTTGTGATTATAATATGACAAAATGTGAAAATGTCCAAGGTGTATGAATAGCTGTACAGTATCCTCTGCAAAAAATCTCCTATATTCACCAAATACTATGGATGTCTGAGCTAATTTTACCATGTTTAACAGGACATTGAAGCAAACAAGAAGTTTAAATTTAGGGTACTTTACGAGTCACTCAACTCTTTCCATGTCTGAGTAGATCTAGCACAGTTAAAGCATATTTGCTCAATTCTAGGACGTCTGTGTGGCTCAAAACACTTTAAAAAATCTCCAGTTTCCTTTTTACATTTTACATCAGATTTAAATTGAGTTGAAAAAAATTGTCAGTCATGTTCTGTTATTCCAAATAATTAAAGAAAGGGGCAAAAAAGCTTTCAGTTTTGAAATCATCTCAAAATAACTGCATGTAATCACATTTTGTCAGTCTGATGCTGCACTTCCTGTTCCTCCCCTCTGCTTCACAAAGCTCTACCCTCTGCTGTGCAAATAACACCATTGGTCTGAGGACGACAGGCTATAATCTTGGCACCACCAGGGGCTGCAGTGGGGTCTGAGATATTTCAGTACTTTCAGTATCACGGAGAACTGAGGGTAGTCGCTGTTCTGCTGACTGACAGCATGCTTGTACTTTTGATTCATGAAGACAAAGTTCAGGATTTTTAGTCTCATATTTTTGCCCACAAGCTCAAAGGGAGTGACTTTAAACCTATTTAGGGAAACGGCACAAAAACCAAAGCCTCTTAGTCAAGAATCCATCCATCCATTGTTTAAACCCGCTTATCCGTGCCGGGTTGAGGTAAAACTGGATCTCTAGCAGTGATTAGGACAGAGGTGGGGTACATTCGAAAAGGTTGCCTGAAAAATTGTTGGGAGATTTTGTCTCCCTTAATGTCCTCCTCATTGTCTATGCTAGCTAAACAAACCTGGATCCTTAATCAGCCTTGCTTATCTCTGTTCTAAAAGCCAACATGTCCCAGTTTGCATTCTTTTAGATACTTTAAACTTACTTCAATTTCATGTTTTCTTGTCTTTCCCATTCAAAAGACTGGCAGCTGTCAGATCATTCACAAACCCAGGGAAACCCAATGATGGAATAACTTGAGGTTCATTAAATATTTAAAGGGATGCTTCAGTTACATTACAGCGGTATACTACATTATTTTGTCATGAACATGATTTTCTAAAAGAAATAAACAACAGAAAATACTTTGGATTAGGATTCTTACCAGTCGATTTAATCCATTTAAAATAAACTGCTCTGGAAATGTGTTGGTTATTGTCACAGCAATTGTTTAGCTTCTACATCTTCCAGATCAATGTTATGACTCTAAAGTGCTCCCACATGTGCAGTGACTGTGCAACCCTGTACATCTCACACCGTGTGGATAACTTAGTTTCCTTTCTTAATCAAAGAGCAGGACAATCCTGCTAGCGATAGGTCCAAGCTGCAAATGTCACATCGAGGAACTTCAAGGAGACAGATTTCTCCATGTAAATCTAGATTGGTCATCACTAAATAGTAGGATACAAACTATGTGATCTCTAAAACAAAAAAAATCCAATTAAAAAATTATAGCCAGTGCTGTTCTCTGATGTCTTACAGACCTCCTCCTGGTTTACAAGCTAAATCTGCTCCTTATGAGAGATTCAGAGAATGAACTACTAGCTGTATCATTTATAGCTGCCATATGGAAACAAAGTGTAAAAATGTTGAAAACTGACTAAACAAGTCATGTTTTTGACATTTATAATATATCAATAAACAACAGTTGTATATAAATACCATCTTTCACTCGCACTGCTCAGGCTTAATCAGTGTCTTCCACTAAATGCAACTCTTTACTATTCTTTTGTAAGGCAGCACACTGCTAACTTCAATTCGAGTCACTATGTCAACAAAGCACTTGCTGTTTTCAGGAGAGGATTTTTGCATTTTACGCCCCACAGGTCATTTCAAATCCGGTCACATACCATAAACCGTTTGCTATGGTCTGTGAAAATATGCATGTTGAAAAGATGTCAACTTTTCAAACAAAAGTTTGTAGTGAACAGTAAGAGCACACCCACATCTGTCAGTGCTGGCTTTGTCTTGCGAGTGTGGGTGAAACAAGTACTATGATATGAAAATCTATTTTTTTCTAGCATTGTCAGACTTGTGAGCTGATGTGAAGCTGAAATAATGTGCAGTCCAATATTTTTTCAAGACTCTTTTGGAAAGCTGAAATAAGTTTCCTGATTATTTCAGGAAACTTATTTCCTGAAATAAATAAGTTTTATTTATTTCAGGAAATAAATAAAACTGAAATAATCAGTTTTATTTCAAAATGCCCAAAATGCCATTTGGGCATTTTTCATGGCAAAATGCCCAAATGCCCATTTGGGCATTTTGCCCAAATGGCAAAATGCCCATTTGGGCATTTTGCCATGAAAATGCCCAAATGGCATTTTCATGGCAATTTCAACTAAATAGAGCAAACTATTTTCAATCTTTTAATAAAAGAAGTGAACATATCTGCTCAGCAAGTTGTTTCTAATTGGGGAGAAGGCTGAAAATGAGGCAGGATGATTTTGCAGTTTCACACACTGGTTCTCTTTACCTCAAGGACATGCAACCTGATCGCAGTGCCCTCAATATCGTTTGATATTTCATCTAAATGTATGTATGTACCAAAATGAAGGGAAATCTGCATGCACATACCTGTGCAAGAAAAAAATGCAGTGAAACTAGAAGTAGTATACTGAAGGCCAAGACACATGACTATTAAATCCCTAATCAGTGTATGAAAAGATGAACAGTGTGAATAAAAATGAAAAAAATTAGAAAATATCTATTAAAATGATCAGTTTTAATATTTTTATTTTAGCTTGTCACAAATCCTCTGTAGTGTTGTTTTGGGCTGGCTTTTCTTTTCTGTGATCTAACATGACAAAACTCCAGGTCCCATTTGATAAAGGTAAAGATCCTGTCAAACTATTCCTTATGTTGTCACCTGTTTGTCAAAAAGTGTGTAGAAAAGAGGCTCAAGACATGAAGGAAGGACAACCGTGCCACGGTGGAGGGATATTGGAATGAAAGATGTGGAATCTACAGGATGCTATGTAAGGATGAAGTAAGGTAATTTTCTTTTATTTTCTTTACTTAATGATTATTTGAACATTTCTAAAAGTTTAGTGCCCCCTACTTCTCAAATATTTACGGGAATTAATTAATTTAAAAAAAAAGCTAAAATGATAAATGGCCATTATTCATGTAGCTCTTTATCAAGTCCAAGGCCTCCAAAGCTTTTCACACAACACACACTGATTGTAGCAAGCTACATTGTAGCCACAGCTGCCCTGGTGCAGTGTGACAGCAGTGAGGCTGCAATGCATCGGTGCTACCAGGGCCTCTGACCAACAACAGAAGGCATGACAGGTGAAGTGTCTTGCTCAAAGACACAACAACTGAGGCAAATGGAACAAAGGGTTTCAACCGGCAACCCACTGATTACACTATGCAGATGCTCTGTCTGTGCTGATAGTTTCAACTCAATTCTGGGTGCATAAAAGTCAGAACAGCTCGTTAGTAGCACTGACATACATTCTAATTAATTCAGTAAATAAATATTTGGCCACTTGGGGACATTCATGGAACTAAGATCGGATCATAAGGAAAAATACACAAAAGGAAATGCTATGTAAAACAGGGGAATGTCAAAAGCAGCACTTTAGAAACGTGACCAGGGTTTCTTTCCGCAAAATGGATGTCATTCCTTCGCATTTAGACACAGGTACAATGTTTCTGTTTGTGCAAACATGTATACAAAATTGAATAAGATGTGAAAAATCAGTTTCTAAAAAGTTACTTAATTCTACACAGTTTGTCAGATTTAAATTGAATTTAAAATGTTGTTTCAAGGCATCATCCAGTCATAGTTAGTTAATTTGCTAAAGCCAAAATTCACATGAAGCCAGAATGTGACTTGGTCAGTATATGCATTTTACATTGTTTATGCATGCAAAAAGCAGAAATAGTTTCCTACCCTGTGCATGCATGCAGCTGCATGCTCCAATCCTGAGGTAAAACAGGATGCATATTTGACTGTGATCAAGAATAGCCGATGCACTATTCATATTACAAAACATTAAACCAGCAAAAAGAAAAGTAAGAAACTTTAAAAAAAGATAAATTAGCAAAATGAATGATATGGATAATATATAGATAATAATATATAGGTATGGAAATAGAATCAGAAGATAAAAATGGATGGAGAAAATGTAAAAATAGAAATGTTTTGGGAGTGTTTTCAAAATCTGCTGATTGCTCGGCTGTTACCACTAATGGTCAGCGCTCCAGAGGCGGCATGAGCAACAGTATGAGCTGATCTTCAGTTTCTATGACTACCGTTCTATTACCGACTGACATTTTGCCATTACAGTTTCAGTTTTTGAGTGGGTGGTTTATGTTTTTAAAGTAGTTTTATTTGCACCAACTTTCCCCAGCGTGCTCTAAGCTGATAAATAAAAAAAGATGCATATGCAAACAGCGTATAGAGACAAAAATGAATCATGAGCTAAATGGAGAAGTTTATGAATTACTGTTTGTTTTTTTATTGAAGACCACCTGGGCATCTGGGTATTTTGTTCTGTATTTTATTCTAATTACATCTGTCTCCAAAAAAGGTCCATGCTGACATTTGCAACTTTTATGTTTCAGATTAAAAGCTATAAACCGTGGGCTCTGTTGATAAGCCTTGGAAAAAATGATTTGGACCATAAAATTAATAATGAGAATACCCCTGGGCTTTTTCAAAATGAATGCGGTGTAATTCAATTAAAAGTGTAAACTTAGCCCGAGTAACATATTATCTCACTTTAGTATTTATTATCTAATATGCACATATGTGCAGAAAGAAGGAGTATAAAGATAAACCATGCACATTAGTCTTGTGATTTCAGTTAATATTTGTTGGCAGGTTTCAGAGGGTTAAGGGATGTCTTCAAAACAAAGAAGCTCTGGTTTCAGTCGATTTCAATTTCACATCATAATGTAATATAGCTACAAATCGGAATATGCATTTATAATATAATAAGTTTTGTAAAATTGATGCACCCATATTTAGTTATTTTTTGATTATGTAAACTTTTACATGCTGCAAATATTGGAATGTGTAAAAAAAGGTTTTGATGAATTATTATAGTAATAATTCATCAAAACCAGGATGAAATGTTGTCAAGATTTCATCCTGACAACATTTAGTAAGACTAGAACATTTATAGCAAATGGTTATTTTTTTTTTTAATTAAAATTGTATTTTTACTCAAATTTAACAAAAGAACAAAGATAACTAAATAAATTACAGCAGATGAGCACAGCAAAGATGCGATGGAAGAGACTCAAAAGGGATGCGGGGAAACAGCCTGTTTTTTCCACGCCCTCTGACCGAATGCTCTCCATCCCCACCTCCCTTTGGAGTGAACATCAGATTTTTTTCTTCTTCTTCTTTTTTTTTTAACAATCACTCAGTGGGATGAGGTCAGGCGACCAATAGATTCTCTGCACAGACATGCTCGTGTGCTGGTCACTTCTGGGGGTCTGAGCACATCCGTCTGTGCACAAGTGATGAGTGAGCACGTCAGGGTGTAGCTGCGAGGGGGGAAAGCATGGTGCTGAGGGGGTGGAGTGAAAAGATGGGTGGTGGTGGAAGGGAAGACGAGGAGGAAGAGGAGGAGGAGGAGCGGGTGGCGACTGTTTAACATGATCAGTGAGCAGGCATGTTCCCTTCCCCCCAGTTTCAATCTATCCTCTCCACTCTCCCAACGAGGAGTACCAAGAGTGCGTTTTTAACCCAATTAGGTTAAAATAATTACAAAAATCTGAATATGGTACCCACTAATTGAATATTTCTTAGCACTTTTAAAACCTTCCTTATTCTCCTCCACAACCCATCCTGATGTTTTCTCATCACCCATCTGTCTTGGAAATGTGTTTTTCCTCCTTCTGTTTGTCCTTCAGCTTCCCTCTCTCCCTCTTCTCATTTTTTTTCTGTCTTGGTAAACAGACTGGAAGCTGGTAGAACAGCAGGTAGATGCACCACATCTTCAAGTCAGGCTCCAAGGAAAATTCAAGACTGTTTATAACAGAAATATGTATGAATGTGTAAATGTGTAAGAGAGAGAAAGAGAGAGATTTATGTCCCAAGAGGCCTGGGGTGACCTGGGGGTCATCGAGAGAGTCACCATGGGAACACAAACCCCTCCTTGCCTTTTATAGTTCTGTGGTCATCTAGTCCATACATGCATACATTGTAGAGCAGTAGAATTTCACCAACATAATAATGAAAAACATGTTATGAGTCATCGACCTTTCATTTTACATAAAACCTTCAAATGATGCATCATCAAAATAAAGATTGTAAAGCCAAAAGCACATCAACAAGGTAGCGGTGAGTCATTGCATTTGACAACCACTTTCATTACCACAGATCGAAAGTATTTTTCTAAAGTGATTTGAGCTCTGAGAACTTAAATCATGGTTAATATTTTCTCAGGCAGTGATAACAGACCGAGCGGTCAAGGCTGGCTACCATATGCCTCTAATATAGGTTAAAAATGAATAGAGGTGGATTTCCTGTCGGTTGCCGGTTTTACTTTCAAGTATAACCTTAAACTACCTTAAATAGTTAAAATAGGTGACAATGTGGTAACACATAATCAGAGCAAAAAGGAACAATAATTATGCTCCCCTATCGATATACATCTTTAAAATCAACTGTTTGTTCATGCTGATAAATTCAAAGTAAAAATGTTGCGATATTCGTGCTGCACCAGTAATCGGTGACGTCAACGTCAATGTATGAACATTTCTCGTCAGACCCCCAGCTGGTTGCAGCAGACAGCTGCTCATACCGAGCCAAGTTCTGCTGGAGGTTTCTCCCTCTGAAGGGAGAGTTCTCCTCTCCACTTACGCTACATGCACGCTCAGTGACGGACGGCTGCAAAGTTAAAGCGCAGTGGAATTGACTGTGTCTTGTCACTTCATGCTGGTTCTGGGAGAGATTGCTCCAAAGTCAGTGACTTGAAGCAATCGTCTGGACTTCCTTAGGCAAAAAACTTTTCACCAGTGTAAACTTATTTTGAGCTTAAATTGATGCTATATAAATAAATTCAATTGGATTGAAAATTTAGATGAGGAAGATATGGAGCCTTCCTAAAGCACTGCTTAAAAATATTTTAAAACAATTCTCTCAAAACAGCTGCAGCTCATGTCTGATCATTTTCTTTTGGTCTATCTTTTTTTTATGGAAACAGAGTCAGGACAAGGCAAGGGAGGTGTACAAATACAAAAACAGCTGCATCATTGTTATGGTTTCTATCTCTGAAAGTGATCATGAGTCTGAGCAAACTGGGGTTATCTTTAATCTCTGGATTTCTTTCATTTTTACTAGTTTTTATTTTTTTAAATATCAGCAAGGACTCTGTTTGCATGTAGATGTGAGGTGCATATGAAGCACAAATTATTAGTTTTGGAAAATATTGTTAAGGGTACAGATTATATCAATGCCCTCAGTAAAATTAATATTTAAAATACCATAATACAATGATTGTAACATCCTTTTAATGGCTGTTGCATGGATCATACACTGTCACATAAGGCATAAGAAGAACACATGTGAGGAGTGCCACTGTGCATCACTTCATTTGAAGGCCATCACATACTTCAGTGCATTCTGCTGACGGGTGTTGAAGCTTAACAGCTTACTGAACCGCAGCAGTAGCTTATTTTTGCAAAACAAGGCATGCTGTCCCTGTTGTTTAAATGTTATTGATAAAAAAAGTGGCCATTTTTACTAAATTAGACTTTTAAAGCATATATGTTTTATAATTTGACTTTTGTAACTTCCTCTAACAGGTAGCTGTACTGCAGCGCAAATGCTAGCCTGTGCATAATTATAAACAGCATCAAAGGATTTTATTTCAGTGGTTCTGTTTTGCTTTCTGATGATTTTGCTGGCTTAGAATGTGAAAAGTACTTTGCTTCTGCTTTATTTTTTAAGTGTGAAGTTTAGATTGAGTGGCTATTATCCCACCATCACCACAAGAGGAGACAGAACCAAAGAAAATAATCGTTTCAATTTTAGAAATAGCTTCAAGTGTAAACTGCATCTCAGCCTTTAGAAATGTGCTTGTTGGCTGACATATCATCTGGTCAGTCACTGCCCTACGTATCAAAATGTTTCCAATACACTCNTTGATTTTGATCTGAACTTCCATTGTTGCTCTGGCTGTACGTTTAGCATTGTAAATGGTTTGGTCCAGGATGTGTGGGGTCTGCAGAGATGTTAGCTGACCTTTTCCTGACCCTAATGCCAGGTGATTGTTTTTTCATGATGCCTGTTTTCACCAGTGTTCTCTAACAATCCTCTGATACCATTCCAGAAGTGGTAGCAAGACTGATTGAGGCTAAATACAAATGCCTGCCTTAGATTTTTATATAAAAACCCTTTGAAAAATATACATCCCTTACTTGCTACTTAACAATTACGGGCCACAATACCCTGACGTTTGTGATTATAATATGACAAAATGTGAAAATGTCCAAGGTGTATGAATAGGTGTACATAATCCTCTGCAAAAAATCTCCTATATTCACCAAATACTATGGATGTCTGAGCCAATTTTACCATGTTTAACAGGACATTGAAGCAAACAAGAAGTTTAAATTTAGGGTACTTTACGAGTCACTCAACTCTTTCCATGTCTGAGTAGATCTAGCACAGTTAAAGCATATTTGCTCAATTCTAGGACGTCTGTGTGGCTCAAAACACTTTAAAAAATCTCCAGTTTCCTTTTTACATTTTACATCAGATTTAAATTGAGTTGAAAAAAATTGTCAGTCATGTTTTGTTATTCCAAATAATTAAAGAAAGGGGCAAAAAAGCTTTCAGTTTTGAAATCATCTCAAAATAACTGCATGTAATCACATTTTGTCAGTCTGATGCTGCACTTCCTGTTCCTCCCCTCTGCTTCACAAAGCTCTACCCTCTGCTGTGCAAATAACACCATTGGTCTGAGGACGACAGGCTATAATCTTGGCACCACCGGGGGCTGCAGTGGGGTCTGAGATATTTCAGTACTTTCAGTATCACGGAGAACTGAGGGTAGTCGCTGTTCTGCTGACTGACAGCATGCTTGTACTTTTGATTCATGAAGACAAAGTTCAGGATTTTTAGTCTCATATTTTTGCCCACAAGCTCAAAGGGAGTGACTTTAAACCTATTTAGGGAAACGGCACAAAAACCAAAGCCTCTTAGTCAAGAATCCATCCATCCATTGTTTAAACCCGCTTATCCGTGCCGGGTTGAGGTAAAACTGGATCTCTAGCAGTGATTAGGACAGAGGTGGGGTACATTCGAAAAGGTTGCCTGAAAAATTGTTGGGAGATTTTGTCTCCCTTAATGTCCTCCTCATTGTCTATGCTAGCTAAACAAACCTGGATCCTTAATCAGCCTTGCTTATCTCTGTTCTAAAAGCCAACATGTCCCAGTTTGCATTCTTTTAGATACTTTAAACTTACTTCAATTTCATGTTTTCTTGTCTTTCCCATTCAAAAGACTGGCAGCTGTCAGATCATTCACAAACCCAGGGAAACCCAATGATGGAATAACTTGAGGTTCATTAAATATTTAAAGGGATGCTTCAGTTACATTACAGCGGTATACTACATTATTTTGTCATGAACATGATTTTCTAAAAGAAATAAACAACAGAAAATACTTTGGATTAGGATTCTTACCAGTCGATTTAATCCATTTAAAATAAACTGCTCTGGAAATGTGTTGGTTATTGTCACAGCAATTGTTTAGCTTCTACATCTTCCAGATCAATGTTATGACTCTAAAGTGCTCCCACATGTGCAGTGACTGTGCAACCCTGTACATCTCACACCGTGTGGATAACTTAGTTTCCTTTCTTAATCAAAGAGCAGGACAATCCTGCTAGCGATAGGTCCAAGCTGCAAATGTCACATCGAGGAACTTCAAGGAGACAGATTTCTCCATGTAAATCTAGATTGGTCATCACTAAATAGTAGGATACAAACTATGTGATCTCTAAAACAAAAAAAATCCAATTAAAAAATTATAGCCAGTGCTGTTCTCTGATGTCTTACAGACCTCCTCCTGGTTTACAAGCTAAATCTGCTCCTTATGAGAGATTCAGAGAATGAACTACTAGCTGTATCATTTATAGCTGCCATATGGAAACAAAGTGTAAAAATGTTGAAAACTGACTAAACAAGTCATGTTTTTGACATTTATAATATATCAATAAACAACAGTTGTATATAAATACCATCTTTCACTCGCACTGCTCAGGCTTAATCAGTGTCTTCCACTAAATGCAACTCTTTACTATTCTTTTGTAAGGCAGCACACTGCTAACTTCAATTCGAGTCACTATGTCAACAAAGCACTTGCTGTTTTCAGGAGAGGATTTTTGCATTTTACGCCCCACAGGTCATTTCAAATCCGGTCACATACCATAAACCGTTTGCTATGGTCTGTGAAAATATGCATGTTGAAAAGATGTCAACTTTTCAAACAAAAGTTTGTAGTGAACAGTAAGAGCACACCCACATCTGTCAGTGCTGGCTTTGTCTTGCGAGTGTGGGTGAAACAAGTACTATGATATGAAAATCTATTTTTTTCTAGCATTGTCAGACTTGTGAGCTGATGTGAAGCTGAAATAATGTGCAGTCCAATATTTTTTCAAGACTCTTTTGGAAAGCTGAAATAAGTTTCCTGATTATTTCAGGAAACTTATTTCCTGAAATAAATAAGTTTTATTTATTTCAGGAAATAAATAAAACTGAAATAATCAGTTTTATTTCAAAATGCCCAAAATGCCATTTGGGCATTTTTCATGGCAAAATGCCCAAATGCCCATTTGGGCATTTTGCCCAAATGGCAAAATGCCCATTTGGGCATTTTGCCATGAAAATGCCCAAATGGCATTTTCATGGCAATTTCAACTAAATAGAGCAAACTATTTTCAATCTTTTAATAAAAGAAGTGAACATATCTGCTCAGCAAGTTGTTTCTAATTGGGGAGAAGGCTGAAAATGAGGCAGGATGATTTTGCAGTTTCACACACTGGTTCTCTTTACCTCAAGGACATGCAACCTGATCGCAGTGCCCTCAATATCGTTTGATATTTCATCTAAATGTATGTATGTACCAAAATGAAGGGAAATCTGCATGCACATACCTGTGCAAGAAAAAAATGCAGTGAAACTAGAAGTAGTATACTGAAGGCCAAGACACATGACTATTAAATCCCTAATCAGTGTATGAAAAGATGAACAGTGTGAATAAAAATGAAAAAAATTAGAAAATATCTATTAAAATGATCAGTTTTAATATTTTTATTTTAGCTTGTCACAAATCCTCTGTAGTGTTGTTTTGGGCTGGCTTTTCTTTTCTGTGATCTAACATGACAAAACTCCAGGTCCCATTTGATAAAGGTAAAGATCCTGTCAAACTATTCCTTATGTTGTCACCTGTTTGTCAAAAAGTGTGTAGAAAAGAGGCTCAAGACATGAAGGAAGGACAACCGTGCCACGGTGGAGGGATATTGGAATGAAAGATGTGGAATCTACAGGATGCTATGTAAGGATGAAGTAAGGTAATTTTCTTTTATTTTCTTTACTTAATGATTATTTGAACATTTCTAAAAGTTTAGTGCCCCCTACTTCTCAAATATTTACGGGAATTAATTAATTTAAAAAAAAAGCTAAAATGATAAATGGCCATTATTCATGTAGCTCTTTATCAAGTCCAAGGCCTCCAAAGCTTTTCACACAACACACACTGATTGTAGCAAGCTACATTGTAGCCACAGCTGCCCTGGTGCAGTGTGACAGCAGTGAGGCTGCAATGCATCGGTGCTACCAGGGCCTCTGACCAACAACAGAAGGCATGACAGGTGAAGTGTCTTGCTCAAAGACACAACAACTGAGGCAAATGGAACAAAGGGTTTCAACCGGCAACCCACTGATTACACTATGCAGATGCTCTGTCTGTGCTGATAGTTTCAACTCAATTCTGGGTGCATAAAAGTCAGAACAGCTCGTTAGTAGCACTGACATACATTCTAATTAATTCAGTAAATAAATATTTGGCCACTTGGGGACATTCATGGAACTAAGATCGGATCATAAGGAAAAATACACAAAAGGAAATGCTATGTAAAACAGGGGAATGTCAAAAGCAGCACTTTAGAAACGTGACCAGGGTTTCTTTCCGCAAAATGGATGTCATTCCTTCGCATTTAGACACAGGTACAATGTTTCTGTTTGTGCAAACATGTATACAAAATTGAATAAGATGTGAAAAATCAGTTTCTAAAAAGTTACTTAATTCTACACAGTTTGTCAGATTTAAATTGAATTTAAAATGTTGTTTCAAGGCATCATCCAGTCATAGTTAGTTAATTTGCTAAAGCCAAAATTCACATGAAGCCAGAATGTGACTTGGTCAGTATATGCATTTTACATTGTTTATGCATGCAAAAAGCAGAAATAGTTTCCTACCCTGTGCATGCATGCAGCTGCATGCTCCAATCCTGAGGTAAAACAGGATGCATATTTGACTGTGATCAAGAATAGCCGATGCACTATTCATATTACAAAACATTAAACCAGCAAAAAGAAAAGTAAGAAACTTTAAAAAAAGATAAATTAGCAAAATGAATGATATGGATAATATATAGATAATAATATATAGGTATGGAAATAGAATCAGAAGATAAAAATGGATGGAGAAAATGTAAAAATAGAAATGTTTTGGGAGTGTTTTCAAAATCTGCTGATTGCTCGGCTGTTACCACTAATGGTCAGCGCTCCAGAGGCGGCATGAGCAACAGTATGAGCTGATCTTCAGTTTCTATGACTACCGTTCTATTACCGACTGACATTTTGCCATTACAGTTTCAGTTTTTGAGTGGGTGGTTTATGTTTTTAAAGTAGTTTTATTTGCACCAACTTTCCCCAGCGTGCTCTAAGCTGATAAATAAAAAAAGATGCATATGCAAACAGCGTATAGAGACAAAAATGAATCATGAGCTAAATGGAGAAGTTTATGAATTACTGTTTGTTTTTTTATTGAAGACCACCTGGGCATCTGGGTATTTTGTTCTGTATTTTATTCTAATTACATCTGTCTCCAAAAAAGGTCCATGCTGACATTTGCAACTTTTATGTTTCAGATTAAAAGCTATAAACCGTGGGCTCTGTTGATAAGCCTTGGAAAAAATGATTTGGACCATAAAATTAATAATGAGAATACCCCTGGGCTTTTTCAAAATGAATGCGGTGTAATTCAATTAAAAGTGTAAACTTAGCCCGAGTAACATATTATCTCACTTTAGTATTTATTATCTAATATGCACATATGTGCAGAAAGAAGGAGTATAAAGATAAACCATGCACATTAGTCTTGTGATTTCAGTTAATATTTGTTGGCAGGTTTCAGAGGGTTAAGGGATGTCTTCAAAACAAAGAAGCTCTGGTTTCAGTCGATTTCAATTTCACATCATAATGTAATATAGCTACAAATCGGAATATGCATTTATAATATAATAAGTTTTGTAAAATTGATGCACCCATATTTAGTTATTTTTTGATTATGTAAACTTTTACATGCTGCAAATATTGGAATGTGTAAAAAAAGGTTTTGATGAATTATTATAGTAATAATTCATCAAAACCAGGATGAAATGTTGTCAAGATTTCATCCTGACAACATTTAGTAAGACTAGAACATTTATAGCAAATGGTTATTTTTTTTTTTAATTAAAATTGTATTTTTACTCAAATTTAACAAAAGAACAAAGATAACTAAATAAATTACAGCAGATGAGCACAGCAAAGATGCGATGGAAGAGACTCAAAAGGGATGCGGGGAAACAGCCTGTTTTTTCCACGCCCTCTGACCGAATGCTCTCCATCCCCACCTCCCTTTGGAGTGAACATCAGATTTTTTTCTTCTTCTTCTTTTTTTTTTAACAATCACTCAGTGGGATGAGGTCAGGCGACCAATAGATTCTCTGCACAGACATGCTCGTGTGCTGGTCACTTCTGGGGGTCTGAGCACATCCGTCTGTGCACAAGTGATGAGTGAGCACGTCAGGGTGTAGCTGCGAGGGGGGAAAGCATGGTGCTGAGGGGGTGGAGTGAAAAGATGGGTGGTGGTGGAAGGGAAGACGAGGAGGAAGAGGAGGAGGAGGAGCGGGTGGCGACTGTTTAACATGATCAGTGAGCAGGCATGTTCCCTTCCCCCCAGTTTCAATCTATCCTCTCCACTCTCCCAACGAGGAGTACCAAGAGTGCGTTTTTAACCCAATTAGGTTAAAATAATTACAAAAATCTGAATATGGTACCCACTAATTGAATATTTCTTAGCACTTTTAAAACCTTCCTTATTCTCCTCCACAACCCATCCTGATGTTTTCTCATCACCCATCTGTCTTGGAAATGTGTTTTTCCTCCTTCTGTTTGTCCTTCAGCTTCCCTCTCTCCCTCTTCTCATTTTTTTTCTGTCTTGGTAAACAGACTGGAAGCTGGTAGAACAGCAGGTAGATGCACCACATCTTCAAGTCAGGCTCCAAGGAAAATTCAAGACTGTTTATAACAGAAATATGTATGAATGTGTAAATGTGTAAGAGAGAGAAAGAGAGAGATTTATGTCCCAAGAGGCCTGGGGTGACCTGGGGGTCATCGAGAGAGTCACCATGGGAACACAAACCCCTCCTTGCCTTTTATAGTTCTGTGGTCATCTAGTCCATACATGCATACATTGTAGAGCAGTAGAATTTCACCAACATAATAATGAAAAACATGTTATGAGTCATCGACCTTTCATTTTACATAAAACCTTCAAATGATGCATCATCAAAATAAAGATTGTAAAGCCAAAAGCACATCAACAAGGTAGCGGTGAGTCATTGCATTTGACAACCACTTTCATTACCACAGATCGAAAGTATTTTTCTAAAGTGATTTGAGCTCTGAGAACTTAAATCATGGTTAATATTTTCTCAGGCAGTGATAACAGACCGAGCGGTCAAGGCTGGCTACCATATGCCTCTAATATAGGTTAAAAATGAATAGAGGTGGATTTCCTGTCGGTTGCCGGTTTTACTTTCAAGTATAACCTTAAACTACCTTAAATAGTTAAAATAGGTGACAATGTGGTAACACATAATCAGAGCAAAAAGGAACAATAATTATGCTCCCCTATCGATATACATCTTTAAAATCAACTGTTTGTTCATGCTGATAAATTCAAAGTAAAAATGTTGCGATATTCGTGCTGCACCAGTAATCGGTGACGTCAACGTCAATGTATGAACGTTTCTCGTCAGACCCCCAGCTGGTTGCAGCAGACAGCTGCTCATACCGAGCCAAGTTCTGCTGGAGGTTTCTCCCTCTGAAGGGAGAGTTCTCCTCTCCACTTACGCTACATGCACGCTCAGTGACGGACGGCTGCAAAGTTAAAGCGCAGTGGAATTGACTGTGTCTTGTCACTTCATGCTGGTTCTGGGAGAGATTGCTCCAAAGTCAGTGACTTGAAGCAATCGTCTGGACTTCCTTAGGCAAAAAACTTTTCACCAGTGTAAACTTATTTTGAGCTTAAATTGATGCTATATAAATAAATTCAATTGGATTGAAAATTTAGATGAGGAAGATATGGAGCCTTCCTAAAGCACTGCTTAAAAATATTTTAAAACAATTCTCTCAAAACAGCTGCAGCTCATGTCTGATCATTTTCTTTTGGTCTATCATTTTTTCATGGAAACAGAGTCAGGACAAGGCAAGGGAGGTGTACAAATACAAAAACAGCTGCATCATTGTTATGGTTTCTATCTCTGAAAGTGATCATGAGTCTGAGCAAACTGGGCTTTTCTTTAATCTCTGGATTTCTTTCATTTTTACTAGTTTTTATTTTTTTAAATATCAGCAAGGACTCTGTTTGCATGTAGATGTGAGGTGCATATGAAGCACAAATTATTAGTTTTGGAAAATATTGTTAAGGGTACAGATTATATCAATGCCCTCAGTAAAATTAATATTTAAAATACCATAATACAATGATTGTAACATCCTTTTAATGGCTGTTGCATGGATCATACACTGTCACATAAGGCATAAGAAGAACACATGTGAGGAGTGCCACTGTGCATCACTTCATTTGAAGGCCATCACATACTTCAGTGCATTCTGCTGACGGGTGTTGAAGCTTAACAGCTTACTGAACCGCAGCAGCAGCTTATTTTTGCATAACACTGCATGCTGTCCCTGTTGTTTAAATGTTATTGATAAAAAAAGTGGCCTATTTTACTACATTAGACTTTTAAAGCATAGATGTTTTATAATTTGACTTTTGTAACTTCCTCTAACAGGTAGCTGTACTGCAGCGCAAATGCTAGCCTGTGCATAATTATAAACAGCATCAAAGGATTTTATTTCAGTGGTTCTGTTTTGCTTTCTGATGATTTTGCTGGCTTAGAATGTGAAAAGTACTTTGCTTCTGCTTTATTTTTTAAGTGTGAAGTTTAGATTGAGTGGCTATTATCCCACCATCACCACAAGAGGAGACAGAATCAAAGAAAATAATCGTTTGAATTTTAGAAATAGCTTCAAGTGTAAACTGCATCTCAGCCTTTAGAAATGTGCTTGTTGGCTGACATATCATCTGGTCAGTCACTGCCCTACGTATCAAAATGTTTCCAATACACTCAGTAAGTGATAGGCTGCATCCTGTACAAACCTCCTCCCTCTAAACCTGTGCTGTGATTTCACCAACATTTACAGAACCGTTTCTCTTTGTCTCTCTCTTTTTATTTTTATTTGAGCGACATTATTGCTTCTTGAGATGCATTCTCGCCCTGCCTGACTAAAAATACCTTCAGCTGAACAATTTGGATTGCAACCGTTTCTAACAGTTGGTGACAGAAGTTCTGGCTCACAAGCCATGTGGTTTTGTCAGCGTGTGGCGTGCCTGGCCAGGCAGCAAGTGCTTCATGGAGAGTGCAGAAACCTGTCCCTTGCCTTTATGCTCACTCTCCCATCTGTTTATATCTTTGGTTTGGGCCTATATATTCACTGACATTGCTCATGCTTTCATAAGAGCCTTTGAAAACACTCAAAAAGACAAGTAAGTGGCTCTATCCATGGTGCTGAACTCTCCATCTACCTATCTATGCATGCATGGTTACCTTCAGAGATAAGATGAATTCTTTGGGTCACATCCAGGGCAGTTTTCGCTCCTAGTTGACTTCAGTTATTCAAAAAGTAAAAATAAAATAAAAATAAAAAATATCTGAGCAGTGGCCAAAAAGAAAAATAAATCAATTGGAAGAATAGAAAGAGGATACAAAATCTTTGTCTTTGCTTATGAAAGAGTTTACAACTCTGAACTGGAAGCAAATATAACCCCCAACTGGGCCCAATCCTCTTTGACTGTCCTTCATTAATAAGAAAAAAATCCAGACAAAAGATGCAAAGGTCCAGGCTTATTTCCTTAATCTTCTCCAGTAGATCAGCTTCCTTCACACTCTCTTGAGATGAAAATCATTTTTTTCTTTTCTTAAGCTCAATTCCAGAAAGGAGTATAGAAAAAAAAGATAGGAACAAAATCAAAAAGGTTTCAAACGTTAAAAAAAAATAAATAAAAATGTAAAAAAATAAAAATAAAAATAAATAAATAAAAGCGAACCGGTTTCCGGTGATAACGACGTTTTATCTGACAGATGTGCTCAGCAGCGCACAAGTCCATCAACCGCTCGGCTGGAGTTGTTGAAACAGTGCAGACTGATCTGCAGAAAAATATAACACTCCTACGCAAACATCCTCATGATCAGCAGCACCAGTAGCCTGGGCAACATGTGCGCCGGAGAAACAGCATGGGTGACGGGGGGGAATTTCGCCATTTCTTCCCCTACGACCACTTTCGAGCAGCGTCCTAGAAGGTCGAGGTCAGATTTTTGTAGTAGCGTCGCTCCAGGTTGCGCCTCTCGCCCGGCTTAGATCCCGCTCTCCTTTCTTCTTCTTTTCTGGATCTCCTCCGGCTTCCTTCCCAGTGTTTTATCCTCTTACCGCATGTGCGCTATCCGGCTTTTTATTATTTTTTTTTATTTTTATTTTAAGCCTTTGTTGTGGAAAAGCAAACGCCTGCAACTGGATAGTTCTCCGAGAATAACGGCGTCTGTTTATGCACGGTTGATGTTATTTCCGCGTTGGCCAATTAATTGCCGAATCTTGCAGAGTGACGTCCGATTCTGCGTAGAGACGAAAAGAGAAAAAGAAAAAAAAGAAGAAGAAGCTGCGCTTTAAATCCAGGGGAGGTTGGCCACAGTGCCTGAACGGAAAGTCAGTGTAGTAAATGCAGCCAGTCCTGCTTACAGTCGGGCTGAGGCTACAGTGACGTGAAAAAAAAATACATCCATACCTCTTGAACTTTTTCACGATTGCAAACAGACACTTTAATGTACTTTATTGCGATTTTATGTCATAGACCAACTGTAAATTAAAGGAAATTGAAACCTATTTTTTGTTTATTCATATAGGGATAAATGAAATGTCACGTGTATTTTTTTTTGTGTGATTCCTTTAAAATCGCCTTATTAGGAACAGCGAAAAGCGTTATTAAATGTCATGCTGATTTTGAATTTATGTAAACTTTTGTGCAGCATTGCATACCTGCAATTATGCAATAGGGACCATAACACTCCAAATAACATCCTCCAAACAGGATTAGTTTTTTTTTTCTTTGTGACCATAATCAATGACTTTAGGACGGCCAAATCCATATTAATAATTAAAAGAATTACACCTGACCACAGAGCGTTCAGCCAAGTCACAATGACAAACTGGCCTTTTCATCTGGAACAAAACCTTAATCAAGCTCCATTAGGAAGATGGACACATTGTCCCTTGAAGGATCATTTTTCTCCCTGTGTACTTTCTTCTGTCACTTGTCCTTTTGCTCCCTTTGCCTCCTGACTCTGAGGTCCAGTTTCATCTCTTTGTGCCCAATATTACCCCCTGGTTATCTCACTGTTGAAATCTGTTCCACCCCCTTTTTTTTCAGCCACTCTTTCCTAAAACCTCTTTACTCATCTTTTTTTTTTTCTAATTATCCAATCCAACTTACAACTGCTTGGGTCTCATATCCGGATCAGGCTCGGGGCAGTTTGAGGCACTGCTGGGGGCAGTGGTGTGAGTTTTTATTGCATTCATTATTCAGACTGAAAGAAGTGGAGATTAGAGCACTTTGAGAGTGTGCAGTGTTGAAATATTTATATTAGCAGAGAATGAGATGGTTGGATTGGCTGTGTG
>NW_006799945.1:1617409-1654516 GCF_000485575.1 Poecilia formosa
CTATTAGGCATCATCCAAGTTATTCAGAATGTTGTGAATATTGGTGCAGAATGCCACTGTAAACATTGGAATTGCATCTAATTAATAATGTAGCTATGGTAACTGATTTTTTTTTTTTTATGGGAACATGCTCCTTTATTTCTCTAACTTCACATCTTTTAGGCATCATCCAAGTTATTCAGAATGTTGTGAATATTGGTGCAGAATGCCACTGTAAACATTGGAATTGCATCTAATTAATAATGTAGCTATGGTAACTGATTTTTTTTTTTTTTTTACCATTCACTAGATCTGTTGGTGATATTTTTGTTGCTTATCAGAGTGGGTTAGGTGGTCATGTATTTATTAGTGAGTGGGTTTGTGAGGATGGAGTTTGGGGATTAGACATTTTCACTTCAAGCTGTCCACTGAATCAGCCAAGACGCACGTTCCAGAAATGTTTTGGAATGAACAGCATTCAATTATTAGCCTGAATATGAGATCAACCTATGTCCTCTTTCACTTCTTTGAAGCAAATGTTTCATAATCTGTTGCTTTTATTATATTCAAATGGAAGCTATGCTGTCCTGCGTGAAAAAATATGCTTCGTTGAACCTACTAAATATGGATTTGGTGATGAAAATTTCACTTTTAAATTAACTGTGTACTTTATCACAAATGATTGTTTTTTTCAGTCTTTATTGAACCTTTATAGGAGACTCTTTGCACACACAGAAGTAATTAAAATTAGTGACATCAGTTCTCTTTCACATACTGCACTCCCAGCATATTCTAACCTCTGGAAATGATCTGCAAAAAAATAACTCTTTAAAATAAATGTATCTTTTATTGCAGTAGCATAATCTCACATTTTTCAACTCTATTATAATTCTCCTCAGTGTGTGTGATGGCAAGATGAACTTGGGTCCTCTGCCAGACTTGAATGTCACAGTTTTAGTTATTTAACATTTTAATTATTCAAGAGACCCTCAGTTTGGACAAACTTCGATGACATTCTTGGAATAACCTCCGAATTAACAAGATCATTTGTCCATCTACCTTACTTGAATGTTATGTGCTTTTACCTTTCCCATATTGTTATCTAAGAAAAATGTGCTACTGTGCCACATCACATTTCTACCCCAGAAACACAGAACATATTATTGATAACTAATTCAAAATTCCAGGTCAGTCAAGTAAAATATAATGAAAAATAAATAAATCAAGCCCAGCTGTATTTCAGGAGAGCTCAGAGTACCGATTATTTTGGCTGAAGTGACTTTCTGCAGAAAATATAAATATTACTGAGGCTGGATTTTTTTTTTTAATGGATAAATTCTCTCAAATTAAAGGTTATATATTTTTAAATTTTCAGTAGTATTGTATGAATAAAATACACACTTGTTATATATAAAATATTCATACATTAACTTTAGGGGTTGCAATAGATGTGGAAAGTGCTGGAATTTTAATTTATTTTATATAATGTTTCTTTATCATCAGATTTCGGTTCTCTCACTGCAGTGTTTGTGATTTTTATCTGTGAAAGATAAAGTTTACTTATTTATTTGTAAAACTTTTCATATTTTCTGTTTATTTTTTTTATTACATTCAAGTAACCGCAGCAGATAATATTATGCAAACCAATGCAGCTAAAAACTGATTTGGTTTCTATATTTGGGTCGTTTTCACAACATGTCAGAAAATGAGATGTGTCATTCCGTCTACACATTCAATAACATGCTATTATGCCTGAAACCTGACAGATGTGGGCAGAGACCTTTTCTCTTTGTTGTATCTGGAAGTGTCACAGGACCACACCAACACCCTGCATTCTGGATAATTGCCTGAAACCAAAAATAGGCCAGCAGGCTTGTTGCTAAGTCATGACTCAATAGCAAAAGTCATTATGAGCAAGCGGGAACACAGCACTGGAGTATGGGCATATGCTGAAAAGACAGAACTTCACTGTGAGCAAGACAAATAAAAAAGGGAAAATTCTGTAAAAAAAAAAACAAACAAAAAAAACAAAAACAATTGTACAGATAACTTTTCTCCAGCTGCTTCAAACACGTCCCAACGTCTCACCATGAATTTGTTGGAGTGACTTCAACTGAAAAGCATTTGCTATTCAGAGAACTATTCAATAGCCTTGAAGCAATGCTAACCTATACCGAACGTGTCAGTCGGTAACTTTCTTGAATTCTAAAACCGTTCTGGAGCGTGTCTCCTCAGAGACAGCCTGTAAAGTTTTAGAGGAACACGAAGCACATTGCTCATCTACAAACAAAACACCGCTGCTCTTCTCTCAAGCTGTGATACAGCTGGACTCTAATCCAGTCTGCAGGTCACTCAGCCAACCAAACAAGAAGGAACAGCTTGAGCGGCGCGTTTTGGCCTCAGAGGTTTGTAATTAAAAGATGTGTAGAACTTTGAGTCAGCGAAAGAAAGCAGGAGAGGAAGTTTTATCTAATTTTTGGAGCAAGTAAAGCATTAGTAAGAGCACCGCAGGCAGGAGTCGAAAACATTCCTTTTGAGAAGCTGGTAAATTGAAAAAATAAGGAGCCATATGTTTCTTCTTAGGTAATAAAAAATAATTAGCCACAGTGTGCAACACTTGTAAACATTAACATAAATGCAGACAGCAAGGCCAAGTGTTTTTTTTATGTTGACAAAAATCTTGTTAGCTCTGATAAGATTGCCATAATGCCAAAACGTTTCCATTGATACTTGAGGAGGGTAAGATCATTTTCAGCATGCCATTTGTAAAATAAATGTAAATACATACAAACAAATGATTTTATTTTAATTTCTATTTCTTTCTCATTGTTTTGTTATGCTTTGAGGAATGTCGGTATGAATTGTCATCAGAAGCAAACTTCTTGGTTCTAGGACATTCTAATAAAATATATTCACATATATTTTTTTCTTCATTTTCTGTTAAATACATCAAGCATTTTAAACACATACACTTGAGCCAAACTAAAATTACATAAGAAGTGGGACACAAAGGGTGGCTTAAGGGGTTAAAAAAAAAAAAACTCCCTCAGAAAAACTAGACTATTAAATGAAAGCATCGTCCCAGTGTTAGAAATTGAATGTCACAAAGATTGATGCACTTCTAATTTGTATTTCTGCTCCACATCAGAAGATTTGGTCAGGATTAGGATCAAGCAAAATTAAATGCAAATCCTGAGTGGGGAGGACTTGTTCAGAAATCCAGAGGAACATATATGAGAGGGATCAAATGACACACGCATGGGTGTTGAGTGTGTGGCTTTTAATGAGTTTTTTTTTTTTTTTTTTTTTGCAGAGTTGAAGTCATTACCCTTGTCCAAGCCAAACATTTTGATCAAAATCATGCTCCACTTATTTCATGGTCTCAAAGTATCCATACTCTTTGGACATTTCAGAATTGAATTGAGATGATAGGGGTTGAATAAAAAAAAAAAATGCAAGTCACAATTTTTATGTATCTTTTTTTTCCTCAACTTCACAATCATGTTGTGCTTTCTGTTGGTATATTAAACGAAATTACAAATTACCCCATAAGGTTTATGGTTGTAACGTGATAAAATGTGGAAAAGTTTCTGGAGTAAGTTCTGCCAACTGGAATTATCTAAATGTGAAAAATGGAAGAACAAAATGTATGAGTACAATTTGGTTAAATATGTAATTCTGTCTAAATAAACACTGTCTGCTGCTCATGCAGGCTATATACCTGCAGTATCAAAAAGGTAAAAGAAAAAAAAATTGTAAAACAACTTTGCAATCCTTTGCAAACAGAGACATAGACATTGCTTTAGTCACTGTAGAGGCTAGGCAGACAATCCGTTGGGACTCCATTAATCAGATCAGCGTGTGAGGGATGTGTTGTGAGAAGGTGACAAACAGTGCTAATTGTTTGACCACACACACCCTGACACACAAGTCCTTCAGACTCCACTGTGAAATAGAGCCTTCGAAACCCGTCCACTCAGCTGCTTTTGCAGGGATTCGTCCACAGGAGTGACAAGAGCTGGAAGCAGCAGAACGACGACAACCGGGAAAACCCCAAAAAAAAAACACCCACAAACACCCACATGCTGTAATTTTAGTAGTAGCTAACATGCTCAGACAGTGAGCTTTAGAATAAATTTCCACACTTCGATGAAACATGGCAGGGATCACAGCAGAGGTCTTGCTCGGAATAATGGCTGTTGACAGGCTTTCAGTTCAGCGGTAGAGAAGTACACAGTAGGTGGAGGATTTGAGTCGCGCACAACAGACAGTAACATGTCTCTGGAACAATGGGAAGAACTCGGCTGCATTGGTGGATGTCAAAGAGTGAATTCGAACAACACAGATACACTAAATAGAGTACAGGATGCCAAAGTGCACAGCCGTAGAGTGGTCTTTAGGGAATTCAGACTCTCTAATGGTTCTTTTCAGTAACTTTAACTAGTCAGCGTGGGTCAGCTTCACTGCCAATATGAGAATCAGTGCAATGATATCTGAATGATTGAATGGTCTCATCGCAGACGACACCTTTCCCTTTTATAGAAGGTGCAGTCTGTCCTACTACAAAGTAACTATAGCTAAAAATGATCTAGTTATTCAACTTCCTCTCAGCGAGGGTGCCTAGATTAATACAGATTTAAAAGTATGTTTAGCAAAAAAAAAAAAAAAGTCAATCATCTCTTTTTGATATAACATTGCTTCTTGGAAATGGATTTCTAAATACCAGCAGCAGTTTTACTCTGGTTGTTTTCAGTTCAGTAGTGGGAAATTCCAACCATTCTTACATTTTGTGGAGTTCATTGATCGAACATTCCAGGAAATCAAGAAATGGTTACCTCTGCCTGAGAGGAAGAGGAGGACAGAAGAAGGACAAAACTTCAGGTTAAGCTAGCTCGACCTGAAAAACCTCGCAACATCCCTACATAAAACCACATTTTTGGACTGTGATTTGTCTGCAGTATGATATTTTACATGCACCCCTCTGTCCTTATGTTGTTGTTTTGTTTTTTTTGATAATAAACTCCTTCACTCTCTCTTAGTAAAAACTGCAGACTCATGCACTACATTGATTATGCTAAGATGTTTCTGCAGTCAGATTCTTATGGTAGCTCACTGGAGCCTGAGACCACCTGTGGGTTTGCAGGTGCAGCAAAGATGAACAAAGGAAAGAACCTGCAGCTTAATGCCTTCTGATACTTTTAACTTCTCTGACCATCATACTGGATTTCACGCTGGAATCCAGGAGTAAAAATCCATCATTTGCCTAAAGTATCGTTAGCTGTTGCATCAGATTACATCTGGTGTTTTCTGCTTTGAATTCGATATGTTATTTCACATGCATTACTGATAGCAGAACATGACTGCCTGCATTATTAATTATTTAAAGCAAAAGTATCAATGTTTATGAAATGACAAGGACATTTTCAAACTGGAGTAGTTGGAAATTGCAAATTGGAACCTTTTGCTTCCTGACTGACCATAAAGCTGCTGAACGTCAGTGTTGTAGTACTCGAGATCGGTCTCGGTCTCGATACACTCTGGTCTTGGTCTTGTCTTGGTCTCGGGTTAGGTGGCCTTGAACACAACACTGCTGAACGTTAAGGCTTTCATCCGACTCTTCACAATCCTGGCTCTGACTTAACGGGCCCTCTATGGCCTGTTGACCACCGGAGTCACAATTTGTCCTGGAAATCCTATCAGGATAAACACAAGTCGGTCTGGAAGTAAGCTCAAAGCCGCTGTTGCTGCACTCTTTTATTTTTTTTCTACCATACGTGTGTATACTGTTTTTTTTCTGTTCTGTTGCTAGTAATAGATTTTAATCAGATTTTTTTTTTCCCAAAGCGAATGTGTTTCACATGTTACTTCTGAACTACAGTTAAATGTTAAACACAGGAAAGCAAGTTTTATTGCTCTTTAAACACATGGAATCTAGGTTAAGTGTTTCAAAAAATAAAAACCTTCTAAAGCTCTCCACAATTTCATCTTCTTTTCTTACAGACTAAAGTAAAGATTAATTTAAGAGGCTGAAAAAGTCATCCCTTAGCCTTCACATATTGCTTCTCTCTACATCGCAATGTCTGGCTGCACCAACCATGACTGTATAACTTGACTCACTTTCTGACTCACTCTGTCCTTGCATATTATTCCACCATCTTTCTGTGTCCCTGAACCCATCTCCAAGAATAATGACAACTCAGATGAAGACTGCCTGGGGGTAAGCCCTTTCTAGCCCATCCCTCTACTAAAACCAGCTTAACTCACTCCTCATGCTGACCTTGAATCAGGTGCGAGTGAGAAACGGACGAAAGGAGAATAATTTGGGGTTGTGGCTGAAGAACAAGACGGTAGCTATAAATGTGTTTCTATCCTCCACATGTGTCCCATTATTGCCCAGGAAACATTTCTGTAATTAGTGCTCCTCTGCAAATGATATATCATAAAAATGGCTCTTGGCTTGCATGAATATAGCACTGAAAGGAGACCTGAGGGTCTCTTCATTTAATTATACAGCTCACTAAATGTCCCTCATCCATCTGAATGACCTTACTGCTCTTCTTTAATAATTTCAGCTGATTTAAGTCCAGTCTGCTGCTTTAACCTCAAATGTGCTGTGCATGGACTGAAGCAACAAACCATGACTGCCCCTTTTGGTGTCCGAAACATCCTTTATTATGTGATAAATACCTTTTCTGGCTTTTCAGTTTTAGTCCCAATCCACTTTCAGGAGCATAAAGAACAGAAATCACATAAAGCTCACCAGAAAAACAACAAAATAATTCATTTTTTAAAAGTTTTAGGATCAAAAATGTCAGAAAAATGTTTAAAATTTCTTGACAAAAAAAATATTGATTTAAACAGTTTCATTGAAATATGTTTAAATTTAAATGTTAATTTATTTAGTCAATCCAGAGTAAAGTTTTAACAGTATGTCTGGACTTTGACTGGGACACATTTGATTTTGATCTGAACTTCCATTGTTGCTCTGGCTGTACGTTTAGCATTGTAAATGGTTTGGTCCAGGATGTGTGGGGTCTGCAGAGATGTTAGCTGACCTTTTCCTGACCCTAATGCCAGGTGATTGTTTTTTCATGATGCCTGTTTTCACCAGTGTTCTCTAACAATCCTCTGATACCATTCCAGAAGTGGTAAAAAGAGTGATTGGGGCTAAATACAAATGCATGCCTTTGATTTATATATGAAAACCCTTTGGAAAATATACATCCCTTACTTTCTACTTCACAATTATGAGCCACAATACCCTGACGTTTGTGATTATAATATGACAAAATGTGAAAATGTCCAAGGTGTATGAATAGGTGTACATAATCCTCTGCAAAAAATCTCCTATATTCACCAAATACTATGGATGTCTGAGCCAATTTTACCATGTTTAACAGGACATTGAAGCAAACAAGAAGTTTAAATTTAGGGTACTTTACGAGTCACTCAACTCTTTCCATGTCTGTGTAGATCTAGCACAGTTAAAGCGTATTTGCTCAATTCTAGGACATCTGTGTGGCTCAAAACACTAAAAAATCTCCAGTTTCCTTTTTACATTTTACATCAGATTTAAATTGAGTTGAAAAAAATTGTCAGTCATGTTTTGTTATTCCAAATAATTAAAGAAAGGGGCAAAAAAGCTTTCAGTTTTGAAATCATCTCAAAATAACTGCATGTAATCACATTTTGTCAGTCTGATGCTGCACTTCCTGTTCCTCCCCTCTGCTTCACAAAGCTCTACCCTCTGCTGTGCAAATAACACCATTGGTCTGAGGACGACAGGCTATAATCTTGGCACCACCAGGGGCTGCAGTGGGGTCTGAGATATTTCAGTACTTTCAGTATCACGGAGAACTGAGGGTAGTCGCTGTTCTGCTGACTGACAGCATGCTTGTACTTTTGATTCATGAAGACAAAGTTCAGGATTTTAGTCTCATATTTTGCCCACAAGCTCAAAGGGAGTGACTTTAAACCTATTTAGGGAAACGGCACAAAAACCAAAGCCTCTTAGTCAAGAATCCATCCATCCATTGTTTAAACCCGCTTATCCGTGCCGGGTTGAGGTAAAACTGGATCTCTAGCAGTGATTAGGACAGAGGTGGGGTACATTCGAAAAGGTTGCCTGAAAAATTGTTGGGAGATTTTGTCTCCCTTAATGTCCTCCTCATTGTCTATGCTAGCTAAACAAACCTGGATCCTTAATCAGCCTTGCTTATCTCTGTTCTAAAAGCCAACATGTCCCAGTTTGCATTCTTTTAGATACTTTAAACTTACTTCAATTTCATGTTTTCTTGTCTTTCCCATTCAAAAGACTGGCAGCTGTCAGATCATTCACAAACCCAGGGAAACCCAATGATGGAATAACTTGAGGTTCATTAAATATTTAAAGGGATGCTTCAGTTACATTACAGCGGTATACTACATTATTTTGTCATGAACATGATTTTCTAAAAGAAATAAACAACAGAAAATACTTTGGATTAGGATTCTTACCAGTCGATTTAATCCATTTAAAATAAACTGCTCTGGAAATGTGTTGGTTATTGTCACAGCAATTGTTTAGCTTCTACATCTTCCAGATCAATGTTATGACTCTAAAGTGCTCCCACATGTGCAGTGACTGTGCAACCCTGTACATCTCACACCGTGTGGATAACTTAGTTTCCTTTCTTAATCAAAGAGCAGGACAATCCTGCTAGCGATAGGTCCAAGCTGCAAATGTCACATCGAGGAACTTCAAGGAGACAGATTTCTCCATGTAAATCTAGATTGGTCATCACTAAATAGTAGGATACAAACTATGTGATCTCTAAAACAAAAAAAATCCAATTAAAAAATTATAGCCAGTGCTGTTCTCTGATGTCTTACAGACCTCCTCCTGGTTTACAAGCTAAATCTGCTCCTTATGAGAGATTCAGAGAATGAACTACTAGCTGTATCATTTATAGCTGCCATATGGAAACAAAGTGTAAAAATGTTGAAAACTGACTAAACAAGTCATGTTTTTGACATTTATAATATATCAATAAACAACAGTTGTATATAAATACCATCTTTCACTCGCACTGCTCAGGCTTAATCAGTGCCTTCCACTAAATGCAACTCTTTACTATTCTTTTGTAAGGCAGCACACTGCTAACTTCAATTCGAGTCACTATGTCAACAAAGCACTTGCTGTTTTCAGGAGAGGATTTTTGCATTTTACGCCCCACAGGTCATTTCAAATCCGGTCACATACTGTAAACCGCTTGCTATGGTCTGTGAAAATATGCATGTTGAAAAGATGTCAACTTTTCAAACAAAAGTTTGTAGTGAACAGTAAGAGCACACCCACATCTGTCAGTGCTGGCTTTGTCTTGCGAGTGTGGGTGAAACAAGTACTATGATATGAAAATCTATTTTTTTCTAGCATCGTCAGACTTGTGAGCTGATGTGAAGCTGAAATAATGTGCAGTCCAATATTTTTTCAAGACTCTTTTGGAAAGCTGAAATAAGTTTCCTGATTATTTCAGGAAACTTATTTCCTGAAATAAATAAGTTTTATTTATTTCAGGAAATAAATAAAACTGAAATAATCAGTTTTATTTCAAAATGCCCAAAATGCCATTTGGGCATTTTTCATGGCAAAATGCCCAAATGCCCATTTGGGCATTTTGCCCAAATGGCAAAATGCCCATTTGGGCATTTTGCCATGAAAATGCCCAAATGGCATTTTCATGGCAATTTCAACTAAATAGAGCAAACTATTTTCAATCTTTTAATAAAAGAAGTGAACATATCTGCTCAGCAAGTTGTTTCTAATTGGGGAGAAGGCTGAAAATGAGGCAGGATGATTTTGCAGTTTCACACACTGGTTCTCTTTACCTCAAGGACATGCAACCTGATCGCAGTGCCCTCAATATCGTTTGATATTTCATCTAAATGTATGTATGTACCAAAATGAAGGGAAATCTGCATGCACATACCTGTGCAAGAAAAAAATGCAGTGAAACTAGAAGTAGTATACTGAAGGCCAAGACACATGACTATTAAATCCCCAATCAGTGCATGAAAAGATGAACAGTGTGAATAAAAATGAAAAAAATTACAAAATATCTATTAAAATGATCAGTTTTAATATTTTTATTTTAGCTTGTCACAAATCCTCTGTAGTGTTGTTTTGGGCTGGCTTTTCTTTTCTGTGATCTAACATGACAAAACTCCAGATCCCATTTGATAAAGGTAAAGATCCTGTCAAACTATTCCTTATGTTGTCACCTGTTTGTCAAAAAGTGTGTAGAAAAGAGGCTCAAGACATGAAGGAAGGACAACCGTGCCACGGTGGAGGGATATTGGAATGAAAGATGTGGAATCTACAGGATGCTATGTAAGGATGAAGTAAGGTAATTTTCTTTTATTTTCTTTACTTAATGATTATTTGAACATTTCTAAAAGCCCCCTACTTCTCAAATATTTACGGGAATTAATTAATTTAAAAAAAAAGCTAAAATGATAAATGGCCATTATTCATGTAGCTCTTTATCAAGTCCAAGGCCTCCAAAGCTTTTCACACAACACACACTGATTGTAGCAAACTACATTGTAGCCACAGCTGCCCTGGTGCAGTCTGACAGAAGTGAGGCTGCAATACACCGGTGCTACCAGGGCCTCTGACCAACAACAGAAGGCATGACAGGTGAAGTGTCTTGCTCAAAGACACAACAACTGAGGCAAATGGAACAAAGGGTTTCAACCGGCAACCCACTGATTACACTATGCAGATGCTCTGTCTGTGCTGATAGTTTCAACTCAATTCTGGGTGCATAAAAGTCAGAACAGCTCGTTAGTAGCACTGACATACATTCTAATTAATTCAGTAAATAAATATTTGGCCACTTGGGGACATTCATGGAACTAAGATCGGATCATAAGGAAAAATACACAAAAGGAAATGCTATGTAAAACAGGGGGATGTCAAAAGCAGCACTTTAGAAACGTGACCAGGGTTTCTTTCCGCAAAATGGATGTCATTCCTTCGCATTTAGACACAGGTACAATGTTTCTGTTTGTGCAAACATGTGTACAAAATTGAATAAGATATGAAAAATCAGTTTCTAAAAAGTTACTTAATTCTACACAGTTTGTCAGATTTAAATTGAATTTAAAATGTTGTTTCAAGGCATCATCCAGTCATAGTTAGTTAATTTGCTAAAGCCAAAATTCACATGAAGCCAGAATGTGACTTGGTCAGAATATGCATTTGACATTGTTTATGCATGCAAAAAGCAGAAATAGTTTCCTACCCTGTGCATGCATGCAGCTGCATGCTCCAATCCTGAGGTAAAACAGGATGCATATTTGACTGTGATCAAGAATAGCCGATGCACTATTCATATTACAAAACATTAAACCAGCAAAAAGAAAAGTAAGAAACTTTAAAAAAAGATAAATTAGCAAAATGAATGATATGGATAATATATAGATAATAATATATAGGTATGGAAATAGAATCAGAAGATAAAAATGGATGGAGAAAATGTAAAAATAGAAATGTTTTGGGAGTGTTTTCAAAATCTGCTGATTGCTCGGCTGTTACCACTAATGGTCAGCGCTCCAGAGGCGGCATGAGCAACAGTATGAGCTGATCTTCAGTTTCTATGACTACCGTTCTATTACCGACTGACATTTTGCCATTACAGTTTCAGTTTTTGAGTGGGTGGTTTATGTTTTTAAAGTAGTTTTATTTGCACCAACTTTCCCCAGCGTGCTCTAAGCTGATAAATAAAAAAGATGTATATGCAAACAGCGTATAGGGACAAAAATGAATCATGAGGTAAACGGAGAAGTTTATGAATTACTGTTTGTTTTTTTAATGAAGACCACCTGGGCATCTTGGTATTTTGTTCTGTATTTTATTCTAATTACATCTGTCTCCAAAAAGGGTCCATGCTGACATTTGCAACTTTTATGTTTCAGATTAAAAGCTATAAACCGTGGGCTCTGTTGATAAGCCTTGGAAAAAATGATTTGGACCATGAAATTAATAATGAGAATACCCCTGGGCTTTTTCAAAATGAATGCGGTGTAATTCAATTAAAAGTGTAAACTTAGCCCGAGTAACATATTATCTCACTTTAGTATTTATTATCTAATATGCACATATGTGCAGAAAGAAGGAGTATAAAGATAAACCATGCACATTAGTCTTGTGATTTCAGTTAATATTTGTTGGCAGGTTTCAGAGGGTTAAGGGATGTCTTCAAAACAAAGAAGCTCTGGTTTCAGTCGATTTCAATTTCACATCATAATGTAATATAGCTACAAATCGGAATATGCATTTATAATATACTAACCTTTGTAAAATTGATGCACCCATATTTAGTTATTTTTTGATTATGTAAACTTTTACATGCTGCAAATATTGGAATGTGTAAAAAAAGGTTTTGATGAATTATTATAGTAATAATTCATCAAAACCAGGATGAAATGTTGTCAAGATTTCATCCTGACAACATTTAGTAAGACTAGAACATTTATAGCAAATGGTTATTTTTTTTTTTAATTAAAATTGTATTTTTACTCAAATTTAACAAAAGAACAAAGATAACTAAATAAATTACAGCAGATGAGCACAGCAAAGATGCGATGGAAGAGACTCAAAAGGGATGCGGGGAAACAGCCTGTTTTTTCCACGCCCTCTGACCGAATGCTCTCCATCCCCACCTCCCTTTGGAGTGAACATCAGATTTTTTTCTTCTTCTTCTTTTTTTTTTAACAATCACTCAGTGGGATGAGGTCAGGCGACCAATAGATTCTCTGCACAGACATGCTCGTGTGCTGGTCACTTCTGGGGGTCTGAGCACATCCGTCTGTGCACAAGTGATGAGTGAGCACGTCAGGGTGTAGCTGCGAGGGGGGAAAGCATGGTGCTGAGGGGGTGGAGTGAAAAGATGGGTGGTGGTGGAAGGGAAGACGAGGAGGAAGAGGAGGAGGAGGAGCGGGTGGCGACTGTTTAACATGATCAGTGAGCAGGCATGTTCCCTTCCCCCCAGTTTCAATCTATCCTCTCCACTCTCCCAACGAGGAGTACCAAGAGTGCGTTTTTAACCCAATTAGGTTAAAATAATTACAAAAATCTGAATATGGTACCCACTAATTGAATATTTCTTAGCACTTTTAAAACCTTCCTTATTCTCCTCCACAACCCATCCTGATGTTTTCTCATCACCCATCTGTCTTGGAAATGTGTTTTTCCTCCTTCTGTTTGTCCTTCAGCTTCCCTCTCTCCCTCTTCTCATTTTTTTTCTGTCCTGGTAAACAGACTGGAAGCTGGTAGAACAGCAGCTAGATGCACCACATCTTCAAGTCAGGCTCCAAGGAAAATTCAAGACTGTTTATAACAGAAATATGTATGAATGTGTAAATGTGTAAGAGAGAGAAAGAGAGAGATTTATGTCCCAAGAGGCCTGGGGTGACCTGGGGGTCATCGAGAGAGTCACCATGGGAACACAAACCCCTCCTTGCCTTTTATAGTTCTGTGGTCATCTAGTCCATACATGCATACATTGTAGAGCAGTAGAATTTCACCAACATAATAATGAAAAACATGTTATGAGTCATCGACCTTTCATTTTACATAAAACCTTCAAATGATGCATCATCAAAATAAAGATTGTAAAGCCAAAAGCACATCAACAAGGTAGCGGTGAGTCATTGCATTTGACAACCACTTTCATTACCACAGATCGAAAGTATTTTTCTAAAGTGATTTGAGCTCTGAGAACTTAAATCATGGTTAATATTTTCTCAGGCAGTGATAACAGACCGAGCGGTCAAGGCTGGCTACCATATGCCTCTAATATAGGTTAAAAATGAATAGAGGTGGATTTCCTGTCGGTTGCCGGTTTTACTTTCAAGTATAACCTTAAACTACCTTAAATAGTTAAAATAGGTGACAATATGGTAACACATAATCAGAGCAAAAAGGAACAATAATTATGCTCCCCTATCGATATACATCTTTAAAATCAACTGTTTGTTCATGCTGATAAATTCAAAGTAAAAATGTTGCGATATTCGTGCTGCACCAGTAATCGGTGACGTCAACGTCAATGTATGAACGTTTCTCGTCAGACCCCCAGCTGGTTGCAGCAGACAGCTGCTCATACCGAGCCAAGTTCTGCTGGAGGTTTCTCCCTCTGAAGGGAGAGTTCTCCTCTCCACTTACGCTACATGCACGCTCAGTGACGGACGGCTGCAAAGTTAAAGCGCAGAGGAATTGACTGTGTCTTGTCACTTCATGCTGGTTCTGGGAGAGATTGCTCCAAAGTCAGTGACTTGATGAAATCGTCTGGACTTCCTTAGGCAAAAAACTTTTCACCAGTGTAAACTTATTTTGAGCTTAAATTGATGCTATATAAATAAATTCAATTGGATTGAAAATTTAGATGAGGAAGATATGGAGCCTTCCTAAAGCACTGCTTAAAAATATTTTAAAACAATTCTCTCAAAACAGCTGCAGCTCATGTCTGATCATTTTCTTTTGGTCTATCTTTTTTTTATGGAAACAGAGTCAGGACAAGGCAAGGGAGGTGTACAAATACAAAAACAGCTGCATCATTGTTATGGTTTCTATCTCTGAAAGTGATCATGAGTCTGAGCAAACTGGGCTTATCTTTAATCTCTGGATTTCTTTCATTTTTACTAGTTTTTATTTTTTTAAATATCAGCAAGGACTCTGTTTGCATGTAGATGTGAGGTGCATATGAAGCACAAATTATTAGTTTTGGAAAATATTGTTAAGGGTACAGATTATATCAATGCCCTCAGTAAAATTAATATTTAAAATACCATAATACAATGATTGTAACATCCTTTTAATGGCTGTTGCATGGATCATACACTGTCACATAAGGCATAAGAAGAACACATGTGAGGAGTGCCACTGTGCATCACTTCATTTGAAGGCCATCACATACTTCAGTGCATTCTGCTGACGGGTGTTGAAGCTTAACAGCTTACTGAACCGCAGCAGCAGCTTATTTTTGCATAACACTGCATGCTGTCCCTGTTGTTTAAATGTTATTGATAAAAAAAGTGGCCTATTTTACTACATTAGACTTTTAAAGCATAGATGTTTTATAATTTGACTTTTGTAACTTCCTCTAACAGGTAGCTGTACTGCAGCGCAAATGCTAGCCTGTGCATAATTATAAACAGCATCAAAGGATTTTATTTCAGTGGTTCTGTTTTGCTTTCTGCTGATTTTGCTGGCTTAGAATGTGAAAAGTACTTTGCTTCTGCTTTATTTTTTAAGTGTGAAGTTTAGATTGAGTGGCTATTATCCCACCATCACCACAAGAGGAGACAGAATCAAAGAAAATAATCGTTTGAATTTTAGAAATAGCTTCAAGTGTAAACTGCATCTCAGCCTTTAGAAATGTGCTTGTTGGCTGACATATCATCTGGTCAGTCACTGCCCTACGTATCAAAATGTTTCCAATACACTCAGTAAGTGATAGGCTGCATCCTGTACAAACCTCCTCCCTCTAAACCTGTGCTGTGATTTCACCAACATTTACAGAACCGTTTCTCTTTGTCTCTCTCTTTTTATTTTTATTTGAGCGACATTATTGCTTCTTGAGATGCATTCTCGCCCTGCCTGACTAAAAATACCTTCAGCTGAACAATTTGGATTGCAACCGTTCCTAACAGTTGGTGACAGAAGTTCTGGCTCACAAGCCATGCGGTTTTGTCAGCGTGTGGCGTGCCTGGCCAGGCAGCAAGTGCTTCATGGAGAGTGCAGAAACCTGTCCCTTGCCTTTATGCTCACTCTCCCATCTGTTTATATCTTTGGTTTGGGCCTATATATTCACTGACATTGCTCATGCTTTCATAAGAGCCTTTGAAAACACTCAAAAAGACAAGTAAGTGGCTCTATCCATGGTGCTGAACTCTCCATCTACCTATCTATGCATGCATGGTTACCTTCAGAGATAAGATGAATTCTTTGGGTCACATCCAGGGCAGTTTTCGCTCCTAGTTGACTTCAGTTATTCAAAAAGTAAAAATAAAATAAAAATAAAAAATATCTGAGCAGTGGCCAAAAAGAAAAATAAATCAATTGGAAGAATAGAAAGAGGATACAAAATCTTTGTCTTTGCTTATGAAATAGTTACAACTCTGAACTGGAAGCAAATATAACCCCCAACTGGGCCCAATCCTCTTTGACTGTCCTTCATTAATAAGAAAAAAATCCAGACAAAAGATGCAAAGGTCCAGGCTTATTTCCTTAATCTTCTCCAGTAGATCAGCTTCCTTCACACTCTCTTGAGATGAAAATCATTTTTTTCTTTTCTTAAGCTCAATTCCAGACAGGAGTATAGAAAAAAAGATAGGAACAAAATCAAAAAGGTTTCAAACGTTAAAAAAAAATAAATAAAAATGTAAAAAAATAAAAATAAAAATAAATAAATAAAAGCGAACCGGTTTCCGGTGATAACGACGTTTTATCTGACAGATGTGCTCAGCAGCGCACAAGTCCATCAACCGCTCGGCTGGAGTTGTTGAAACAGTGCAGACTGATCTGCAGAAAAATATAACACTCCTACGCAAACATCCTCATGATCAGCAGCACCAGTAGCCTGGGCAACATGTGCGCTGGAGAAACAGCATGGGTGACGGGGGGGAATTTCGCCATTTCTTCCCCTACGACCACTTTCGAGCAGCGTCCTAGAAGGTCGAGGTCAGATTTTTGTAGTAGCGTCGCTCCAGGTTGCGCCTCTCGCCCGGCTTAGATCCCGCTCTCCTTTCTTCTTCTTTTCTGGATCTCCTCCGGCTTCCTTCCCAGTGTTTTATCCTCTTACCGCATGTGCGCTATCCGGCTTTTTATTATTTTTAATTATTTTTATTTTAAGCCTTTGTTGTGGAAAAGCAAACGCCTGCAACTGGATAGTTCTCCGAGAATAACGGCGTCTGTTTATGCACGGTTGATGTTATTTCCGCGTTGGCCAATTAATTGCCGAATCTTGCAGAGTGACGTCCGATTCTGCGTAGAGACGAAAAGAAAAAAAAAAAAAAAAAAAGAAGAAGCTGCGCTTTAAATCCAGGGGAGGTTGGCCACAGTGCCTGAACGGAAAGTCAGTGTAGTAAATGCAGCCAGTCCTGCTTACAGTCGGGCTGAGGCTACAGTGACGTGAAAAAAAAATACATCCATACCTCTTGAACTTTTTCACGATTGCAAACAGACACTTTAATGTATTTTATTGCGATTTTATGTCATAGACCAACTGTAAATTAAAGGAAATTGAAACCTGTTTTTTGTTTATTCATATAGGGATAAATGAAATGTCACGTGTATTTTTTTTTGTGTGATTCCTTTAAAATCGCCTTATTAGGAACAGCGAAAAGCGTTATTAAATGTCATGCTGATTTTGAATTTATGTAAACTTTTGTGCAGCATTGCATACCTGCAATTATGCAATAGGGACCATAACACTCCAAATAACATCCTCCAAACAGGATTAGTTTTTTTTTTCTTTGTGACCATAATCAATGACTTTAGGACGGCCAAATCCATATTAATAATTAAAAGAATTACACCTGACCACAGAGCGTTCAGCCAAGTCACAATGACAAACTGGCCTTTTCATCTGGAACAAAACCTTAATCAAGCTCCATTAGGAAGATGGACACATTGTCCCTTGAAGGATCATTTTTCTCCCTGTGTACTTTCTTCTGTCACTTGTCCTTTTGCTCCCTTTGCCTCCTGACTCTGAGGTCCAGTTTCATCTCTTTGTGCCCAATATTACCCCCTGGTTATCTCACTGTTGAAATCTGTTCCACCCCCTTTTTTTTCAGCCACTCTTTCCTAAAACCTCTTTACTCATCTTTTTTTTTTTCTAATTATCCAATCCAACTTACAACTGCTTGGGTCTCATATCCGGATCAGGCTCGGGGCAGTTTGAGGCACTGCTCGGGGCAGTGGTGTGAGTTTTTATTGCATTCATTATTCAGACTGAAAGAAGTGGAGATTAGAGCACTTTGAGAGTGTGCAGTGTTGAAATATTTATATTAGCAGAGAATGAGATGGTTGGATTGGCTGTGTGCGTGTGTGTGTGTGTGTGTGTGTGTGTGTGTGTGTGTGTATGTGTGAGAGGACGGTGAATTCTGCTTTTATGTGTTTTTATGCTTTTCATGGACTTCTACAAATGCAATGAGGAAACAGGGTGATGTGAGCTGGAGAGGCGATCTGATCACTATAAAAACCACACTTTATTGCCATTTTTGTTTAAAAAAATAGCTTGGGGTGCTTTACATTGTCCTGTCTGCAAAAAGTACCTCCAATTTTAGTAAAATAAATAAATAAATTACATAATAAAACCAAAACTGGACCAGTGTGGCAAAAATGGGTCACTGCTATCAGAGAGGCATCAGCAGAGGGAGTCAGGGACACAAGTAGGAATGGTTTGGTCATTTCAAACCATTCCTACTTTCCTCATTTCCTCTTCCATCACTCTGAACACTTTCATACACTCTTATTATAACCTCTGTCACCAACATCATCAACAAAATGGACCAACAAGAGCACAGCATAATGATATTTGATGTTATCCTGACAAACCATGACCTATGCACATATATTGATCAATCTATTCTTCAGAACTCAACATACACATATAGTTCCGACAAAACCTTACATAAGTTCATTATCGATATGAGTTTCACATTATCTCCTTCAACTGAGTTTTCTTTCCCTCACAATGCCAACAAGCACTTTTGCAGTGAAGCTTTCTAAACTGAGAACCGGTGCACGGTGGTGGCAGTATCATGCTGCGGGGCTGTCTTTTTGAGTCTGTGTCAGGAAAGCAAATAATTTGGATAAACTCTAATTCTGTTCAGAAGATCGATGGCCAAAACAAGCATGGGTGGAGGTGCAAGTTAAGGTGAAACTGAAATTGAAATCAGCACAGTCTGTTGAAGCTTAGATACAGTTAAGCTTCACTTTCTCTGTTTAGAGTCTTAAATGTTCTGCCAGAATTATGCAAGAAGCTGGCTAATGGGCACGAGCATGTGGTCGACTTCCTAAGCAGACATTTAGCAAAATACGAGAGGGGGTGCATGTACATATTAAAGTTAAAATATAGATTTGGAGATGAGTCACGTAGGATGTGATGATACATCTTCATTTGGACACTAGCTGTTGGAGGATTGAGAGGAGGAGCGTCAGCATGTGGGCAACTTAAGACCAGATGGAGCTTAGAAAAAGAAGGAACATGAATATAAGTGAAGAATGAAGGAGGGAAGCAGAGGGAGATAGCTGGGCGTAGTGAGATAGAAGAGGAGTAGAAGGAGACTACTGATGAAATGATGCCCCGCAGGGAGAAAAAGAGGGCGGTGTCAAATGAACATGATAAACTGAGATTGATTGGTGAACTGGGTGTGAGTAGAAAATTGGATAATTAGAGCCGTGGCTGGGATGTGGCCCTGCTCCCCAGCACTACACCATCATGTTAATTTCATTTAAAATCTAGACCCTGTGCGGATTAGAGAAAATGTTCGCCACATCCAACTTTACGCATCCAATTCTTCAGTGAAGTTACAACAACGAGCCCAGTCAAACAGAAGGACGGCTCAGACGAATCATTAAACTCCTAAGAGTAATAGCTCATTTCATCCGACGTCCCTGCCCCCACACCTCGTCTCCTCAATTCACAGCTGACTTTACAGCGTCTCAGCTCTGTTTGCTGACGCATCAGTAGTGGCACCAGAAAGACAAGTGTGCCTGTAAGAGAAGAAGAGAAGGCAGACAGTGAAAGAAAGACGCCCCGGCGGAGAAACGTGTAACGGGAGAGAAGCAGAGCGGGCCAAGCATCAGAAGTGTGGCTGAATGAAGGAGAAGAACGAAATCATTATTGTCAAGCATGTAGAGACAAAGAGAAGGTCACTGAGCCTCATATGAGAGCTGTTCTCAGAACATACGGGGCTCTGTTTGCGCCCAAGGGGACGTGACGTTTTTATTACATTAACCACCACAATGGCAGGATTTCTCTTATCCTGTCTGTTTTATTGTTCTGGTCCAAAGCTTTTCCTCTATGATTCCCTTCTGGATAAAAAGCAAAAACTCAATAGTCTGACGTCCTATAAGAGGGTTTTTTTATTTATTTATTTATTTATTTATTTATTTTCATTTCATTCAGAGTTGGCAGTCACTCTGCAGCAGAGTTTTACCTCAGCTTTACCTGCAATTGAAAGAATTTTGAGATCCATTGAATCCTCTCCAGTGAAAAAGAGATGTTCGAAATCATCACTACGTTTTTCTATTGTTTTCTGGAGTATGAATATTCAAGTAATCAATACATTTCTGACTTAATGTTTGAATTTGGGATTTGTGGCAATAAGCTGTGATTTGTTATATGTGGTAAAAATGGTTTTGAGGTAAACACTTATGCTATTGCTGCAGGGTGAGTCCATACTTAACACGTTTGGGAACAAAAAGGATTCTGTTTAATAAAATCATCACCTAATGGTGTCCGAAGTTTTGATCTTGTGTCACATCCAAATGTAATTTGAGATTGTTGTAAATATGGCAAATTTGACTGACAATTTTCAAGAGTTTTAGTTCAAGATTGTCACTGACGCATCTTAACTTGGAAAACATTGGGCACATCAAAAACATTCATTATTTACTGGCGATATTAACTTCTTCCTTCCATTTAAAAGTAATAGTAAGTGGGATTGGATTGAAAACATCTAGTGACTTTTTTGCTTTGGACACCAACCATATAATAAAACTTTCTTCTTTTTTTTTGAAGAAATAATTACCCCATATTCTATTGTTGTTGCTGAAAAAAATCATTTGCATATCAGCAAAATATAAATCCATTAATACCAAAAAATTGGAAACCGCAATGATTTTCTCCAACAAAGTCGAACATGACAGAGTCAGATCCCAGTTATGCTTCAGATCTGCAAGGATTTACAGATCCAGTTTCTAAAAAAAAAAAAAAAAAATCATACTGCATTTTTTCATCAAAATATATGTCTAATATTTATGAATCCTTACATGTTTTTAAGGTAATGTTCAAAAGGTAATGAATAAATAAAATCACAATAAGATAATGTTTCTGCTATTATAAGTGATAAATAAATATTTTTCTGCTGAAGATCACACATTATGGAAAAACAAATCATGAAAACAAGTAAATAAATCAATCCTTATTTTAATTCATGATGTATTTTTCTACTGTAGCAAACCTTTTTCACTAAACACCCCTCTCACAGTGACTTTACTAGCCTAGTAGATCACATCGCTTCTCCTTTTGAAAACCTGTATTGACAGTTAGATTAGGTCTTCTGTAGCCTCAGGTATAGGTTAAGGAGGACGTAATGCCTTAATGCCTTGTTTACACATCGCCCAAGCTCCCACTGCCCCCGAAATGTTGTTTGAATCAATGGGGTGGGAGGGAGGCGCAGCCTCTAGTGTTGGTAGAATGTATAGAAAACATTTACATGTAGAAAAAAAAATCATTTTGGTCATTTGCTTACCAAAGGAGAACAGAAAGAACAATAAACTTAAGTTAGTCCAATTTGATGGTCATTGATAATGCCCATGGCTGGATTTGGATCAATTAGGGTCTGGCAGACGTGCAGAATCATGACCGATCCCCAGGGCTTAAAGAACACAATTCAATTTTCCTCAATAAATGTAATACCATTAGGCTGGATAAAAACAGGCAACTTACAAGGGAGGAGTCTTTTAAAAAGCAAAGAGGTGGATGAGGTCGGAAGAGACCTAGCGGTTGTTCAGAGGAAAGAGGACACCAACAGAGGATCTCACCAGATAAATAGAAAAGAAGAAGTGCAGATGCTTCACAGAAGGTCAAACTTTGTCTAACATTACAGACGGAGAGGGCAGAACACAGAAAGAAAGCGGGTCTGTTATGTCACACGAACCCTGAAATCAAACAAGACAAATGCGAGCGTATTAGTCTGGAGGATTACATCATTTTTATAGCAAGACTGGAGAAAAAGTTCCCTCGCAGTTTGTTGTTCGGCCTAAACTTCAGTTCAACTTCGGCAAGAGAAGTAAGGAAAAGAAAAGCAGCTTGAAAGGATCTGTCCGCCAGCATGAGGATCTTCAGCAAAGACGTCCGCCTTCAGGACTTCACCATCATGTATTTCACTGGCCTGGCTGCCCTGATGGTCATCCTAGTGGCTTCGTATCAGGCGCCCTCCAACGCCGTCGACGTGTCCAGCCTAAAGCCGAGCCCTTCCAGTTCTCTGCCACCTCTCCCCATGCCTTTCCGGATGCCTCTGGACCCACTTGGAAACCTGCAGCTGGCCTGGAACATCAGCTACGCCACCCAGGAGGTCTACATACAGCTGAGGGTTGCAGAGCTCAGACATGGGGTGGTCCTGGGGATGTCGGACCGCGGTGAACTCACCAACGCAGACCTGGTGGTGCTGTGGGACAATGGAACAAGGAGCTACTTTGGGGTAAGCAAAATTGATGCTGGTCTATGTTTTGAATTAATTTTTTTTTTTGCAGGGATTTCATAAAGAATCTTAAGGAGAAGGGATTTCCTACATTTTCTTGTCTCTCCATGGTTGTAGGGGTGTGGGATAGGCATTTTTGTACAAGCAGCCTGCAGAAGAGTTTTGCTGCATGATCACAGAGTCGCTAAAGATGTTATCGAGCCTTCCTAATTGGAAATCAGTCAAACTGCACTAATAGCTGCAGCTCTACTGGGAATCATTAGCAGATATTTGCATATCAAAGCCAAATCACATGTTAATTAAGATGTGCGAAATGCTGTTTTTTTTTTCATTACGCCTCACACAGTTTTTAAGAAATCTGAATGAAATTTCAACAGGAAATTTGTTGGTATTATTTCGTTTCTGATTAGGTCTCTCACTACCTAATCAGTGTCTGCAAGGAAACATCAACAAAGCAAAGGAAAAAAAAAATCAGTGCAGACATCTGATTAATGAGAAAAAAAAATTATATTTGTCACATATAAAAACAAAGACATGGGGCTGCACAGTGGCGCAGTGTTGCCTTGCAGCAAGAAGGTTCTGGGTTCAATTCCTGGCCTGTGGTCTTTCTGCATGGAGTTTGCATGTTCTCCCTGTGCATGTGTGGGTTCTCTCCAGGTACTCTGGTTTCCTCCCTCAGTCCAAAAACATGATTGTCAGGTTAATTGGTCTCTCTAAATTCTCCCTAGGTGTGTGTGTATGGTTGTTTGTCCTGTCTGTCTTTGTGTTGCCCTGTGACAGACTGGCAACCTGTCCAGGGTGTACCCTGCCTCTTGTCTGGAACATTAGCTAGAGATAGGCACCTCCTGACCCCACTAAGGGACAAGGGTGTACAGATAATGGATGGATGGAAGAACAAAGACAGCAGCAACAGTAAATGATTTTGACATGATACCATCAATGGAATCCTACAGTGAGTAATGTCTTAAGGAGATATATCGAGCCCAGCCGCCCAATATAGCTCACTTTTTTCTCTGCAAACTTCTAACTCACACTGGACAAGGTGTACTATGGCCCACATGCTTTATTAGATTTGTACAAAATGCACACTTTCTAAACTGATGTCTTCAAAATCCACAGAGTTCGTGTGGGACAGTTACATAACAGTAACAGTGAGGAGATGAAAATGAGAGATTTTAGGTGTTATTTTGGACAGGTAGGAATGTGAGAAACTCAGACGAGGCTACAAAGCCTTCTGGCAGAGAAGAACATCTTGTTTGCCAGGTTGGGGAAGGTTTCACAACACCAAATGCCACTCTTTTTCGAACTAGCTCTTTTTTTATGGATTATATCATAATTCTCCATCAAACAACTGACTACAACTGCTGCACATTTGTCACAGTTATTACCCAGTAACCAATTTTGAGTTCCTTTTTTATTTATTGGGATTAGAGAACTTGTATCTGTGTCTTAATAACCTACTATTACTTACTTTTGCCCTTTCTTGAAATATCAAACAAAAACATGTAGCTGTCTTAATTGTCACAGTGATTATAATAATTTCTTTTTCACTTCACAATGTTTTTTTTTTTTTTTTTCAAACTTACCAACAAACTAGCTCATCTGTTCATCAGTTCATTTGCGATGGCGGAGGATTTACAGTACTTTAAGAAAGTATTCCAGCCCTAATATTTTCTTTCACATTTTTTCATGTTACAGCTGCAATCTTCAACATATTTTATTGACATTTCAAATGGCCAATGTGAAGTAATGTTTAACTAAAGAGGTTATTGAAAAACTATGCCTGGTTTTGAATGTTGTTTTACAAAAAAATCTAAGATTTTCTTCCAGTATTGCCCTGTATTTAGCTTCATACATCTTCCCAATAACTCTGGACAGTTTCCCTCTTCCTGCTGAAGAACAGCATTAAGCAGCATAATGCTGCCACTGCCATGTTTCTCCAGTGGCAGGATTTGCACTATTTGAGTCCTGTTTCACCTCATTATCTCCTACAGGACGCATGGAGTGACAGCAAAGGCCGTGTGTCACTGGATAGCCAACAAGACTACGAGCTGATTGAAGCTAAACAGAAAGCTGATGGATTTTACTTGCTCTTCAAAAGACCTTTTAGTACCTGTGATCCCAGAGACTACGTCATAGAGGTAAGAAAAGATATTATTGAGTTGTTCTTTTATTTCCTGTGTGTGTGTCTGTGTGCATCAGCCTCCCATATTTAACTTTGTAGTTGTTTAAAACCTTTCTCCTCTGACTTATCAGGAAGGAACCGTGCACGTCATCTATGGCTTGTTGGATCAACCACTTGCCTCTCTTGGAGATCTGAACCTGTCCAGAATCCACATGGGGGTGCAGAGAGTGTTGATGCTTCGCCCTGACATGCCGTCTCCCACTCTGCCTCCAGAGGTGAAGACAATGGATGTTCTTGCTCCAAATGTCATCATACCAAACCAAGAAACTACCTACTGGTGCTTCATCCAGAAGTTGCCTGATGACATGCCCAAGAACCACATTGTCATGGTATAAGGATATTTAAAATAATAAATACTTCGCATTTGGTCTTTTTTTTTTTTTATCAATACTTGAATGAATAAATATTTAAAAAACTGTTTGCTTTTTTACTATTTCCTCCAGTATGAGTCTGTGATAACTCCAGGTAACGAAGCCATCGTGCATCACATCGAAGTGTTTGAGTGTGCACAAGATCTGCGGGAGGTACCACAGTACAGCGGCTCCTGTGACGACAAGATGAAACCCAAAAAGCTCAACCTCTGCCGCCATGTGCTGGCTGCGTGGGCAATGGGGGCCGAGGTATGATGGCAAGTCATTTCCATAATGTGAATGGGACCTTTCCACAATAACATCCATGACAAATAATCCAAGACAAGCCAGGACACTCAAATGTCAATTAAAGGATGTGACAATTGGGTTAAATGTCATCAGTTAATAAAAAATGATTTAAATATGCAAACACCAAATATATAGAGCAGTATAACTGTAAATAGACCCCTGGTTTAATGTAAATACAGAACATCTAATTGAAACGGAGCACTGGGACGAACTTGGCTAAGTCCAGACCTTGCACCTATTTTAAGAGACAAACAAAAGCTCCCACGCGAGTAATATTAAAGCTTGGAGCTGCAGGCTTTAATATTCTGTAAAGATGTTCCCACACACATCACTTCTATTAAGAGACAGTCTGTATGTGGGAAGCACACAAATATTTATAAACTTGCATACATGAAAAGAGAAAAATACACCCACAAAAAAACAGCAAATGAAAACCCTTCATGAACGCATCTAAATGAGACGTTTTAGAGGCGATACAAAAAATAATAATAAAAAAAAATATATATATATATATAATGGGTCCTTAAAATTAGATTCATGTTTTTTCAACTAGTTTTGAAACGGTTTTTTTGTGCCACTGGCACAAAATTACTTTTTTTGTTTTTATTACCTTTACTGCAAAAATAGAAGACTAGAACTTGCAGAACCGCATGTTACATTTGAATAATCAGCTGGGAAGAATAATGCCATTCTTTTTTCTGTGCCCCAATAGTTTTTATCTCGCATGTTCTGTTGATATCTATTGTGGGATTAGTCGGTAATTACAATGGCTGTGGTGAAAAAATATGGAGATAATTCCTGAGTTTCTTCTGACAGATAAGACGTCCTGGCCAGAGTAAACTTTGTCTTGTACAACTTGAATAAACAAACAAAATGTTTATTTACAACCTTCTCAATAATCCATGAATTTTAATTATTTAGTTTTGGTGATGAGCGCTGAGTCTTTCAGGTTTGAAGGCCTCCTTGGCGTCACCCTAATTTTCAGCTTCCTCCACAGAGTCTCTATAAGATTGAAACTCCAAAATATTAATATGACTTCCTGTCTGAGGAAACATGTTGCTCAGGTTAAATATTGGCCTTAAAACTGATAATCTACAGTGTGGGGGGGAAAAAAATTGGGATTAACTGCAGATTTTGTCCAAATGACAAACTTTCGACTCCACAGAAGTAGAGTACAAGGCCATAGGGTGACAAAGCAGCGGCTGAGTAAGTAAAGCAGCCCGCTCTCCACATAAAGCAAAGAGGACAGGGAACAGCGAGGCTGTCACCATATTTCTCTGTACCGCTTCCCACTGTATCGCAAGCAAGCCTGGCCCCTCTCCGATTGGATTATCTGCCAGCTAAACAAAAACAAGCAGGATGCCTTCTGTGAGCTGTGAAGACAAGATTAGGTTGGAAATATTCAGGCCTCTTTCATCACCTTCTTATAGTGTTGTTTTATCCTCCTAGGCAGTGCACTGAAAGAAGAGGGTATTGAAGCCTTGTAAAGCAGCTGAAAAAAAAGAGGGAGAAATAAATTATGGAGAACTGTCCTTTTGAAACAGTGGAGGAGCAAGTTTAAAATGTTTTTTTTTTTTAGAAAAATACACTTTACACGCCAGCATAGGATTTCAAATTGTTTAATAGGTTCAAAAACACAAGTAAAGTTATCTGATGTGCAACTTTTCTTTGCAGGGAAGCAAATTCTAATATTTCTGTTACCTTTCGGATACTAGAGACTAATTTATTCATGTAAAACATTTAAAAAGTATTTTATTTTTAAGGGAAAATCCTGATTACTATAAAACATGAGTGTAATTCTAACACAGTTGGTAAATGAACTGTAAATTGTAAGTCGTCCAATTAGCCACTGCACTACGCAAACTCCTGCTGTGGTTTTTCTCATGAATCTTATATTTCATGTGTTCCCGTGCTTGCAGGCTTTTTACTATCCTCCCGATGCAGGCCTGGCAATAGGTGGACCTGGTTCCTCAAGGTTTCTTCGCCTGGAAGTCCATTACCACAACCCTCTCCTTATATCTGGTACACACATGAATACTTAACTGAACTGGATGTACTGCCAATGGCAGACATATTCTTCTAAGAAAAAATAGATCAGCTGATTTGACTTTTGCAAATATGTATCTGGATGTGAAGTATCTGTGTATTTCACATTAATATTCTCATGTTCCTTGATATGAATAATTTAAAACGTGTTTCTGCTTTTATGAAAAGTCTAGCGGTTTTAATCAGAAGAGGTGTGGCTAAATGTAATATTACAGGTTGTAGGTGCGCCAATGAGAATCTGTTTTCTGTTAGGTTCTGGTTTATCATTCAGAATCATGAGAAGACATATGAGATGTGTACACAGCTTCTCTGTGCTTTCATTAATTCAAAACATCTTGCTCTGCTGCTGAAAATACTTAACTTTGAATCTTCTTCCATCACAAACTGACTTTCTGGCCACCTTGTCAGGGCTGGTCAAGTGGAACAGGCAATTCCGGTGCATCTCAATTAAAATTCATGACTTGCAAAATTTGCAGCAAGTTAAAAAATGTTAACTTACTATAAGATCAGACTTTTTTTTTTTTTACTTTTCTCATTTTTGTTTAAAAACAACAATTAGCAATTAGCATTTCCTTGTCATGTCCAAGCTATAAGTGCTTCCAAACACATAGAAGACCAGACAAAGTGTCTATTTGACACTTTCAGTCAATGATCACTGACAACTTAAATAGCAAAAGGCTGCTACAGAAAACAAAAAGGAAAAAAAAAAACATCTTCATTTTTACATTTTTCAAAGACTGGGAAGGTGCACAAATATTCTACCTGTGGAATATTTTTCAAGTATCACAGAATACATGAAACATTAATGAGTCTGTATTTTTAATGCAGGCAGGCATGATTCATCTGGGATACGACTGCATTACACTCACAACCTGAGGCGGTACGATGCAGGGATCATGGAGCTGGGCCTCGTTTACACTCCTGTCATGGCGATCCCTCCAAAGCAGCATACCTTCTATCTCACTGGGTATTGCACATCTAAGTGCACCCGGACTGTACGTACATAAAAGCTTCATCGCTTAGTGGTTCAAAAGCTGAGAAACTCAGCTTTGAGATTTATCGGTAATCTAAAAACTCTTTTTATTTGTCTGCCGGTTGTCTCTCTAGGCTTTGCCTCCGGGAGGTATCTATGTGTTTGCCTCCCAGCTGCACACCCACCTGGCTGGCCGTGGGGTCAGAACAGTTTTGGTGAGGGGAGGGAAAGAGCTGGACGTGGTACAGGAAGACCAACACTTCAGTACAGAGTACCAGGTGAAAGAAAGGACATCTCTAACCATGTCAATGCTAAAATGATGCACCTTCGCAATTTTTTTTTCTAAAACAAAAAGATTGGAAAATTAATTTAAAAAAAATCATACTTTAAATGATTTCAGAAATACTGTTTAAAAACTTTCAAGAGGAAAACCAAAACTCTTTTTCCCTATGAGAAAACTTTTTATATTGTTTCATAAATATGATCATCCTTAATTTACAAATAAACAGTAAAAAGTTTATCAGAAGTTAAGAAGAAAGAAGTGTCCATGTTCCAAACAGCAAGTGTTATGTGGGCAAACTAGGTGCCACATCACAGCTTTTCTCCATTATTATTCTAACAAATAAGAAAAGCTTAAAGATTTATTCATCATGTCGTCATTTAACCACTTTACCTTCCAAGAAACTGAAACAAAACAGAGTGCAGTCTATTACTCATTTTCTAATAAACTCTTGTTATGATGGCTTGTTTAATAAAAAAAAAACAATATAACGTAATTTAAGAAATAATATTAACACAATATATATTTTACTATACCAGCACTGAAAAGCCTTTTTAAGCAGTTATTCGTGGAAGTTACAAACTGCTACTGTGCTAACTTCCTGCAGCAGCTGGCTGTGCTAGAGTGCTAATGTGACTGTGTGCAAAAATCTGCTTTAGAGGAGACAGCTGCTATTTTAAAATCTCTGATTCAGAATAACAATAATAATAAAATGCTTCTTTTCTTGAACAGAGCCACTAATTTATCAGCCAACAGCTTGAGGTAGTTTGAAAATGCTGCCAAACTTCCTGCCGCATCTAGCTGTGCTACAAGGCTAATGACATCTTGATTATAAACAGAAATACCAATAAGACACAGGTGGCACTTTTTTTTTTTTAATTTCTGTCCTACTAGAGTGTTAGCTAGCATTTCCACATTTTGACTTTTTGTGGTGGGTTTAGTGTGGCTTGTTTTCCATTTCCTCATCCACCAAAAGGGGGAGCTACAGTCACAACAGCCACCCACTTCCGGTATGGATGACAAAATAACTCATGTCATGGTTTAAGGACTCATAACACACTATAATTTTGAAGCTGCAACAACCTTATCTGTCAGCTCTAAAGTGAGAAACAGAGGCATTAATATGTTGAGTTACAGCCCAGACGCATGCTTTTTGCATGCTACATATGCTCGTCACCTGTTATGTGATAAAATCTCAATATGATCTAATGTGAAACCCATCTAAATGTATGTTGAGTGGCGTTAATTCAGAACCTGAGGCCTCGTTAGACATATGAGGGCCTTTGTAACAACGTTCTCCGCCAAGCTAACACATTTTCTAAAATTTGTCAGCATAAAAAGTCCTGGGGAGGGAAACGGCTGCCATTCCTCCTCTCTGTAATTAAAGTGTTTGTACAGAATGATGCAAAAATATGGTTAACTGAATTGTATGGTTAACTCTGAAGAACAATAAACACATCCTGTTTTAATTAATTGTCAATCATACCCAAACTGATTTTTAATGTGAAGCACAATTGATTTTTGACTCATGAATCCTTTTGTTCGGCTTAATTTGCTCTCTTCTTACATGTAGACAATCCGAGTTCTGAAGAAAATGATAAATATTTTGCCAGTAAGTATAACATTTTGTGGATTTTTGAATAAAAAAATGTGTGTATATATTTCACATGTGAAAAACAATCTATCTATTTCAACTGCTTTCTTTTTTTTATTTCATTCTTAAGAATAGCAATTTACAACTCAGCTGGTTCAAGTTTATTCATATTTCCTTCCCGTTTGCTTGCACATCAGTGTATAATTAGATAATCTTACCACTGTGTGAAGCATTTAATTGAATGTAAATAGAAGGAGGCTGTAAAATCTGAGATGTGATGGGGAAATTCCCAGAAGATTGACCAAAAAGCTCTGATACACAAAACACATTTCTTTTTGATGCCAAACTGGCTGCTGTAATTATTGTTCTGTCCTGCAGGGCGACGTCCTTATTACAAAGTGTACTTACAACACAGAGGACAGGAGCAAGCCTACAGTGGTGAGAAGTTTCAGTCTTTAAACGAAAGCTTGTTTTAACACTGTGTCCCTTAGTTCCCCCTCTGATGTCCCTCACACTCATTATTTTGTTCTGCTCTTTTCTCCACAGGGAGGTTTTGGCATCATGGAGGAAATGTGCGTCAATTATATTCATTACTACCCTCGGACTCAACTGGAGCTCTGCAAGAGCCACGTTGACCCAGGGTACCTGCAGAAATATTTTAGCTTCATTAACAGGTACTGCAGAAAGACTCTTCAAATCATTACGAATTTCTTAAACTTGTGTCTTTTATGCCAATTTCAGTCAGAAATATTCAAATCAATCAGGAATTATATATTTGTTTTTTTTATAATGCTGGTATGTTTAGCAAACTCCTCTTTTATTTTCAGAGGAAAAACAAAACTAATATATTTTTATACAAAATGCATTCCAATGAATATTTTTCTCATACATATGAAGCTCAGACTATTTACACAGCTCTACTGTTTTTAATGAGAAACATAAAAATACTACAATAATTTTGACAAAATACATTTCAAGGAGTGCTTAATTATTAATATTAAAAACACTGAAACGGGTCAATGATTAGCAGGAACAATGAAAACGAGGAGAGCCGGGGTTCAAACAATTTCAGCTTTCTAAAATCTACTGTAAAATATTTTTTCCACTTTAAGTCAATATTTTACAATTATTCTCTCCTTCTACAAACATATTAAATATTAATTCTATTTTTGAATTTTATACCTTTAAAAGGTCATTAGGTGCATTTTTCCATTGTTTGAATCTGTAAAAAAAAAAAAAATTAAAATGCATCACACACACAAAACACACAATCAAAAGCAAGGGCAAAAAAAAATATTAAGTATGAAATTTTGCAGTAGTTCTTGTTAAGATTGGACAAAACATGAACTTTGTTGGTTTGATAGCTAATCTGAGCTATTTTCATTCAACCCTGCCTAAATGGAAGGAAAATTAAACCAGGATAGCACAAAATGTCCCCGAGATCTGTGAAGAATTAGAGAAACAAATGGGGATTTTATCCCCCTTCAAACCCGACAAACTGCTATCCTCTAAAAGGAAAGATAAGCGTTTTAAAATACCTCGTCTCCTTCTTTTGTGGACTTTCTTCCCCGATTTCTCCTCACTCTTCCCATCAAGGTTCCATGGAAATGACCAGTGTGTGTGTGGCGATGTTGGTGTGACAGATCAGTACGCTCAGCTGCACTGGGACGATTTTGCCGGAGAAGTGCTGGACTCTCTTTATAACACGGCTCCCATCTCCATGCACTGCAATCAGTCCACTGCACGCCTCTTTCCTGTGAGTCCCTCATTCATCAAATACACATATATTTACAAGCTACAATGGACTGGTGAGCTACCAATTTAACCAAATCAATGTGGATATCATTTCTGCAGAAGAGTCAGACTCAGTCAGAAATAAACCCACACAAACATCCGAGATGTGTGGATGAGAGTGAGTAAATTGATTGCAAATGGTACGACGACCTTAATCAAGATTTCTGGACAGAAATGCTCTTTCGTCAGAATACTAGATTTAGGAATTCTGGCTTGTAAAAACAGGAGTCAAATTTAAAACCAATTTATTTAAATTATTTTCTTAATGTCACTCTGCAGCTCAGTGACATGGAGCGAAGGCAGCTTTATCAAAGTATGTGGTTAGAAGAGAAATGTTACGGAAGGGAATATTGTCAGGGAAAATATAACTAAAACACCAGGCCTCATGGAAAATCTACAAAAGCAGGACCTTATCATTTTAAAAGTCCTTTAATGTCAAGCCCAGCGTGTGGTCTTTTCTCACACTGACGTGTCTCTATAAATTGTTGAACGAATGGAACGCAAAAGAGCTCAAGATAAAAATGTGTAAGAAAAAAAAACCCCTAAATGAGTCAGCGTTTATACTTGCAGTCATTCTCATTGTTCCTCAGTGATTTCTTTTACAATATGTTTGTTTTTGCTTGCAAAACTTTGTAAGTTGATGCAGCAAGTACAGGCTAGAGTTATTCTAACAAACAACCGGAGGCCGAAGGGCTCGGCCTCAGAGCAGCCTCAAAGCGTTGCACACAGCAACGGGCTGCCTCAGCATGGTGGCATGAATCCTTCACTTAAAACGTTTCAGATCATCAAGCAAACTTTAAATTGAGACAAAGATAACCGTTGTCAAATTAAAAGCGACTCGAGTAAAATGTCTCAAACGTATGAATGAATAAGTGCTTGATTTAAATAACCTGAAAAAGAAAATCTAGTTTTACTAACAGTGACGTAACAATAGAGGCAGTTTTACGCTAACTGGTTTTGCCTAATTTGCATTTCCTGAATTGCATTGTTCTTTTGAAGACATTTACACATTTATTGTCCTTGGCAAATTATGTTTACTATAAATGTTTGTGCTTAAATGTGATCAAGACTGCAGAGTTGTTTGTATTATATAAAGAAGCCGAACAAAAGACCAATGAAGACATATGGAGTATCTGGACATTTGTTGAAAAGAAACAGAAGAAAATGCCTTTGAATAAAACTATTATTAATTTTTCTCCCAGGGTGAATGGGAAAAACAGCCCCTGCCAGAAGTCACCTCCATCCTGCCAAAACATCGCTACCCCTGTGAAGGAGGTGCAGAGTCGTACAGCTGAGCCGGCGCCGCTCCAGTCTGAGCAGAAACATCTGGAGTAGTTTGAGGACAGGGAGCGACCAGCGGACCAACAGGAGATTAAAGAGGATTATTAAATGTGACTTAGTTTGAATCGAGTTTTATCTCTACATTAGCTGATAAATAGCATCCACTGCTTACTGTAATTATATGCCTGTGCAGACACCCACCAGCTGTGTTTATTATTAGTGCATACTAATTAAGCTAATCGCAGTGTTGTTCATGTGTTACATCTAATGAAAAATGACAGTGAGATATTTGACATCAGAGGTCTGTCAATGTAAAAACAAAAACAAAACATAAAAGCTATCCAAAAATTAACAGAAAAAGTTTGTTCCATTTCTCACGATTCTGTTAAATTACAACTAAAGCGTTGCATTTGTCATATAGTTAAATAAATAAATATTGTATGTTACAGTAAAATGTTGGATTACCTTCCAGTCTTTGCCGTATTTGATTGTTCCTATGGAGGTTTTGGTTTTGAAAAGAAAAATGCACAAAGTGCTTTAGGTAAAATCACATTTTATTAATAAAGAAATTCTCTTCAACACAAGTAACAAGTCTAGATTGACATCAATAATTTACTTTGACTGTTTCTCTTTGCATGACTCATTTGTTATTTAAAGTCAGCGCTGACTTTAAATAACGATTAATTAGTAAACATTTTGTACTTGATGTGCAGCAGCAAGCATCAGAGAGATATACTAGAGTGATGCTAAGCAACTTATAAACCCTTCCAGTGACTAAAGGGCACCTTATGTTTTAAAGGCTCAGTTACAGAGTAAAGAATTTATTACATAAAGAGCACGAAGAGCATGTAAGAAAGTAGCATTACTACTACAACTTTTACTCCATACTCAGTAACTTTATATCGACGATGCGGCTATTTGCCACTTCCTGAAGATTCTTGTCTGGCAAAAATAATCTTAATTATGAGGTAATCAAAATGTCAGTGTCACTGAAGCTGTGTTTTTATTATGCTAGCCTGAAACTTCAGCCCTACAATTTAATGACCCCGAATCCTCAACCAGAGATGCTTCAAACACGGTTAAAACTCGGCATTCTGCAGCCGTGAATGTTAGTTAGTCTCCAATTCTCTTATTCTTTGAAATTGAATTAACGTCTAAATTGTAGCAATTAGTTTAACAAACTAAGCCGACGCCACTCACAGAGCAGCAGCCTCCATTCTTTTAACCTTAAAAACTCTGATGCACATTCCTGAAGGGTTATGGCTGTTTTCGTTTCTGTCTTGGAACATTGAAACATAACAGAAATAGATTAAAACCTTGAAATATTCTCTCTTCTGCCCTTTCACATCCATTTCAAAGGATCAGAGTAATATCAAAAACTGAAAGCTTCCATATCGCAGCCATTTTCTTATGTAAATTTCTACTTTGCTCATCTGTTTGTAATTTGACGTAGACTATATAGATGCAGGATGCTAAGTCCAGTTCTCAGACTTACCAGTAAAAAGTTGCAACTTAAGATACAGTAAAACTTTGATTTTAGGAGAGCTGAGGTTTAACAATGTTTGAAAAAGTTTTTTTTTTTTTTAAAGTGCACTACTTTTTATTTTTATTTGCCTCTGTGGAGTTTTTTTAACCTGTAGAAAAAGAGCAGAGCTCATAGCCGTTAAGTACTTTTATGAAAACCTAATGGAGCAAAAAGAGCCTTCATGGAATATTGTGACCCCTATCGCATTAATGTTAAAAAATATTCATTATAAATAGTTAACCTCATAAAAAACATCACTCTACCTCAGCCATTTGGTGGGCATGAAGCGCCAAAGGCACAGTTATAAAACTTTGAAGCCAGAAGCAGGAGGTCACACACAGTCAGTTTGCTAGATGGCTGAATATTTTACCCTTCAGGACGAAGCCTTGATCTCTAGTTGTTGGTGATCAAAAAATATGAAAAAAAACGCCATATAAAAACCGCTTTTTTCTTTTTTTTTGCGCCATTTTATTTTATATTCTCTTTTCGGTGGGGCGGGGGGGTCTGTTTTTTTTTTTGTGTAAACACACACACACACACACACACACGCGCACACACACACACACACACACACACACACACACACACACACACGCGTATAATCTCTTTTCCGAGCCCTTTTAGGACTTCTTTTGTTAAGGACACTCTCAGTGCTTCACATAAAACTTTACAACACAGACACGTCTATCTATGTTCATGATAATTAATTCTGTTCAACAGCTCAGTGCAAAGTGAGCTGCTACAGGAAGTAAGACTTTCAAAGGTAAAAACTGAGTCTTTAAAGTAATAAATATCTGGACTAATATCCTCTAATGAATTGCTAGTTTGGCAAAAAAAAACAAAAAAAAAACAAAAACGAATTATTCGGGTAAGTTATGTTTGCGTGCTGAGAGGATAGTGAAGTTTATTTAGTTCTAAAAAGATTTTGTCTTGATAAAAAGTCTTGAACTGGTGGAAATTTTATGGTAATAATCGTATAAGAGCACATGTCAAGGAATAGTGGACCTGCTTTGATTTTGAACATTTAAATCATTTAAATGAGCAAATATTGTTAAACTCAATCTCCTTCAACGTCACTTTATCGCTTCACATTTATGAAACACCATCAATGGCAGAGGTATACAATTGTAGTGGCAACTGAATGTGGAAAAGCAGCAGATTGCATATTATTCTCTAACCACATTGGCGCTCACTCGTAGATTCCTTTAACCCGTTTATTTTCAGGGTCGAATGGAGATTTGAGGTGCGCCTTGGCCTTGTACGCCACTCCCATCCTTTCGAGCGTGAACTCTCCGGTTTTAATGAAATCGGCACTGACCTGGTGAAGGAAATAAAAAGATTTAGTTGGTTAAAAAAACAACATGTAAAGGGCTTGAGGAAAGCAGGAATGAAAGAGGGATTTCAAAGGATTCACAACAAACAGAAACCAGCAGCTTGGAAGTCCTGAACGCAGAAAGCAATTAAGCCGTTTGTGACTCGGCTGTCAGTTCCCTTGAAACACAGAAAGCTAATTTTCACTGACCAGCTCACATTTCCCTCTCGGCAGCAGCCCTCCCTACTGATCTCCCACTCTGTCTCTCAGTCATTTACACAGTGAAACTAACACAGCTGGCTGCCTCTTACATGAAAACTCTGAGTAACTCCAGGTTTTTATATAGAAACCTTAAATATCACTCGCCTGCAGCAAAGAAAATACCAACGCTTCATTGAAACAAAGATTTCAAGAGTAGCAAATGCATCGTAGCCCTTTAGAGAATATGTTTTTTACTTATCAGCTGGGTCAGATTTATGGTTATCCAGCGAGATCTATTTAGGAAAATACTTAGGTTAATAAATATTTAAGATAACAATTTAGATTTCAAGAAACATTCTCGTATGAAACAGTGATAAAAGGCTTTCTACAAGGTTTCCACATTCATGGTTTATCAATAATTACAACCTTGCTGAGATATTCAGCTTTACTCACTTCTCATTTAGTTCAGTTGAACTGAATGCTGTCCTACATAAGCATTAAATATTTTAAGTTTTTCTTTTAATCAATCAGCTTTGGTCCAAGAGAGATAAAAGAAATAATGTGAAACTAAGGGAGCAAGAGCAATCCCAGAAACCAAGACTGGATAATAAACGGGGAATACAACGTGCAACAAACTCACCACTCCTCCATCAGGGTTGCGGATGTATCCATAACCAAGAGTTTTGTCTATGAAAAAGCCGTAGTCGGCTCGCCGGAGGTGACCAACAGGGACGCCGTTACGGAAAATGGCCTCCAGACCGAACATTGGTATTTTTCTGGTGTAAAAGATAAGAAAAAA
>NW_006799945.1:1654553-1703099 GCF_000485575.1 Poecilia formosa
TATATATATATATATATATATATATATAATATTTTCAAAGTGCAAACAAAGATAACAAAAAAAAGTTGAGAATCTGTGAAAAGGAGTATTAACTTAATTTTAGGCTCATGCTTTCCTAACTGAGAGTTCCAGATTTCTCTGCGCTTCCTTTCATTTAGAAAAACATGATAAAAAAAAAAAAAAAAATCATTATCAACCTAAGGAAGATATTCCTACAGATTCACGCTCCAACTACAGATGGATGATCAAACAAAGTACAGCAATAAAAATAATTTTTTATAACCGACATAAAATACTACAATGAAATACTGCAATTTTCCATCATTTTCATGTCTGCATATTAATTTTAAGCAAAGAAAAAAACATTTAAAATTAAAAAAAAGAAACTTTTTTTCCCATTTTGCTGAAGGCTTAATTGCAGCCTTCAGACAGAGTATCTACTGACTCATCGATGGTGAAACAGACGATACGCCTCCTCAGCCCCTCTTCCTTCTGTCTCTCCAGCGTTTCCCGGCCCTGGAACGGGATGGAGCTCTTCAGTTTGCAGGTGAAGGCAAGCCCCGCCTCCAAAGGTGTGTCATCGGGCCGAAGGTCAGCGTGCCAGTGTCTGTACCCTGAAGAAATTTTAATTAAGAAACCGGGAATACGGGCTTATGAGCATCAAGACCTCCCCTCCTAAAACCGACTTTGCAGCGAAACAAATGTTGAGAGGAAATCATTATTTGAGCTGAATTTCAATATGTTAAGTTGTTTACGTTACCCTTCTCTATGCTGAGAGAGTCGATTGCTCTGTAGCCTGAATTGATGATGCCATGCTTTGCACCGGCGGCCATGACAGCACGGTAGACGGGAACACAGGAGTCTTTGGGAATGTGGAGCTCCCAGCCGAGCTCTCCGACAAATGACAGACGCATTGCTCGCACCTGGATGACAGACCGCGTAGAAAAGAGGGTTACGGAGGAGGAGGTATTTGTGTGGAGAATCAAGCTGCCACAACGAGGGTTCATCTGTGCTCATTCGCATATCTAGTTGGACAAAGAAAAGCAAGAAACAGAAAAAGAAATGAATGAGAGTCAGGGAAGAGGGTAAGGAAATTTTTTGCAAAAATATTGACAGGAGAAGATAGTACACACCACATGAGCAGGAAAGGAAATGTGGAAGGGGACAAAAAAAAAAATGAGGAAAGGAAACTTCTCCAACGGTTCTCACAGTTGGTGCAATGACAGAAAGTCCATCTGTCCAGTCAGGGATCACTGCAGGCACCATATGCACATCTCCAAGCTCAGTGTAGGTTAGTACATTGAGCATATGACCCTAACACACATATGTGTGAGGCATGCATGCATGCCTCACACACCACCACACTCATGTACCAGGCAGCCAAAAAACAAACATACAGACAGAAGCATGACATGAAATTATACAGATAAATGTGTATGCTTGCGCAACTGCTGCAGCTGACAAGTTAGGAAAACAGAAACAGACAGAGAGAGAGAGAGAGAGTCTAATGAGCTGTGAGGGGGTGCGGAGGGGCATTAAACTGTCACAGAGACAAGGCCAACAACCAGCTGGAAGACAACACAAGCGCCTCGCTCGGCACACATCCCCACACGCTCCTGCAGCGACGAATGGAGATGCAGATCGCAATCGCCGGGACCTTGCATAATTTATGCAAGAGAAAGTAAAACAGACTGAGGCTGAGTGTGCCGATATGTGCCGCTGCATGAGTCTGTAATGAGTGCAACGCTCTCTCCTTTTAATCAGAAGGTCAGAAATCACAGGTCAAATCACAGACACCTTACAGAGTTATTAAACAAGTATGCGACAGACTGGAATGTAACAGTTCAATGTAAAACAGAAAGCCACAATCATCCCTGCTAAAATAGTGCAATATAGTAATTGCTACTATCCATTATATTATCTATAATAATCTGTCTTTTTTATTTTGATGCCAAAATCATAAGAGTACATTTTAAAAAACACATTAAGCCTCAATAGGAGTAACGTACCAATGCCTAGTATACAGCTATGTGCAGGTATAAAATAAGAATTCAATTATAAACCACTGCAAATGTCCCATTTAATTAAACTAGGGTTTCCAGTTCATATGTGGACTGATTTGACATGTTAGTAAGAACTATCATTTATTCTCCCTCAACACAATTAATAAGGAATCTCTATTCAGCAAATCTCAAAAGTAATAAACTTTTACTCAATAGTATACGACTGGTGCCGATGACCGAGTGTGATTCTTAGCGTTTTCACCTGATATCCTGCTGCGTTCACAAGCTTATGGGTAGAGAAGGGAAACGCTTCGTTGCTGAGATCTGCATCCAAAACTTCTTGCAGTACTTGTCGACTGTTAAGGCAGAAAAAAAAAAAAACAGTCACAAACTATGTTAGTCATTCAACCTATTTTTGACCAAGTCAGATGTGCCAAGTGTACGCAAACATGGGATTGTGTTTTATTTTTCATTCTCAAGCTAGATGTAAAGTCAGATACCAAAAATTGCTGGACTGAGTAAACAAAAGAGAAGTACATTGAAATCAGCTCGCAAGATGAATTGGTGACTATTTGGTCAACATCTCCGACTGGTGACTAGTCAGTTAGAAACGTAAAAATCCAATCTGTTTCTGATCGTTTAACACACGATTTCAAAGCACTATCATTTCGCAATCATTGCTGATGGCTGACGTTAGTCATTTCCACTTTTAGTTCAGTGTTTAAAGACAAAAGCAAGAGAAGAAACTTGACATAAGAATCTATTTAAAAGGAACCCTCATTTTCATAACACATCTGTGGTTCATTCAGGCTGCAAGAAAGAGGAGAGCAATATTTCCAGCAGATAACAGAAAGGCTAAATAAAGTACAGCAGAGTTACACCATTTGAGTCCTTAAACTTTTCAAACTCAGTTAGTTAAGGCACATGCACCTTGTTAGGTCTAGATGGAGCCAAATTATAAAATATTTTTCTTCTTCCACTCTTCTTTGTGTTCTTCATCACTTCTGCTCCTCACCGTTTGTGGCTGATAAAAAAATTTGCAATCTGATACAACAATAGGCACAAATTGGTACCATCTGCTGGACTAAATGGGCATTTTCACAATCTGCATATGTTCTGTGCTATCTGATTTACAAAGTTGGTGTAAAACTAAAAACAGGATGTGCAAAACAATTGTTAAAAAAAATTGCACAAAGTTGTAAATTCTAAGCTGTAAGTTTATTATTAAAGAAAGTTATTATTTGATTTCTAGGTCACTAAAATGTCTCTCAAACAGGAAACACTGGAATTAAGAGAAAATACGCAATCGTTCCTCCTGCAAGCTACACTGAAATCAATATTACATAATGATGAGTCAACACAAAATAATAAATATTTTATTTTTGCTCTCTTGGCCTCATATGCTTATGAGTGGGAAGACAGAGAAAACATCTTTTTAAGGATTTTTTTTTTTTTTTTTTGCCATGGTGTGGCAGGAAGCCAGGCGTGTGGATATTTGTGGAATGACTGAGGTTCTGCTTCTGCAGCTTTGTGCAAGTCCCTTTTTCTAGAAAGCAAGTGATGTAACAGATATAGAAGGATGTGGGCACGGACAAATATAAAGCTTTATTCTTGAGCTAATACGGGCTGATGTTTACCTCAAACTGTGCTCTCAAACTTTCTCAAGAGAATTAAAGAGCCAGGAAGCAAAGGAGGCTCTTGTCGTTTATTTCTTTTTTTTTGTCCATTTAGCATTGACTTCTCAGCTCTGCATACACACGGGATGTTTCATGATTCTATCAATTACGCATACTGTTAATAATTACCTAAACAAGCGGCTGAGTATTAGTTTCACACTTTGAAACATGGTGCCAAGCTGAGAGAAAGAAAATCTAAGACTCCTCTCATTGGGGAACTTAAGTGAGACGTCATCGGGAGAGAAAACCCCAACACATCTCTGTAAACACTGTGAACACATCTTCATGCTCCTCAAGCTTTACTGGGATCCATTTGCTTCATCAGTTAGCAAAAACATGACAGAGGAAGAGTAATTTTATGAAATTCCTCAACCAGGCAAGACATGAATATGGTACTTTGGAGAGGCAAAGAGAAAAAGAGAGAGAGGGAGAGAGAGAGAGAAAGAGAGAGAGCACAAACTGCAATCTTGTACACACAGTTAGAAAAAAAGATCCACAAACAAATGAAGCGACTTGTCGTTGCTAGACTACAGTCAGGATTGAAATAATTATTCCTGGCTTGACGTAAGCAGATCAGTGAGGAAGACCATGAAAGCAGGGGGGCAAGGTGACTCAGAATAGGTCGACCAAGCAGGAAGCGAGGAACAGTGAGAGAAGACAAACGAGGAGATCTATTCGATCACCGCAGAGGGAGAAAAAAAAGGAACCGAGGAGAACAGAGGGTAAAAAAAAGAAAAAAAGAAAAGAAAAAAGAAAGGCCTCCAGGAAAAGATATCGACAAATCCCACACAGAGAACAGGGGTGGACGGACCCTGCAGCTCCGTGAGCGGGAAGAAGAAAGGCAGAGGGCAGAAAAGTGGGGAGGAGAGGAGGTGAGAGAGAAGGAAAAGTTACAGAATGGGATCAAGAAAAAGTAAAGTTGGCCTTGCTTGCTCTGCGAGTAAAAAAAACAAAGAAATGCTGGAGGAAGTCAGAACAAACATGGGCTACCGGTTATTCACAGCATTCTGTTTTTTTTTTACCTGAGCGAGTCACCAACCAAAGGTTACGGCTTCGGTAAAACCACAAGGACAGTTCTACACGTGAAACATTATTCAATGTGATGAAAACACATTTACAATGGAGGAGATGTTCACAATGAGTGAAAAACACAACAAAGAAGGAAGAGAGTAACAAAGAACAGGAAACAAGCCTTTAAAACGCCTTTCATGTCATGGACTTGGCAGGTTTTATCAGTAAAATAAAAAAAACTGATCGGTTTCTGGACATTCATCATGATGAATGTTAAATATAAGGGAAAAAATATATTAATCTTTTATTAAATCTTTAATTCAATTACGTATTTCTACATTAAATATTTACAAAAATTCTCTGCAATTTTGTTTATATTTATTTTACAAAAGTAACTGGTGCCAGAGTTATTGGTACTCTGAATAATTCATAGAAAATAAATTTAACTGAGGTGCTTTTGCCCTATGATGGGCTGGCAGCCCGCCTGGAGACGGGCACCAAACCCGCCCACCACCCTGTCGTTTCACAAAATTACCCTGATGAGAATGTTTTGCTGGCATGTAGATCAGTGGATTAGTTCCTCCTTTGCACTACATTACTAAATGCTGAAGCGTTTCCTTCTGTGCTGTAGCTCTTTGAGATTGAGATCAAGCAAATGATTCTAGCCTCACTATAAGATGTTTTTTTTGTTTTTGTTTTTTTAGTTGTTTTAGGTTACTGTCCATCTGTACTGTGAAATCCTGGTCCAGTCGTCTTTTCTGCAGCTTATCTACTCTGAGCACAAGCTCACATGCTGTTAATAAAAAAAACAAAATAGCGTCTCTGTGAAGTTTAGCCATCTTTACTGTTCAATGACTAAATCATAAATTTGACCTACATTATGATTTCCCCATTCTCTTAAGTAGGGATAAATGATGACCGTTCCACCTTCTTTCCTCGTCCCACCTCTTAGGCCCCTGGATGCTGATCATCCCCATGTCTTCGGAGTGGTCCGTCAGCTGGCAGTGGAAGCCTTGGTCCTGAATAACCGTCCGAATGTGGTTCCAGTTGTGTTCGGCGACTCCGCCTCCTATGGCAAGGTAGTATGCATCACCTGGAGCAAGAGAGGCCAGTAATTTGAGAAGATTAGGCACAGTTAGCCAGCAGAAAAATACAGCATGACTCGTTAGCTTCTCGTTATATGTCGTATGAAGACGCCAGCTAACATCTTAAACAATATAACAATGCAGATGTGATCACATCCAACTGTTTAACTTGACTTTTTCATTCCTGTTTACTCGTGCTGATGGAATAAATGGAGGAAGCTTAGAAAATTATCCTACTCAAGTTTCTTTCATTAACGCTGGCATTTGGGTAAAGATATTCACTTGTGATTGCAATAAGTAATAATTCTGCCCATGTTCTCTCTTCGCTCACATCTCTTCACATTTTCGGCCAAGTTTTGTTTCAGACTCAGTTCTTTGGTTTGTGTTTTCAGGTGAAGTTCCTCAAAACGAGGACGTCAGTCTGTTTCTCACCATCTGATTGCGGCGCCAGCGGCAGCTTGGCAGCGCCTGGCTCCAGCCTGCTCACCGTCAGGTCGGCCTCCGCCCCTCCTCTTTTATTCAACATACACGTATACACAGTGGAACCTGAAACATGCACACACACCTGTCAGTGAATACTTATTTACAGTGCTTTGCAACAGCATTCATGCCTATTGATCTTACTTAAAAGTCACCACATGGTCAACATGAACCTCAATGCATTTTATTTGGATCTATGGTGACAGACTAGCACAAAATAGTGCATGCCTGTTAAGTAAAAGAATAAAAATTAGAAGTGTCAATTTGCATTTAGCCCCTTTACTTAGGTCAGAAAACATGATTCTACGTTCTCACAGAGCACATACCAATCCATAATCTGAAAATGGAAAGAGTGGCATATCTTCACTTAAAGCTACAGTACATACCTTTCACAAAAATATGTTTTTTATGTATTTGCTAAGCGGTGTATTTATGCAGCTAGTACTGGAAGCACTGGGAGAAGACAAAAGAGTTTGATTTTTTTCACAGATTATCTGGCTTATACTTTACTATCTCGACAAAGTGATAGTTTTAACAATTATTGTGGAGTCGGCATTGTGCGACAGAGTTGCTTTTTTTTAGCAGGACCACAGAAGAAGCTGGTCGAAGTCAGTGAGAAAATGGATGGAGCGAAACACAGGTTAAACCCGGAAGAAAGCCTGTTGGGCAGCTATTGCAAGAAATCATGCATCAAAATTTGAGGCAAAATGTGAAAAAAAATTCAATGAATATGAAGAATTATGTAATGCACTATATATATGAGCAGCCTTGAATATGTGCAAGCTCAGAGTTTAAATATTTACTTTCCCTCAAAAATCACTCCAAATCCATGGTTTATTTTCTCTCCTAAGAGCATCATACCATAAATAACTGCAACTGGATGTTCTCTATTGAATATATGTATGACCAATTTTTTTTTTTTTTTAATTATTATTACAGCACACCACTTGACAGGAAACAAGTTCAGTAACAGCCGGATGACTCTAATATGTGCCAAAGCATAGGTGGCATATTTTACTGCAAAGACATTTGTTATAAAGAATAAAGAAAACCTCCAAAATCAAATAACTCTATAACTAATTACAAGTGACACCATTTTTTTAATGCTCATCCATTTCCCAAAAGAGTTAATGTTTGCAGTCACAGATAAATATGTGCAGCTGATGCCTTCATCAGCTGTAATTTAAAAGAGTGATTACTGTTAACAAATACAAATGTGTTCAAAAAGGATTATCTAACAAGGCTTGGAGGGAGATGTAGTGTAATTGCCTCCGAGATAAAATGATCAGAGAAGTATGAGATATTGGATTTAAAGGAAACATGGCAGGATAGCCTTGCACAGACACATGCAGCTCTACAGTGCTTTGTTAATGGTGGAGAACTGTTTCTCCACATTGTCTGCAACCATGTAAAAATAAATAAAAAAAATCGTTTTGTTTTTTTTGCATAATTTGCTTCGTTAATCCACGTGCAAACTTCATTTTAAGTTAGAAAAAAACCAAGAGTTTTACAAATACAAACAGTTCATGCATAACCCCGCTCTATCTGACTCTAGCCTTAAAGGGCCGGTGTCTTACATGTTTTTGTTGTGTCCCAGAAACCAACACACCTGAATGAAAGGGCTGAATCACTCCCTAAGCATGTCATCAAATTCTGCAGAGGCCTCGTCATGAATCATTAATTTCATTCAGGTAAGCAGTGTGTGTGTGCGTGTGTGTGCGTGTGTGTGCACGTGTGCTTCTTCAAACAGTTGCCCGACTAACCTGGCTTCTTGTTGACATCAGCCGAGAAGAGCCAATCGGCTGCTTTCTTGGCATCTGGTCCGGTGAGATAGAACTTCCCAAAGTAGGACATGTTAAACACGGCGACGTCGTGTCGGCATGAGAGACACTCACTCTTAATCTGCATCGGAAGCAGCAAAACTCAGCACACGTGTTCAACACACTCGCTGAAGAAAAATAATAAAAAACACGTCGCCATCTTCTTATTTTGAAGAAGGCTTAAATCGGGGTTGCATCACAAAGAGCAGAATTCATCAGGGGAGTGAAGTTAAAGGCAAAAATCACAGATTTCACTCCCAGAGTGGCTGTCAAGTTGCTAAATTAGCTTGGAGGTTTAAAGCTCTTTATGCACCATTAAAGCCACTGCTGGTACCCACCACCATTACTTGTTTATGACAGAAATTCATTCAGTCTTTCAATTTTTCTGCTCTGCGGACTGAAAAGTAAACATTCACACTCATCAGACTAACTTGTGTTTTGACAGAGAAAACAAGCCGTTGAACTTTGTCTGACTCCAGACACAAACACTTCTGCTCTCTGTAACTTACCACATCGTGATGCGGAGGGAAGTCGAAGGTGTACTCTTTGCCCAGGAGTTCTTTGTATTTGTAGTTCTCGTTTTTCCTAATGTTGTAAGCTCCGTAGTAATCGTACTTTTTAGGCTTTTTTTTAACAAGACATGCAAACACAGTGTTAAAGTATGGCAACTACAAGCAGTAAGTCTGTGGTAGTGTGTGTTTGTTGCAGGAGCCTCACAGGAGCCGGCCCGTCTTTGTTGAACCAGCCGGGTCTCTCCCAACCATGCCTCTCTTGAAACATGCAACCTTGCTCTGTCAGCACCTGGAGTGATGAAATAAACACAAAAACAAATCAAATCGCTGCAGAATGCACAGAGGGCACACGAAGCTGAGAATATTGCCAATCCACCGGTCAGTGTTTTCTGAAAATACAAGTCCGTGGTTAAAAAAACAAAATATTGTTTATTTTGAAACAGTGAATTTTATGGGACATGTCAACACAAAGCAGAGAGTAATTTCAAAGTGAAATGAAAATACATGCATATGCATTTAACCCTCTTTAATCTGTTGCACAAAGTGAAATCCAACTAAATGTTCAGTCAGACTGGGTTGCTGAACAGCAATTTTTTAAGTATTGTCACACACTTCCAATTATATTTAGATCCGGACTTTGACTGGGCCACTAACCCTGCTACAATCCTCTCCACAACATTCGCCTTGGCCTTTCTGCGGCGCTCCTTGGTCTTCATGCTCACTTATATTCTCTAGTAAACCTCAGAGGCCCTCACAAAACAGTAACTGGAGTCTATTTACTTTTTATATGACTTCTGAAGGAAATTATTTGCACAAAATTGATCCATCTATCTCTTGCAATAGCAAGATTACAGACCAGGACCAATTTTAGTAACTTAGAGCTGCTCTAACAACATGTTATTCCTTGAGTCTATTGATCTGTCTGCATCAACAAGCTAATGAAACAAAAGGCCAGTCCATCAACTTGATCCAACACAAATGCAGACATAATGATTACTGCAGACAGTCGCTGACATTTGTTGCATTTAGAAGAGATAATGAAGTTTCTCCACTAATGGAGGAACTGATAAAAAATAAATAAATAAAATGTTGTACCACGTTTGTTTACATCAAGTGGCTGCAGAAACAGAGGAGAAACACTTCCTAATTTTTGAACACTGTTCAGATAAGATATTTCGAGGCTCTCCATCCTCCTTGCTAAAACTGACAGTCGCCCACAGTTGGTAGGTATGTTGTGCTATGCTCTCCCCCGAGCAGGCATCAAGCTGTCTGTCTTTTGCCAAAACGTCCCACACTGAGCTATATTTACCATCTGTGCTACCGAGGTGGAGAAAGCGTGCGAGCAGCAGTGTCAGAGATGACTTGCTGATGGTCTGAAATAACCACATATTGCCTCCTATAAGTAGAAAGTCTCATTATTTGCACAGAGACAGCTTGCCTGCCTGGTCATACCTTAAAGCATACCTTCTAGCAGTAGTGCATTACAACACTGTGTCATTTCAGATTTGAAAAATGGATACAAGTGTTCCCATTAAGGCAGGTTAAGCCGTCTTCAAGGATCTAAGTTGTCAAGTATAGAATATAAGAGTTAGAATTTAAATTTCAAACATTTTTTTTTTACATTGCTACAATTTTAATTCTTCATGTAGTCAAAAGACTACATTAAATAACTCCTCCATCACCCCTTTAGTTTTCATTTTTTGTTTTTATTTTGCACCATGTTTAATGAACCTCTGCAGAAAGCTTTATGTATGCATGTAAAGTGTTACGGAAGCTAAATAAATCAAGCTCGGGACACAAATGAAACTTATGGGACCATAACTTGTTCTAGAAAACTCATGCATGCAAGTGCAAGGGTAATAGTCCAACAGTGAAAGTTAAATAAATATTTAAAAAAAGTATGTCTCTAAGTGATTCTTTAGTGTGTGAAACATGGCGGTGAAATCCATTAAGAGTTTGTGCTAGGCCAAGGAGAGAAACTAAGCTGAAAAACATCCACAGCTTATCCAACAGAGCCGAGTGGATCGTTTATAGTCATGCATTAGCAAACGCAGTCACTGCAGAGCTAAGTTGCGCCGCTTATGCCATCACTTTGAATCAGCCACGAGACGGAGAGGAGGCAAAGAGAAGACTGAAGAAATGTGAGAGGCAAACCCACTGAGAGAGAGACAGTGTCGGTGCTTGACAAGGCAAAATTACAGACAAAAAAAAAAAAGAAAGACAGTTATGCAATCTATGAAAATAGTGGAAGTAATCAAAGTTGACGGGAGATGCCCTGGTGACTTGAAAGGGGTGAAATGATTTGCTAACTGCAATATGACATTCCAGATAAGAAGTTTCACTGAACCAGGGAGGTGATAAGCTGAGCCAGCTTTTCATCACTGTCAGTCTCAGGCAAACTGGCAGCACAGGAAATGGCCTACAAAACTATTTGTCAATGCTTACTTTGAATCCAACCCAGATGGCCAACTTCTTAGGAAACGTTTTGTTCATTTTCTTTCTCATAAGGAGCACAATATGGAGCAAAAAACCCAGCATAACTCTGAAGCAAGCGAGGCATCCTAACAGGAGCAGGACTCGTTAAAGTTATTTGTCAGTCGGTAAATGCTGGTGAAACACAATAAGTAACCAGCGTACCTCATGGAAAGGGTCCTTCCTCATGTTACGGCTGGCCAGTGGCTCATCAAAGGGAAACACTACAGAATAGTTTTTTGCATACGACTCATGGCTCCTCTCCCTGATCCAGCGAGCGTTGTCTGTCAGCGAACTGTGAAAACGTCTAGAGAAAGGAGGGAGAGGGATTTAGTGCTCAGTAAAGAAGTTGCTCCAGACTTCAATGCAAGCTGTGGCTCCTGGTGCCATTTGATAAAATGCCATTGAAGAGTCTTTTTAATGCATGCCCATATACCTGATGTCGTATCCATACATGTCCTTTTCTGGCCGGCCATGTATGATCCACTTAGCGAGCTCTCTGCCACATCCACCTCCCAGCATCATACCTGATGGAAAAAGACAAAGAGGAAATGTTGGGAACATTGAAATGTTATGTAAGATCAGCTCAACTTTGCTGATTTGATCTAACCTAACAGTCTTTAGGTGAAACTCAAACTGAAACCTACGTTTCCTTTTAGTGCACTGGAGTATTCAATAAAATGGGGGGAGGGGAAACAGCAAAAACAATCTACATGTTTTGCTCTAAAGCACACCAACAACTATTAGTTCAGAAGTAGCGCTATCCACTTCGTGAGGCTAGAAACAGATTCATTTTAAACTCATGTAAAGCGTTTATTAAAACATATAGTATTGTAAGTGTAACCATAAACATCAATGTATTTTACTGAGGCTTCGTGTGATAGATGATATAATTCGCAAGTCAAACACATAATCTTGCAGCGTAAAATCAGCAGAAATATGTTAAGGTAAGTGGTTGCAGGTGAATGGAGGCTTTTGTGAGGCATTCAATGTGCACACAAAACCCCCAAAAATTGTCTTCCACAAACTCAAGTTCTCGCCTTCGGCTTCAGGACATAATGCTTAGTTTGTCTTCTGTTGACAACCTTTCGTAAACGAGATATATGGATATAAAAATTTCCAGATTAAAGAAACCTTTTGTTTCCAGATGAAGCTTCTGTTGCTTGTGGCCTTGAAGGCAAAACAAGAGAAAACCTTAACAAGCAGCCGAAGCTCCGCTCCTTTTCCACCTGCCTGATGGTCCAAATTGTCAGAAAGACAGAAAGTCAAATTAATTTGAAGAAAGGAAGAAAGCCACGTTTTCCTTTGCCGCCGCAGCTGCTGTGCGACATACGACTGAGCCACAGAGGACTGCATTAACCTTTATTCCAACACTTGACCCCTGCTCAAAGCAGCCCCTGAGCAATCTGACCTCGTCATCTGGCCAACAGCTGCAGTGTTCTGTTTGTTTCCAACCATTCACCAAACAAACGACGGCAGCCCAACGCTGTAATCCACCGAGTCCCAGAACTGCTGGGTTAATGAGCTGGGTCCCTGTAGCAACCCCCCTGCTTGTGCTGCGTTGCCTGTAATTTGCATACGTTGCGAGTGCTGCACAATGTGTGCTGCGTGCACATTAACATGCAGCAGCATCCCTCCATCCCTCCATCTTTTCCCCGCACGTCCTCTTCCTCCATCTCTCATCACTTCACTCATCTGCAGCCAGGAACAGTCAACTCTGAGCCTGGGAGGAAATCTGAACGGCTGGCAGGCCAGCTGGATGGAGGGATGGATGGGTGGATGGATTGAGAGACAAAAGGGAGGAGGGTGAGAGGAGAATGATGGAGTTCACCCCAGACAAAGTGGTGAGAACCAGCGAGGCGAGGTGTCACAGATAAATGTCACCTGAGATAACCACACTGACGTGCGAGTGTCTGCTTGTAAGCCCTCGTGCTTCTGCTTCCACTCACACCAGAACTCGATTTTTACCTTCCCTTTTCTTTCCAGGGTGCCTGTGTAAAATGATTTATTTTTCCTTAAGAATTGGTGATATTAGATTTGCATAAACAAAAAAAAAATGCTTTTTTTGTTTACGCAAAAAAAGCATTTTTACAAAGTCGGCCCCTGTATTGTGTTTCATTTTACTGATGGAGTTAGTTTTATTTTAAGATTTTTTTTGCCATGTTTACCACAGGTCCCAGTACATGTGGATGACTTTTACATGTTTTCTCATAACAGGAAACAGATCACTGCGACAGCAGTGCCTTAAAAGAGGGAAAAACATCTCTATACAAATCTCAACTTCAAACCACTTCTAGATTTTAAACAAAACAATTTCAAGAGCTGTACAATCCCCCCCCCCAAAGGAGAATAGTACTTGACAAACCCTTACCTAGACATAATGTTCAGGTTAATGGACAGAACCAGATATTAATATGCCAAAAGGTCACAGTATTATGTAATATGTGACAACACTTTACTGAGGCCCACTCAGAACTCAACTTTATTCCAACCCCCCAATCTTTTGTCGGAACATCTTGTGTGCTTGACCCCACGGCTCTCTGCAGAGAAAAAGCTTTCTTTCAATTGCCTATTAAAGCTCTTGCTTATTACTTCAGCCTTTACGCCTCCTCTCTCTGTCACACACTTCTTAGATACTGATATTTTTCCAGGGCTAATGTCAGAGGCTCAGTGCAGTAATGGAGTGACTTGTGCATGAACAAGACTGTGTATGTGGTCTATGAAGTCCTCTCTAATATTTGTTTGTGCCTTGGCCCACGTACACAGAGATATAAGTCCATGTCAAAGATTGTTAAAAGCATCCAAACATTTCACCTCGTTTTTCCTGCTTACCCGTTTGCGCTCTTAAAAAAGTTTATTCAGCCTTTCATGCGTCATTTCAGATTTCTCCAGGTAAAGCTCCGCATCAAATATTTCAACGGTTAACTTTAAGGTGAAGTTTAGAAAAATACCTTTTCTTCTTGTTTCTTTAAATTGATGCAGCACATACCAGCACTGTTGAAGCCACAGCCCAGGAAGTAACCTCGAACTTCTGGTGCTTCTCCCATCAGCGGCTTATGGTCAGCGGTGAAAGATTCTGGTAAAAACCACAGAGTTGACATTTTTACATAGTTAAAATTCTGCTATTTTTCCACACCCAGTTTTCTGTCTATTGTGGCCTGTTTTATTAAGCATAAATTTAAAAGTGGATTATGAATTTATAGTATATATTTCTCCAGTGGACTGGCTTAAATCGTGCAATTACAGATGGACTGATGGACGATTAGTTAAATTGTTGACAAACATGGGACAGTATGTATGGATGCAATGTTTACACATAAAATAAAACATAAAATAAAAGGTATTTCATCGTATTTTGCCATTTTCACAAAGCTCTGGTTAACCAGGGCAAGGGCCGGTGTGCTGCATATTTTAGATGTTTCCCTGATGAGTCAACACACCTGAGCTATAAGAATGGTTCATTAACAGAACTCTGCAGACCAAGGTGATATGCTGAGGAAGTAATTCAGCTATTTTAATAAGGTGTATCTCAGCAAGGACACATCTACAATCTGCAGCACATCGGCCCTTCAGGACTAGTGCTGGTAATCACTTTATTAAATAAATCATTTTAAGCAAGCCTTTGTTTTATTCTGCTGTTGCTACTTTAATGTGAAGTTTCCTACTCTCCTATTTTGGTTCAAATTGTCAGGCCTCTCTGCTTAGAAGCTTAAAAAGGACGAATCAGGAACTTAACACCAATTAATCCTCATCTGTAATGAAAAGAATCCAACAGCTGCTAACGGTCCACTTTACTACTTGCCTAAACAAATTTACTATGGACTCTGCAATGAGTCCATGATAAATCATTATGTGCGAGAGTGTGTGAGTTTGTACCTGGTCCACAGACAGTGGACTTGATACCGGTCTGCTCCAGAACAGGAACTCTATTTATAGCTCCCTCGATATGTTGCATAAATACGTCCCAGTCCAGGTCAAACAGGCTGAAGGCAAACTTATCTGACACCTGGGAAATTAGGAAACATTGGGAATAAATCCAAACTCCATGACAGCAAGCAAGTCAAAGATGAAAAATGGAAACAGAAAATTAGTTTTGTTTTTTTTTTTGTTTTTTTGGGTGGGGGGTCCATTTTGTATTTTTCTCGTACCAAATATGAACTCAAATAAATTTTAGCGAGCAAAAGAAATGTGAAACCTCTCCATTTTTATAGCCCCAAAACAATACTTTTGATTCTCCCTACTGCCTGAGACATCACCCAAACGGCACAGTGAATAAAGTTTCTCCTCAAGATGAATAACGATTCAATTTGGTGCAGAGTTTAAATTTCCCTCAACCTAGGATCCATGGATCTGTAACCTGTGTGAAGGCGCGGCACGTCTTCAAAAGGTTACAGCTTTAAAAATGTCTAAAATTCCACGTACTTTTCCTGTAATTCAAAGTCCTTTTAACGAGATCCCACAAATCAACCACATCCTGGCTACCCAAGAAGAAAGTCCAACTGATTAGCATGTTCGAATCCCCGTCTTACTCAATAGAGAGCAGTTGAGCTTCATCTTTTTGCTTCTCTCCAACTCACTTGCTGTAAACTCAACCAGCACTAAACCTTCAGTGCCTATTGTGTATGCACAGAAGCAGTAATCACCTTGCATCCAACATAGATCATGTCAACTTAGATCATCTAAAAGGAATTTAGTAAGCCTGCTTTTTTTTTTGTTTTTTTTTTTCTGTCCAGCAGTTTTATCAAACATATTTGAACTCCGTTGGAGCATCTGGGGAGCAGCACAGCTTTCCAAGTCCCTTCCGACCCATCGGTCCTGCTTATCATCACGCTCTGCATCGATTCTCACTGTTTTCCCACTAATTCTCCTTTCTGTGTTGCCTCCTTTTTTTTTCCCCCTCTCCATCCGCCTTAGACATCAAAGAAACCCTCAGCTACCAAACGAGAACAAAAGAAGCTGCCACCGCACAAAGAAATCTTCTCACACATAAAAACCACAGAGGAATATGCAGACTGGCAGGCTGCAGAAATGGAAGAAGCTGAGGAGGTCGAGCAAGAAGCAAGAAGATATCATCAAGGCCCTGAAAAAAGAGACGTCTTTTTAATGTCTTCCGTGTAATTGTGAATGTTCCTGTCGCGGGATTAAGTTGCTTTGAAGAACCAGAGATTTGTAGGGAGTGAGGGGCTAAATCCAACATAAATGTGCAAAAGACACACTGACACCGCTTTGTTCCCTCTGATGTTACAGAACATATCCAATAGAGAAAAACACTTCTTAGTTCATAGGCAAAACAAAAGCTAACCCCTCTGGAATCGGTTTATTTCTCAACTGGCTTTATTGAAATTTAAAATTTTTAGAAGAAATACTTTGAAATAAATAATTCGATGAGGGCCATCTCTGACGCAAAAAGGTGAAGAGAGTAAACTTTTCTGGGCGAATCAAAGAAAAATCATTAAAATCACACGAGTTTATTGATCTTTGGAAAGTATGTTGTGCTCTTGTTAAAGACAGTTCTTGTGGACAACAACCAAGTCCTGTTTTGTTTCCCTCACTGGGTTGGTTTTTATTACAGGGAAAGAAAGAGAAACTTTGAAAATCTAATTTTGTCACTTTTAGTACCAAAAATGGAAACCAATTAGATTCGGTTACATGTTAAAACACCTACAAACAAGTTCCTACAGACACCTGAGCCTTTAGTTTGTGTTGCTATGGGAACAGTTGTCTTATTTGCTAAAAAAAAAATGTAATAAACCGAAATTATAACTTGCTTCAGTTGTTCGTATAAAAATGTGAAAACAATTAGAGTTATCAGTCTTTTTTGACCATTTCAAAATATAAATACTGCAATTCACTATTAGTTTACAATAGGGCGAAACAATCCCTATACATAATATGCAAATTACAATAAACTGCCAGGACTACAACACACATTAGCTAATTATTTAGTAGCCACACGTTGCGGCTCTGTCTGACTGCAACTGTGTGGTAACACTTGCTACTTAATGCAACAGAAATAGTTTTGGGATATTGTCAAGTCATTAATTAAGAAGCGGCAGCTAAGTTGTTTCACACTTTAAAAAAGCAGACTTCAGTCAAAAGCAAGTTTTTCAATAAAACCTTGCTAAAATGGAAACAAAGTGTTGAACTCCAGTAGCTGAAGAGCGCACACATTATGTCTGTATGTCTGCTGCGAACCCAAAGTATAAAGATATGAACTTTTTTTTTTTAATATTACTTTGATGGAAATCACATATTTATCGCGACATTCACCATCATTACTGCATATCGCAGGCTTTTCCATTTGTGCAGAACCATTTGATGCGAGATTTTTCCAGACAGAATCTAAGAACAATGCATAATATTTAGGGTTACCTCCTCCCAGAAGATGGGATTTTGCTCATAACCACCCACAGACAGAGCATCACCTTGGAGGCGCAGGTACACCGATGCGTCATGGTCCCTGACATTTGGCATGTTCTGCAAGAAGTGAAAAGAAAAGTTAAAGGATTCAGTAATTAGAGCTGAAATTAGTCGGAAGAACTCTCAGATGCAAGCCAAGGGCATCTGATGTAAACTGTTTTCACTTATAATTCCCACTTAATTGTTTAGTCTTTAGAGTTATTGTGTGTTTTCCTCATTACGGTACATTCTAGTAGGTAATACTGAAAATATTTACACTTAATAAAGGAGACGAAAGCATCTAAAGCTGTACTAGTCAATATTCGATACGGATAATAAACAATGAAGGAAAAAATCTTTATTCAATTTTCCTCCTTTGTTATTAAGTGACTTAAAGTCTCAACAGCAGTCCAGTTGCAGTGAACAGTTTTGCCAAATGCAAACAAAGCAAACTAGCTCAGAAAATGTGTGATACACCCAATATGAACAAAATAAACTTGTAATGGCATTAAAACTAAACTCCTGATACTTGGTGCAGTTGTAGTGTCTGTAATGTTATGCTAGCTGCAAGCATTGCAACAGGATTTTGCACATCCAAGATTGTTCAAAGTGTGTTATATGACTTGCTATGACGCAAAACCATGATAACAAGATATTGTTTTTACAAAATCTCAAATAATACTTGAACTATGACCCCTAGCTCAAGAGGAGTTAAAGAAGAGGCATTATGGATGCAGAGCAGGACCAAAGAGCAGAGAGAGAAGGAGAAAAATAAAACTATTTCTAATGAGTAAGGATTACATTTGGCAATTTGGCTCCAATGTTTTAGGTTGAAAACTTTCAATATGAACAAGTCTGGTTTGTTTTTGTGGGAGCTGATCTCAGAACCACTTATTGCACAGACTAAACATGTACAACACTGGAAACGTATATCAAATCGACCTTCAAATTGTTTTACACTTTAACTCAAAGCTCCTGACATCACATTCTAAAACTGGACAGATGTATTGAACTCTCGTGTGCCAGAGCATCTTTCTGCAAAATCGTTTTTCGTGTCAAAACCGTCTGGTCTGTATTCATCCTTCCCAGACTCCATCGACTTTTTGGGTACAAAACCAAAATACCAGCAAGCCAGCTGACATTTTAAAAGCCGCTCACGACAAATAACGGAAGCCAAACTGCTCCTTTGTCCTCTCCCTCCTCTGCACTCAGCTCAGTGTGGCAGCTCCATGTGATCAATACTGAACACTGTAACACTCACACATATTAAAAAAAAAAAAAAGAAACATACAAAGACCTCCACAGCAGCCTCACAATGACAAATACAGACGCATGGACAGCGTGAAGCGCTTGACCTGACAAGTTGCACACACTGGGAACAGATTCCCTGACATCTGTTTAGTGGGTGGGCTGACGTCTGTGTGCATGATGGAGAGGTAATGCTTGTTAAGCTTCTCTTAAACTATATAACACAAGAAAGTGCTGACAGCCCACTCTAAAACCACCAGCCTCTCGGGGAAGAGGATATATGAACACAAACTGCATTAAACAAGCAGAAGATGGACGGAAACTGCAGTGATACATTGAAGCATTTTACATTTCATGTCTCTCGGGTGCTATGTAGCGTAAACAAGCATAGCCAAAGCAAGCACAAATAATAATAGATACAAATTAACCTCTTTTTTTTCTCTCTCTCTCTCCTCCAAACATGCCAACAACAGCTTGGAAAATTAGGAGCAGTAATTTATTTGGTCATAGTGACCCCTGCTGGTCATGTTAACCTGATACATGGGAAAGCTTCAACTTACAAACCAAGTGGCCCAGTGTTTGTAACAGTATGTCTGGTGAACCAAAGCAAATAATAATTAATAGAAATCTCACCTGTATGCCCTCTATCCTCTCTGTCACCACATAAGCATGATGCATGGCAATAAGAGGAACATTGACTCCAGCCATCTCACCAAGTCTGGTGGCCCACACACCTGTAAGTAACAAACTTTACCGAAATGCTACGCAGCATTGGAGAATCAAAATTCTCCAATGCTGCTTCCTTTAACCTCGTCCAAATGTGTTGACATTTTTCTAAGCAACATAAAAACGTGCTACATTGTCAAAAGGATAGGTGAAGTTCCTCTGAGTCTTACCTGCGCAGTTCACCACACACGGAGTTTCAATGGCTCCATGAGGTGTCTCCACCGCCTTAACCTTCTTGACCCCAAGGTCGTCCGTTCGCACTTGGATACCGGTCACTGGGCAGTTCTCAATCACCTGATTCAGAGAGGAAAGTGCAGTAAAGTAATACCTCAAGACATTTGACATCCAGAACTGTTTAAAGTTGGTCAGTCATTGTCCTTTATTTAATTTGTAAGATTTTTGTAGGAGTTTTGAGAAAGGGCTTCATGAATCCGTGAGTGGTGAATCATGAAGCCCTTTCTCCAGCTGCAGTCCAGATTTTGTGAATCTCCATCAAACTCTTGAATGGGCTTTATTACAATTCTATTGAGGCAGCAGAATTGCATAATAAAGCAAGGAGTATGTTCCTTGTGTGTCATTTTCATTTTGTCTTTCCGCTAAACTTTCCATTAGTGTTCTTCAATCAAGAACTCTAAGTGCAGTAATCTTCTGCGGCTTTGTGAAAGGTGCCAGCATCTGTCTGCTGAACAACTGAAAGTCAGCAGTGTTTGCATGATTTTGTAAATTGACATTTTTGTACAAAAATCTCTCTTTTTAAAAAAAAAAAAAAAACAGCACAACAGAGATTAGCCCAAATTACCGTGACTCCTCTGGCTGTAGCAGCTCTGCTCAGGGTGGTACAGGTGCCTGCAGGGTCCATGGTGCCATCTTTGGGAACATACAGCGTTCCATACAGATCGTCAATATTCATGAGGGGATAAAGGTCCTTAGTCTCCGCAGGTGACAGAACGTAGGACTCGATGCCATAAACTTTACCCAGCTGAAACACAAATGCCAATTGACTTATTTTCTATGATTTTGAATTCATGTTTTATGTGTTTTCCAACTTCCAGGGTTGTTTTCTGATTAATAAAATCCAGTGTAAAGCTTGGGAATGTTGCTATAAAGCTACCTATTTAAATTTGCCCATAACTAGTTCTGATACAGTTATGTAATGATGAAAAATATATAAACACTCAGTCATAATAAAAATAAATAAATTCATCACACCCTGATGATTCTGGACATTTTTGTCTTGATCTTTATTAAATAGATAATATGCTGCAATATGTGGTGTGTGACTGGGTACATAATGGGCTATATATAAACTGTTTTAGAGTTTAAGCACAAAAACAGAAACTGTGCCTTATTCCAAAAAAAAAAAAAAAATCTAATATATGAATAGTAAACCACTTATTGAGACATATAGCCTTGGGCATTTAACGTCTTTATAGAAACTGATTATTCTGCATGAAATGGTTCAGATTAGGTTTTGTACTATAAATGTCTGGATATAATTAAACTATAAAAAGCTATTTCAAATTATTAAGGATCTCTAACGACCACAGGACATAAACTCGCTATCCTCATATCTGTTTCAGCATCTTTTATCTGAAGTTCTTGAGAAGGACATTTACTCACCCCTAATTTCTGGTGAACCATGCCCATTATGGTGAAAACCTTTAAGCCTGTCACTTCAATGTGTTTAAAAAAAATCAATTTCTATAAGTCATCTATCTGTACTGCTGTTGGGAAACAGTGCGGATGAAAATTTCTGTCTGGATTTTGTTTAAATGTTTGTATTTGAGCCTATGAAATCAAATACTTTATATTAATAAAACACTTATTACAAGGATCCATTAGTGCATGGCACTTTATATTACAGGAAATCAAGAACCAAGCAGTCGCTGTCCATACCGACATGAGGCGCTTGTATTCATCCAGTCTTTGCTTGTTGGAAGCAATGAAGAGTCCTCCATTCTGGATCCAGCCAGTGTGAAGGCCCGTTTCCTCTTCCAGGTCTTTGCTGATCACGTTCCTGGTGTGGGCCAGGAGCTCCACCTCCACGTCACTGGGACGGAGTTGCCACAGAAGGCCTGAGAAAACAGTCTGATGTGAGGTGTGTGATTGAATGCGCATTGATTTGAACAGGGACAATTATCTTCTAGACAAAACCCTAATCTGGGACAGAAACTCTTACTTACACAACCTAAGACTTTAGTTCAACATTTTTTATTAATTCTGTTGTAGTTACCGGCCGTATGCCAGGTGGTGCCAGCAGTCAGTCTGTCTCGCTCCAGCAGAGCTACGTTGGTCATCCCCATTTTGGCCAGATGATAGACGGTCTGACAGCCGATGCTACCTCCTCCGATCACCACCACATCAGCTGACCTGAGGGAACAGGAAGGAACCTTTAAAGCTGGGCTGAAAAAATGCTAAATCTACAGTTTGAGTCTTTAAGAAAAAAAAAAATCAGCCTTGATATTTATTTGTATTAAGACAGAATATCCAGAGCTGAAACAACCTTCATGAATACCTGCTAAACAGAAACACGAAACTAACTTTTCAACTGCAAAATTTACTGGCTGAAGTATCATCTTAACATGTTAAGCTCTCTAGCTAACCTTGGTAAAGGCTTAGTGGGTCCTGTGGAGGCTCCTTCCTCCTGTTTGAGTGTCTTCTCATAGGGGACGCTCTTTTCACTGGTGTGTTCAGTGCTGTAAGACCGAGAGCTTGTCCGGCACAGCGGGGCTACGGGGGGACGCGCTGCCAATACAAGGCGCTGGACTGCACGCCCAATGAAGGCCATCACCTCTGTGAACACAACAGACCAGGTTGAAAACCCCAATAAGACATTTTTCTTTACAAAATAAAATATCTTTACAACTAATTTTAGTTCTATCAATTCACAATGGGTCAGTTTCTGCTATGACGGTAAAACAGGGATAACAGTCTGAAAACCCCAAACTGGTTTTGTTATGTCGTTCCTATGATTTAAATGACTACTTTTAATAAGATACCAGAGGAAGTTTTCTCATGCTGAATAGAACACGGATACATACTTTACAATCCATCCCACACATGCTGCTGCATACTGCCAGTCAGCTGGCTGAAAGAAAGTTGTAAACTCCATTCCATCCCATTTGGCTTCTTGGAAAAATATCTGATTAAAAAAAAAATAGCATAGTCTGCCTGAATTATTAATTAGCTAATATTAGATTGTTAGTTTTGTGTGGCTTTATGGAGAGAAGACAGCAGAATAATACAGCAACATGAAAAATAAATCAAAAGTAAATACATTTAGCAAGTGTTTACTCCAGATGTTTACATAAGACTTTGTATCAAAAATAACAGTAAAAGTAAAAAACATTATTAGAACAGTATTAAATATATTTCTAACAATATTATGATTTTTTTTTCTCATGAGATTCTCATGCTGACTAGAAAATATAGAGAAAGGTCTTCCTGCAACTGGATGTAGTTTTTATAGATTTATGCCTCAATTCAATATTTTACTTAAATAAAATCATCTTATTATAAAAAGTTACATATTGCATTTTGTTTGTTAAAAACGTCGAGGAAAGACCAACCTATCAGGTGTGTTGTAACACCCCAATACATGTCAGAGGCAGCATGAAGCTGCTATCTGAGCTTAATTCCTGTATAGAGAGGTTGAAACCTAAAGTGTGGTCCATTATCACAGCCAGTGATTAAAAGGTGACATACTAACACACGCCGGGTCGGTAATTATCATACAAGATAAATATGAGGTGGCAGACATTAGCAGAGTTCAAATTAATGCAGGACCAGGTGCCTGGAACTGGGCTGCTCCAGTATAAACCCAGCCATCCATCATTAAGGGCACAGAAAGCTAAGAAGTACAACAGTAATATCACAGAAAATAAAAACAACAACAAAAATACATAAAATGTCAGGACACACACACACACACAAGAAAAACTGATTTAAGGAAGCTTATTTGCAAGCTCAATTTAAATGAGTTTAAAAGAACTTTTGCAACAAAGTTTGACCTATATATTTTTTTCACTTTACACTTTCAAATTAAGCGCAAGTTAATGTGTAAGCAAGCGACACAGCATGGAACAACACAGCAGAAGCACTGTGCAGGTAGAGAAGGCTGTGAAACGGGAACGGCATGTTACTAAACGGCAGTAATTGGAGAAACGTGGCAAACAGAGCATGGAGTCCAAACACAACAGCAGCGAGATGCACCGCACTCTTAACTTTTCGTTGCAGTCTGGGTTTCCACGTGGAAAACTTACAGTCGAGTCCGAAGGACAGCCCCTGAAAAGAAAACAAAAACAGTCGATGCGAGGAGGGGGGGGGGAATTGGGTAAAAAGAAAGGGCTATGTGCAAAAAAGGCTGGTGGGTAAAAATGGCCGAATAGTTACCAAAAAAAAAAAAAGCGAAGCGGTACAGAGGTGGTGCAGCGTGGGTTGGAGAGCACCGCTGTCAGATAGCACGATCTGTAGCGGGACAGCAGCTGTAAGTCCCTGCCTTCAGCAATCCCTCCTTCTTCCTTTCACCCTCTTAGCCGAGATCAGCCCACTGTGCTGAGCTGGCTTCAACTGTTCTGCAGGGAGAGATCAGGGCTGGCACCCTGGAGGCTGCAGGCGAACTGCAATCTTTAACAGAGGCAAACCAACATAGACTTTAACATTATTGATTCATTTTATCGATTCAAATTTATGCAAGTCTGTGGTTATTTGTCATCTTGGAAATACTCATTTTATTACCTATAGAAACATGAAAATGTAGTATGTGGAAATATATATATAAAAAAAGCAATCATTAATAATAAAGATCTCAGAAGCTGGCAGGGGAATTTGTAAAGTCTTGTCACTTCTTAAAACCCTAATGGTTTTGCTATTGCTTTAATGAACATTAATTTCCAGCAGCTAGGTTTCCACGTTTTGTGTGATACACTAACACAATAGTGCATTAATTTAAAACGGAATGAAAAGGTTTGGTTTTGGTATTAAACCCCTTTTACCTCTGATAATCCCAGAAAATCTGCCGCGATCATTTGCCCTCAGAAGTTTGTTGACATATAAGAGTACACACATCTGTAATTTAATATCAGTATTAATGCAGATGCTCTTTGAGGCCTCAGAGGTTTGTCAGATAACATCTGAGAACAAACAGAAAGATCAAGGAACGCAACAGACAGACCAGGAATAGATTTGTGGTGAAGTTTTTTAGCAGGTTTATTTTGTGAACCAACATTCAAAGACGTGAACGTCTTACACAAGCACTTTTCAGTCTATCATCAAATTAGAGAATGGTACATCTCTGAAAACCTAGATGTCCTCTTAAACTTTAGATAAAGGCCACATAGACTGTACAAATGTTTAAAACACAAAATGTCTTCTTGCTTTCCATCCTGTTTAATTTCTATATATGTGTTTTAGTTAGATGTGGGGTGAGCAGCTGCTTATCAAATTCCTTCAGGCACAAAGACTTAATGAAGTAGACTACAGTAAACCCCATTACACATACAGACACAAAGTTATTATCTACAATCCCTGTTTTGAAATGGAAAACCTCTGTAGATACACATTTCTGTATTACTTCACTCATTTTCTGTCCATTTCTAACATTAAAGCACAAACATTCACTGTTAGTGTTCAAACCCAAATGATTAAGTGATAACAAATACGGGCTTTCCTTCTGAGTTTATGGTCTTAATCACAGAAATCCAATCTCCTTGATTCAAAATAAGAAGAACCCGAGGTTAGTTAGTAAAACTATGTTTCCAGCCATGTAAAACAGATGAAGCAGTGTGTGTGTATGCTGGGGCTGAAACAACTTGACTGATGCGTTTTTTTCTATCAAGCACTTAAAACAAATTCTACATGTCTCTACATGCGTGTGAACATATGAAAATAAGTTAGGAAGACAAGAAATGCCGGTTACTTTAGTATGTCCACATTATGAAACCTTATTCCCTGTTGCTGCGGTCTGCCTGTTTTGGCCCTCTGAGTCCACGCCTCCTAACCAGCAGCCAATAGTTGCGGAGTTTAGATTCCCTCCTATGACGGGAGGTTCTGTCTAGTTTGTGCAGCTTTGAACAGGACAGAAGCTGAGTGTAGAAGCTACTGCTGCCTGTAACCTTATTTTCTCGATAGATGTGTGAGATCTGCTTTAAATCCAAATCTAAGAAAGGAAGGCAGCTTCAGCAATCTTTGAGTTCCTCATGACTAATATGTATGTTTCTTTTTAAACACAAGTCACAGCTCGATAAGCTTGTGTACTTTTGGCCACGTAAACAAGTCCAGGAGTAAAATTTGTACACTGTGAACCACGCTTCAGTTTGGCTTCTTTCATTCTGATTTCAGATAAATCAAGTCACGAGAACCAGAGAGCTTAACGTGTGTAGAGATCTGATCAGATCATGTGCTTTGTAAGACTCTATTAACTCTTTAGGACTATCACCCTGATTTAAATGTAAGAAAATAGAGTTTTTTCCCCTTTTAAGTAAAATAGATTAGTTGATTTTCATGTTAACATGATGACACTTCAAAAATCAGTAATTTAAATACATGTTTTACTTAACACTGCTAGAAATGACCAAGTCAGTCACCTGACTTCCACCTAAGCAAACATCCATGGCAACGACTAAATATCTCCATACAAAGGACTCACAATCTTTGGCGTTTGAAAACAGCTTGTTGAAGAAGAACGGGTCAAAATTCCAGCTGAGCAATGCGTGTCACTGGTTTCTCCACACAGGAGACATTCTGAAGCTTTCACTACCAAAAAAGGCTTTTTCACAATGTTTTTAATACACTTCTGTACCTGTGTCCAAGACTAATTCGCTTTGTTTTCTTTGTATGTCTGGATAACTTGAGTTGTTGCTGTTGTCTGTTGTGAATTTTATTTTAGTGGACCCTTTGAAATTATTTAAAGTGAGACATACCTATTAACACTTGTTCTACCACAGTGCATGTACACACAAGTAGTTCTGGAAACTGCAGACATTTCTAGTAGTTTGGTAGTCAACCGGAGCAGCGAAGTTTTTAGCCTCATAAAATCATCACTATAACCTCAGCAGACATTATCTTAAACTTTATGACCTGTTTGACAAAATACTCTTTTCAAAATCAGACATTTCTTTAAAAAAAAAAAAAATTCTTTAAAAAAAAAAAAAAAAAGCCTCAGACAGACTGTAGTCGCAATAATTCAAGAACAAACCAAGTTACAAAGTTACAAACCCGGTACTTTCTCATAAACTCCAACCACTGCTTGGACTATCTGATACTTGAGAAATGACGCCCTCTTGTGGTAAATCCGAGCCTGTACAGCATGGGAAGCCGAATGAAAACTTCATCAACTACATTATTGTTGAAGTCTTCTTTTATTATTATTTTTATTTGACTGGTTTGTCACTTTAAAATGACAAATGTTCCATACACCCCACATTAAAACATGAAAACAAATAAAAAATAAAAAAAAACAGCCAGAAGAATAAGTCTTGATTCATCAGTAAGACACATCATCGATGACTCAATAAATTAAAACACATGCATTAGCAGAAATAATTGAAACAGAAAATAGGTCACTACACATGTTTATGAAAATAAATGTAGAAGTTTAGTCAAACCTCATTTATGTAATTCAAATGGCTCATAACTGCTAATGTAAATGTTTTATGTAGTTCCCTAAACCCATATCAAGGCCTTTTAACGTAAAAAATAAACACTTCTAACCTCAGCAGACATCTGTGTTTCCTGTAAATTAAAAAAAAAATAAAAAAAATTTAGAAAATCTTGAGTGCCTTAAATTATTCTGATGTTTTATTTAATATAAAATAACAACCGCTATACCTCCTGATCACGTTAAAATTGAACAATTTTTAAGAATATAACATTTTCCTTTTTTTGTAAATATTAAAAAAATACGGTAATCCATGATTTGTTTAGTTTAATTTGCCCATTCAGCTCTGTAAATAAAACAACAGGGAGCCAAATCTATCCAATACTTTACCTTTTTAAGAAATACTTACTAAAAACTATCTGTAGCATTCAGTATGTGTGAGTATAAGCACAATATCTGATGAATACAGTCTTGAATCACTCATGAGAGTTCTGAACCTTCACATGTCGAAGCTTTGACACTGTTACCGCTGAGGAAACTTTTACCATGTAGAGCTTGGCAGTAGGTGCAGTTCTGTCTGTCAACAGTTCCACTGGAATTAAAAAAGTACCTGGAAAAAATCCTCTGACTTCTGGACAGACTTGTGGTCAAGCGCTCTGAGATATACAGTCACCAACAGGCATACATCAAACACACAATTTCTTTTACACCCACCAAAGAAGAAGTAACAATAAAAACTTTAAAAACTCTGAATTGATTGAGGAAATTTGTTGTGCAAGTTTCTGCATAACATTTAAAGCATGCTGCTACAGAGTGAGTCAATAAATAACCCCAAAGATCCTCCATGGAGTACCACACACCCTCTACAACAATAAAAATGGAAAAAGTCCAGCTCTTGGGACAATGAGCATGTCTGCCTCATCAAAGCGACTGAAATGAAGTCTGACATCATTTTGTCCCCTAAGCGTCCGTCTTTCTGACCTCCCACCGTCCCGGCACTAAAGTTCGTCCCTGTAGGAAGCCGACAGCATCTCAGGCGGTGGTGCAGCCCCCTTCAGTGTTTTATGGGAGCCCCTCCAATCAGTCCTTACTGAGTCATCGTCCCACAGCGTGGAGGTCTCTGTGTCACTCACCCACTCAGGATCGCCGGCGTAGTGACATGGCTGTACCAGAAGGGGGCGTGTGCTGAAGGCTTGCAGGTTTCTGTTGAGGAAATGGGACTTGTAGTCCTCACTGTAAATAGAAAAGGAAGTACAGATATTTAAAAAGTTTTTGGGGTTTTTTTGTGATTTCAGCTGTTTATTTATTTTTCTTTTTACCACAAATATTTTCTCTCATATTAATCAAAACTAAATAATAATAAAAAAAGAGATGCTGTGATTCACTCTGATTTTCAGTGTCGTTTAGTTACACTGAGTATGAAGGTCGGACAGAAGGACCAAACGTGGGGTGCAGACGCTGTGTAATCTTAGCGGGGCAGTCAAGCATATCAAATGAGCCTCTCAGAGGTTAGAGACGGAGAACAGAGAAAGTGGGCTGGCTGGGTGCCAGCTTTCCACACAGTATGGAAGTGCATGCATGCACTCCATACTGCCATCTGGTTTACACATTCTGCAGCATGAAACATGTTATTTCTGCAGTCTGATGATACAGGGGTTTTTTTCAGTGAAGGTGTGAGGTTTGCAATGCTAGCAATAAGAAAAGCTAACATGCTAATGTAAAAATAAGATCAAGATTGGGCTGCAGCCTACAAACATGTACATCATTAAAAGAAAAATGTCCACTAAGTCTAAAGTGAAACATTACTGCAATTATTTCTAAGCTAAAGCCCACTGACGGATAACCACAGTCTTTACTCCGGCTCTTTAATCTGGAAGTTCCCACACCAAACAAAGCTAAGTATGAAACTCAGGCATGTAAATTAAAGAATGTGTTGGGCAATTATGAGACCCGTTTTTAGATTTTTAAGACTTGGGTAGAGAAAGAATATACAACACTGGAATGTATTGAAGGCGATGAATGTGTGCACATTTCCTTTTTCATTTTCACATTTTACCACATTCCAAGCACAAACATCAATTCGTTTTATCTGGATTTTATGTGATAAACCAACAAATTGTAAAACATAATTATGAAATGAGGGGAAATTCATACTTGGAGTCATTTCTTCTGTAAATAAAAGTCTAAAAAGTGTGGCCTTCTTTCCTCTGATACTGCTAAATCAAATCTAGTGCCTTTGGAAAATTAGTTTATAAGTTTTCAGTTTAAACTTAGTTCATATATTGATGCTCTGCAAAGGTCTCAGGCTTGTTGGAGAACATTAGTGAATAAAAAGCATCAGGAACAGATATGGTATGATATTTTATGAAGATAAGTATTCGGTCACACAAATCAACACCACACTTTTTATTTGTAAAGCAACCATGCAGAATGTTCCCTTCACACACCAATTATGTGCTCCTTTCTGTTGGTCTGTCACATGAAATCCCAATCAAGCATGTTGAAAAGCTATGAATTGTTTTTCACGTTTCTGTAGAACTGCTGTATTAAAAGTAGTTTCTCCTAAGAGCACATCTAGAAATAAAACAATGTTAAATACTTACTTGGGATGTTTGTCATACATGATGGGGAGGAATTCATCGACAGGGAGCATCTTAGAGAGCGGCTCAGCATTGAGCAGTTTCTGGGCTCCCTGCTGAGAGATGGCGTAGGACAGAGTCCAGTATGAATAGTCGGCCACCACCAGGTTCCGAACGTTCTCCACCGCCGCCTCCTTCCCAGGATTCACTTGCTTCCTGCCTAGATATCTGTGGAAAAGGAAAGGGAACGAATTTAGAAAGACTGAAAAAAAAAATGTCAAAATGTGTTTTCTAAAATGCATTTGATTTAGTGTCTTTTTTTTTTACTTGCATATGTTTTACACATGTCTAACCAACATAATATGCACAAAAGAGTTAGTAATGGTTCCTCCTCCCGCTAACAGATGCTTACAGAGAGCTTTGATTCCATGTCTGACGTTTTGCCCAACACACTTGGTATGATTTAAATTGAAACAAGCTGGTTTGGGGTTGCATGAGACAAAGAAATCCAGCAGCAGTAAGACGCACGAGAAGGAATTTACACTGAGAACATTCAGCTGACTTTGAATGGTCAGATAGCTATCTATGAAGAATTATTTTATCCCCTTTTCCCACTGTTTACCACATTTAGACAGCTGAATTTGTTGTGTTACATTAACTCCTCCCATCCCTACGGAGCCCTCCAGGGGACATGGGGAATTTTTTTTCTCTCACATTAAGTCCCAGTCCAGCTCCACCTGCTCCACCTCTTCCATTAGCCTGAGCACTCGTCGCTTGAAGTTTGCCTCGAAGCGAACGTCATCCTCAAAGATCAGGGCTTTATCCATTTGCATGTCCACAACCTACAGAAAAAGAAAAAAAAAAAAAATATATATATATCATTATGAAAATATCTGTAAATAGGTAAAAATTTCCACAAATAATTTGGAGTCATGCCACAGAAAAATCCACGGAAATTGAACAGTGAATAGGTAGAGATCTGCTGTAACGTCAAAAAGAAAGGTAATGTGATTTGCATCTCAAAATAACAAACCACAATCATAGTTTGATTAAATATTAATTTAATCAAACTATGTTTTTTGCATTTTTGCTTGCTTTATCCATTTTTTATTGATGTAAAAATGTAGTTCACACACCAAAAATTGAAAAAAATAAAATAAAATACAGCTTTGGAAGGTGAAATACCTCAGTGCAATGCTACCTGACATACTATTGACTGGCACTTGCAAAGCAGCCAATCGTGGAGCACCATTCATCTTCCTTGGAGATGATTGACAGAACCCCCAAGAGCACAAAGGAAGACTGTCCACACAGTTTTCCCTGCGTGTATTGATGCATATTAATGTATATTTGTTGCATGAACTATTAGAATAGGCAGGTTTAGGTGTTTTGAAGGGCTCTCAAGTATCTGCAAATTTCAAATATTCGTGGGCCGCCATGATCCCCAACTCGTGGGTTCCCCTGAAAACTTTCTAGCGCTCCTCCAGGTTGGGAATGACCACACCAGATCTTCGTGTGGCTCAGTTCTCTCACCTCCTTCCAGATGTAATAGTGGCTGAGGAAGCAGCCCACCTCTCCTTTGGTCAGCGTGCGTCCAGAGAACGGGTCATAGTAACCCGGCAGCAAGTCGACACCCAGGAACTTAATGTCGCTGCTGTTCAGTGCACTGCAGGAACAAGCAGTGAGAAACAAATATATATTTGCTTTAAAACAAACAAACAAACAAACAAACAAAAAATCCATATTTATCAAACTTTGTCACATTTTCTATTAATGCAGCACCAAAATCCGCAACTGGATGGTTTTACTACCAGCCATTCAAATGCTGACATTCTCTAATTCTTACTTTTTGCCTTTGGGATATTTTTTTTTTTTACTTGATGATAAAGACACTTAAGGAACTGCATTGATGAATATCTGTCTGGAGACTTTGAGGGAGTGCTTACTTTCCGTCTATAGCATCTACCACTTTGACGTCAACCTCCAGCTCGTTCAGGGAGTACAGCATCCTGTCTCTGCGGTCAGGCCGGCGTCGCAGGTTAATCAGATAGATCTGCAGACAGACCAAAGCTAACGCACGCGCTGTGGAATAACTAAAAGCTTTCAAACTTTGTGCATCTTTAGACATCTTCTCAGGAACTGCAAGATTAAATTAGGTTAGAATTCACTTTCCTTCATGCTCTTATCATAGCATCATTATTATTTTTTTTCTTCTTTTGGCAGTAAAAGCCACAAATAAATTAGGTTTACAAATATTTTGCTCTGAACAGAAAAAATAAAAATAAAAATAAAAAAAACCCTCAAACCATAAAAATCTCACCTCATCAAACCCCACCAGGTCTCTCTGTTTCGGGAACATGTGAACGTATCGAGAAGGATACATGGCAGGCCCATCAACTTCCAAACAGAGACCAGATTTGAGTTTGAAGAGGAAATGCAAGAGAAACAACAGGAATCATGCAAATGTGTCTGATAAGACAAAGGTTTCGGTGATGTAAAGCACTTGTCAGATAACAGTCTGATGCTCGGTTTCTTACTCAGTGACTCCAGCTGGACGTGGACAAAGTTGAGACGATCGTCCTCCAGCGTGAAATGAGGTTTGCCGGGAACATTTAGGTAGCCGTAGCGCTCCTTGTTGCACACGTACATCTGGACCTCTACACAAGCAAAAATGAACACTCAGAAAGTTTTTTTTTTGTTTGTTTGTTTTTTTTTAATGGCTTATAATCTTTCATCTTCTGTGGAAGAGTATTTACATTATATGTGGGGAAAGTGTTTAGCAATTTGAGCTTGTTTGAAAAGAACTGTCTTTTCCCCTAAGCCCTGATTTCCTCCTGAGGTGTTTGTTGGGGAATTTGTTTCAACCACAGCACCGAGGTGCAGAAATGTTGCTGCATTTTATAGAAATAGCCCAGAATAACAGCCCAGTCTTCATCCGATCATTTCATCTTTTGTCATGGAAACATCGGATCCCCACATAAGCATGAAATATTCGTTTTGCCGCTTCATTTCTTTGGCTGCTTCCTTTTCTTTGGAACATTTAAACAGAAACAGCAGCGTCTTCTGGAAAGTTTACCTCATGGGGAAACATCTCTAACTAAATTTATCTTTTGAAACTTGGTGGCAAAAAGCTGTAGTTCTTTAATTGAACTTCTAAGCATCTGGAGCGGTTTCTGCTTTCACCACTTACAGAATATAACTCTGTCCTCATAAGAAGCCAGGACAAACATTTCATCTGTTCTGAGGTGACAAACCTGCAGCACGACAAGAAAAGGCAAATACAATGATGTCATCATAGGGCCATGAGTAGTCTTCATGAGGAGGGTAGAAAGCCAGTTTCTTCATGCCTTCCTTCCTCAGATCCAGCAACAGGGTGCTGTGGACCATCGGCACGGGGTAGCAGCCGTGTCTGTGGCGGTAACGTGTCGGGAAGTATTCCGCCGTTCGTCGATAATAACCCTAAGAGAAACAAATAACTACACTGAAAATGAGCATCAAACATGACTGTTTTCAGGTTATGCACCCACTGTGAGAGAGACGTCTTCATTTTTTTCTCAGCGTTTCCTCACCTGCGGCGTGATACCGCACCAAAAGTTGGAGTACGCTCCCGGGGAGTCTAACATGGGAGCGATGACTGACTTGTTCTCTGCGATCATCAGGTTGAGGGTTTCTGGGTTGGTGAGGATGTTGTCTGTGTCAGCATACTGACCAATAAGAACCACAGAAAACAAAGACAGCGGCAAATTAAATTAACTCTAAATGCGTGAAGAATCAGCCGCAAAGAAACATAAACGCAGCAAAGCGAATCAAGAGATGTCAATATTGTAAAGGGATATGATTAAATAAAATACCAATATGTAGTCAGCCCAGCGTTTTCTGGCAAAGTTGAGAGCTGCCTGCTTCAGTTTCATCACATACTCATATCTGCTGTTGGGCCAGTGCTTTGGACCAAACTCCCCTGCATATGACCTAGAAAAGAGACAGATGTCATCCCTGGACATATTTCTGTTTTGGAATTTTATGGAACTGTTAGCATAGCGATCCACAAGCTGGAAACGATTACATTTTATAGCAAAAATTGGTTCCTCCTTCTTAAAACAAAATAAAAAAATTAAAAAAAAGTGGGTCTCAGAGGACGATGTGCTCTCAGAGAGCCCTTCCGGTCTATAACTGAGTTAAACTGAGTGATCCTGATAGCTACATGCATTTCCAATACAAATCCAATCTTACAAGAAGTAAAATGAAACATTGACCTTTAACAACTCACTTTCTATTACAATTTCTAAATTGGAAAAAAAAAATGAAGTAAAACTGAAGGTCACATTTTCCTCATATTCAGAGTCAAAAAGGGTCTGAATAACATAAGAAATTGAGTCTCATATGATAGCTTTTGTGGAAAAAAAATGACTAATTTTTAAGAATTAGGTGCATAGATTACATTGAGAATTTTCTCTACACGGTACAAATTATATCTGGCTATATATCTATTAGACAGTTTCAGTTTGAGCAGAAGTTTTTTTGTTTTGTTTTTATTTTCTAAACCATTAACAATCTCCTAGCATCATTCAGGGTGGATATTTGACCACTGAAGCAGAATTGTTGTCATTTGTTTAAGATCAGATTGCGTTCAGTCACTGCCAGGTTCTTAAGCATATTCCATAAACTTTCAAAAACATTTCATTCAGGCTCACTCCAAAGTTTAATTTTAACCTTCCTCCCAAAACCACTCGTGGAGTGTTTTGAAGATCCTTATCCGGTTGGAACTTTCAAGTGTGTCTGACATTTTAACCATCAGACCCAAATTGTCACCTTGAGACGAAGGAAAATTGGTCAGGATGTTCAGGAACAACCCAACTCTTGAGGTAATTATGAACTGGAAGATGCTGGAACACCAGTGTCACCATCCAAAGTGAAACAAAGTTTATAACCATAACTATAGGTGCTGACTATGAAAAAAGCCTCCAAAAGCACAAATTCCACTTGAAGGTGTCCACACAAGCCATGCGTCTTCTGGAGAAAAGTTTGATGATAACATGAGCCAAAATGGACTTTTATGGTCACAATGAGAAGGAGTATGTTTATGGGAGTCAATGTGAGGCTTTCGAACCTAAGAACATTTTAGGAAAACTCAGGCACTGGTGGTGCTGGTGCGCCTCAATAATAACGTAGGCTGACAAAGAACTCTGATACAAATATTGCAGCAATTATCCATGTTTCACTCACTTCATGATGCAAGAAACACGTGGTAACAGATTTGGTATGGCCTTATTTCTGCTTGATTTGGCTATTAATTATCTCACCCCTGGATGGCAAATTAATCCTTAAATATTAGAAAATGAACACGTTAGTAGAAGTAACATACCCAGTCCTCACCCTGCTGAACACTGTGAATCCTAAGCGACTGAGCTCAACACACAGGCGCCGTATAGAACAGACGTTTCATTATTTACATGCTGTTTCACAAAATCCCCTTCGCTTCTTCGTGAACGCACATTTGTTTTTCGTTATCCAAGAACGGATGCCAAGACAATAAAAACAACAAAAATTTTGTTAGCAAGATCATTTTCACCTGTTGAAAAACAACGCAAATTGATCTTTTTTCCATTTTTTTTTAAATTGGCTAAAGAAATTACCATGACATCCATATTCAGGATGAGTGTATGTAAACTTCTGAACTGCAAGCTGGCGTGTGAATGGATTTTCAAGAGGGTGAAAACCACAGGAGGAACTTTGCCTTATGTTTTGTGTTGAGAATGAAAAAAAATCATTGATTTTTATCCCTGAGTAAGTCATCCTCCAGGCCAGTTTTACGACCAGATCGTCTCAGTCAGAACGAGTAACTGAACGCAAGTCTTGTCGTCACTCATTTCCACACAGTTTGCCTCCAAATAATCAGACTTTCTAGATATTTCTTTAAAGTGATTCTGAACAGATATTATTATGTCATTTAGATGATATTTGTTTCAAGAACTGGGCTGAAAATGATTAGAAAAAGCAGATAGATCAAAGAACTTTTTTTTTTTTTTAAATATCTTTAACAAGCTTGAGTGAAACTTTCCTGGAGCCGAAACAAAACAAAAAAACGGAAGAACATTTGGTTTCTTGGAAGCTAAATTACTGCATTAAAGGTTGCTGCTCCTTATTATAGAGTTATCTACATAACAGCAGAGTAGAAACATGCAAAAAGAATTTGTTTTTATTATTATTTCAGATTACAGACCTGACATATAATTCAATCTCAGTGAGAGTGAAAACTTAAGAGGCAGTTTTGAGATGCAAACAACATCTGGTCAGAAATGCCCTCTCCTGTTCTTTTATATACTCACACTAACACTGTGATCTGTGGCTGTCGTGGACCAACGCAGCCCTGCAGGAAGCTTAACATAACGGTAAATGTGGACTTACGTCGGCTGGTCCATTGGTCTCCACTCGACATAATGGTAAAATCTCTGCATGACAGTGAGCCACTCTCTCAGAATGGCTGTGGTGTTGTCCGAGTTGTGATCTGTCGCGGCCCTGAGAGGAGCAGGGAGAAATCAGAGCGGGATGTGGACAGGGCTTTAAGAATGTATGAAGATCAGATCCGCAGTCACATCTGTTATAAGCTATAAAAATAATTTACTCCACTCCACCACCTCTGGGCGAAGGAGCGGGTCGGAACCATTAATATCGAGGCTCTTTTTTCAGCAGTGTCCCTTAATGAGGGAAATGAATTTATAGCAAAAACCCACCATTATAAATGATTCGCCTAATTGATTTAATTTGGAGAGCTTCTCTGCTGCGATATAACATTTGTGTGACACTTTCCTATAAATTAGAATTTCTCACGCTTTGTTTTTATTGCCAGAAAAATTATTCTCCTGTCTGGTTGTTTTATTTATAAACAGTTTTTACCTTGCTTTCAAAATGTTGGCTTCAAAATATTTGTGAAATTTAAAAATGCAGAGCTAATATCCTTGGCATGTCAGTGTTTTATTTGAAGGCTATCTACATTATGCAAAATATGAACATGAAAACTAAAACTAAACATGGTGTATTTTTAACTCATGTCCATAAAAGTCAAGATAAATATAAAAATGTTAGCTATATAGATATTATAACTGTAATTATCAATATTTCATATAATTTTAGCAGGAGCTGGAAAGAAAACTGTTTCTTCTTTGAATAAAACAAATGGAACAATGTTTTACATTTGTATACTGTATGCTTCTGTCCTAAACTATCCAATTGTTGCGGAGACCGTGTGTTTAGGGTTGTTGTCCTGCTGGAAGGTGAAAGTTTTAAGTCCTTTGCAGCCTCTTAAAAAGTGTTCTTCCAGGATTGTGACTTTAGCATAATCCCATCAAATCTGACAAGCTTCCGTGTTCTTACTGAAGAAAAACCTTGACACAGCATGATGCTGCCACCTATTTTATTGTGAAAAATGTGCATTCAAGGTTATATGCAATGTTAAGTTTTCCACCACACTTTTGCATGTGATCTTTCTTCTCATTCTACCCTAGAGGCTCATGAAGTGCTTGGTGGAGTTGTTTATTTAAGAGTGTCAGAGTAAAGTGGGCTGAGTACAAATGCATGCAACACTTTCTAAATGTTTTTGTTTTTTCTTGCTGTAAGACATTTTGAAAAACATGCTTTCTAGTTCTTCCATTTCAGAATCACGCACTACTTTGTGTTGGTCTGTACATAAAGTCCTAATAAAATCCATTAATATCTGTTGGTGTAGCGTGACAAAACTCCTGCAAAAAACACTTTACTTACAGAAATTCAGCTTTCTGCCAGTAAACCACACCCAAGTTTAGTTACTGATGGTGGGTTTAGATTTTTTTTTTTTTAAGAACAGCAACTGAGTCATGGTCAATTATTATTTTAGCCTGCCGAAACAAATCAGAGCAGAGCATTTAAAACTGTCTCCAAACAGCAGGAACTGAATGCAGCCCTGCGCTGGGAGAAAGGCTCAGAGGGGGAACAGGACTGGCTCCTTTCCTCAGCTCATCGAAATGGCTTTGACATTTTGAAGGCGTATAAGAAGCTGATCCCTGACTAAAGAGTCGGGGGGCAGAGCATGCAGGACACCCACCACACAGAGATGCGGTCTTTGGGGTAGTTGAGTCTCTCCAGAGCTCCGAGGTAGTACGGCAGGGAATGCGCTGCGTTCCTGGCTATGATCGCGATCACCACGGTGGGAGGCTGCATCCCGGACTCCTCCGGGAACTTTTCTTCAATAAAGTAACACTCAGCCCAGGAAGTCAGGGCTGCTACGACTAAAACATGAAGTAACATGGTGGAATGTGGTGGAGAGGAAAGTGCCGCTCCGCTTCTGAGGCAGCACGTAGACTCTTGTACGCGTCAGCAGTCCAAGAAAAAGAGGGCTTTCCCAAATGATCAACCACCTACTTCTCCCCATTGCTGGGTGAAGTCATGCAAGCTCAGACTGGGAGAGGACTCGCAACTTCCGCTGTAAGGAAAAATCTAGCAATGCAGTAAAGGCATCGCGATTTGGCCAAGACTAATTTCTTACTCCCGAAAAAAAAACGTCTTTATACAGATATTAAGAGATATTTGCTCTCAATTTTCTGTAATTTAACTATTTCGACTTATAAATAAATACAAATCTTTTCCTTTTCATCAGTTAATATAGTGTTTTTCTTTTATTTCATTTTATTTTTATTTTTGCAACAAACTGCAGTGTAGTTGTTAACTAAAGTAGCCCGAATAACCCATGTGTTTCCTAATAATTAAAACGGATTGACGTGCAACCGATTTTGGAAACAATTTAACAAAATCACCAGCAGGGGGCGGCTTTGATCCAAAAGAAGCACCTAGTGACGTAACACGTCAAAGTGAGGGCTTGTTTCTTCAGCTTATTGCTTTCTGATATCATTTTGTTCTACTTCTTTACATTCGCGTGGTTAATTATTTCTGTAAAAAGCACCTAAAGTCAGCCATAAACCTACAATAGCATAACCAAGTTTTACAATAACCATGACAAATATGTTTTAAACACTTACGTCCAGCTCTCCCCAAAGCAAAAACAGCAATTGTATGCAAAAAAGTTGAGTGCGCGCCACAAAGGCCGCGTGGCCCTTTGTGTTAAAGGTGTAATTATGAGGTTAAAGTCGTAGACACTTTAGGTTTTGACATGACCAACTCAGCCATTGTGTAAATTATAGTTATTTTTGTTTAGATTTAGGTTTATTCCAAATAGAGATGTAAAACACAGAGTTTGTAGGAAGTTTTATTTAATTAAACATGGAGAGTTCATGGTCATAGCACATTAAATCACAGGTGCGTCAGAAAAGTCAAAGACAAGTGTTGAATATGTCAGGGTGTCGTTTATGATAGGTCTGTAAATTCTGATGTGGTGAACAACTATAATCTCAACGCTTTTTACAATATAAATGTGCCCATGTCAAACAGTTCAGTTAAATCCAATTGTGCTTGCAGTTAGAGCTGCTATACAGATCCAGTTCAATCCATACTACAAAAAAAGTGCAATCCAAGATGGAAAAACACTCTCCAAGACAGGACTACTTTCTGGAAAATTAAAATAGACAGAGTTAATGACAGCAATTGGTCATAATGCAAACCTTGAGAGTAGTAGGAAAAATCTGGCAACAACCCAACCCAACAACAGAGACAGGTCACGACAACATAAGCCACAATAACTTATCTTTATCAGAAAGGAAAGTTTTAAGTCTGTTCTTAAAGGTGGGCAGGGTTTGAAACTGGGAGCTGGTTCTGCAGGAGGGAAGTCTCCCTCTGTCTCTGCTTTCAGGAACTGTAAGAGGAGATAGGCATTCCTACTGAGGAATTGTGACCAAATGTTGAAAATGATTTAAACTAAAGATAATAAACACCAGGAAAATGGCAATGTATGTCAAGTAGTCCAGAGTATTCAACCAGTGCATTTTGTAGAAGTCTGCAAACTGTGTTTAGTTTTTTTTCTATCTGTTTTAATTTTCCATTTTCCAAATAGCTTGAATGAAACTCATTTAGTTGCTGTCTTGTAAGACACTGACTAAAACTTTAGCACGGCTTTATTCAGCGATAAGAGGAACACTCAAGGTGTGGTAAAGTGTTATAGTGCTTTTGCTCAGTCTGTACAAAAGTGAACATTTAGGATCATAAGTCTAAGTGGACACAGGGGAAGCTTTTAGAAAGGAAAGGGTTGGGAACATAAATGATGGAAAGAGTGGAGAATAAAGACCAGAGGAGAAGAAAAAGGGTTGTTGGACAATAATAAGCAAAGTGGTCCATAATGAATTTTAAGGTTGTTTTTTTTTCCAGTGTTCTGTGAATAAACGAAGGCAGTCGGCAATGACAATGGTAGACTTGGGTTAAAGGCGCTCGTTTGTTTGGACAGGTCACAAGGGTAGAGGGTCAAATCTCCCCTATTGACACCCCAAGTGTTGCCACGCTCACACACAACCACGCACGCACTGACACGGAGCCCAAGTGTGTGCGTCCAGCGCGATTTTCCCAGCGTTTGAGGCTGCAGCTGATCTGGGAGAGCTCAACCTCGGGTGCGCTAACTTTTCACTGTGAGGTCAAGGGTGGAGACGGCATTTGTGTGAGGGAGTGTGTGAACGAGGGACAGAGAGGCAAGAATAGGCAGGGAAGGACAAAAAGAAAACCTTCATTGTCTTGAGCAGATTGCAAAAGAGAATCAGTGATGGGGGGAAAAGGGCACAAATTCCACTATGTAGAGGAGTTTCACTTAAATCAGTTTTTTTTTTTTACAATTTAAAAACATATTGTGAAATTAACCTTTAATAGCCCTGCATCCGTAAAAGCAAAGCTTTCATTTCTTCTGTTTCCAAGAAGCAAATTATGTATTGTAATCTTTTAAAATGTGTTTGATCAAAAGAAAGTTGACTTCCTTGCAGTTTTTCAGTGTTTTCCTGGACTGTGTTTGGTATTTCTCTTCAATTGAGTCCTTTTGCTTAAAAGCCGACAACTTATTCTGGTAATGTATTGAAGAAGAGCAAAATCAAGAACAAAAGTATGTGTTTTTTCCATGTCTGATGATAGAATGGAGCAGGAGATAGACAGACTGGGGACTCGTTTGCAGAATGCTTGGTGCTGCTGCTGCTGCTGCAGCTGGGCACAGTGAAGAAAGAGCTGAGTGTAAACGTAAAACTCACATTGTGTACTGGTTCATCAACCAAGGGAAATTTAAAAAATAAAGCCAACACTCTGTCACATCGAAAGGAGCCACTAAAAGTGGTCCGGGCATTAAATCAGTAGACCTCCTGGGTTCCTCCATTGAGGGTTGTTCTAGGTGGAAAAATTCAGGGAAGACCAATAATGGGCTGAAGAGATAATACTGTGCTTGCAGTAAGTGTATTTTGACAATATTATCATTTTTACAACATTTTATTTATTTATTTTTTTTACAGATGTCACGTCATCTGAATTTCTTTCATTTCGAGAAGTTGAGCTCTGAGGCAATCGAGAATCTATTTTGATTAGTCAAAGTCCTTATTTCTGTTCCAGTGGATACAGCCAAACTGTGCCAAGGAAAATAAATGTCACTCTTGGATTGGCTGGTTTGCAAAAGCTAGCCTGAACCGTGTCAAAAAGAACAATGCTTGGGTTTTTCAGCTTCTCCAGCTGCATTTTCTTTTGACTATTTTACATTTCTACAATCTTGTACAAAAAGATTAGAGGAAAATCAAACATCACTAGGAACTCATTATTCTGTAGTTTTGACATAAAACTTCATCCTCCCTGCAATCATTCAAAGTAAAAGGGACTTAGTGCTCAAAGACATGGCCAAGGAAAGGAATGCTGAATCCCAACCACTGTAGAACACACACACACACACACACACACACACACACACACACACACACACACACACACAGTAAGGATTTGGCCAAGAACTATCTGGAAACAAATCTTTCCAGCAGCTCAGATGAGCTTCCTTCTTAGAGTGGCTAAACTCAGGCTTAGAGATAAAGCACAGATCTCTGTCATCCAGAGGAAGCTTGGAGTGGAGTTGTGGCTCCTCCGCAGTGAATGATGTAGCGGAGGTGGTGCAGGTTTGGATCCCTCTTGGAAGTCTGTCTTTGAAGGAATGTCACACTCAGAGGGGGATCCTGAGGCTGATCCAAAAGTCACCAGAGAGATTTTAAGTATATCCCTCCTGACATGCGAATGCCTTGAAGACCTCTCAAAGTCGATAGGGCACAGGGATGTCAGGGTTTCCCTGCCGCGTCTGAGCAGAAGACAAAGAATGGATGGATGAAGAAAACCTTAGCATTGTTTATGGAGTAAATACAGAATTCATTCAATTTTTTATTTTTTTTTTGCTTAGGCTTTCTTTATACTGGATGAACCCCATTTTATGCTCTCCTTGATTTACACACATGATCACAGTCACTAGCTACTGCCACAGACATTGGCATAAGTCCAATACCATTGGTTCTGCTTCTTTTTCTCGATGACAAAGTCATGCTGGTGCTGGTGGCCCCAACCGACTCCCCCCATGCTTCCCCTTGGATTCTGATATGTTGCACGCTCCTAACCCCATCACACTCTACGATGCGCATAAAAGGAAGGCCACTGCTCAGCTTCCACCGTATTGTGGGTTTAAATCTTTTTAGATGTCTCTAAAATGTCTGCCTCGATTCAAGTAAAATCGTTGTGATTATTGTTAGCTAATGCTCCACCAATTCCGTCTTCATTTTTCTAATTAAGAACCTGTTTGCTTACATGAAAGAATGAGTAGGTTAGGATGTCATGTAGTAGGAGTGCTTCTGTCGCTGTGTCGCCGCGTTGGGCCTGTGTGTCTCATGTCCAGAGACGAGTTGTGACATTCTCACAAGCTTTCAGGACCTTTATTGCAGTGGCAATAATCAATAGCGCTCCCAAAGAGACGTCTTTTGGCTGGCCAGGTCAATACCTGCCAATCACGGTCTGAATGGAAGCTCACACCCTCTTACTCAGCAGCTACGAGAGCCCGATGCTCCCAGCCTTCCCTGTCATTGGGTGTGTTGTAACCAAAGATGGCCACGTTTTTACAATGTATGGATAATTCCATCTGAGCATTATTATTATTATTATTATTATTATTATTATTAACAAATAAATTTTTTCAGCATTATGTCAAAGTAGTTGTAATATTTATTTTCTAAACACTTGTCACAAGGCAATGTGCAATAATTCAGATGCGGCATTAGAACAGACAAATCTTACTCCGTTAAATCAACATTTGGTTTTGGTGTTTTGGCTAATGGTCACTGAGAAGAAGGGGGACGTTGTTGTTGTTGTTGTTGTTGTCGTTGTTGTTGTTGTTTTTAATCAGCAAAGAAAATCATCACAGATAGGCGCTAAAGGAGAGATGCTACAGCTAACTTGCATTCTAAATGAGGATACTTTAATGCTAAATAATAAATTTTTAAAGGAACATAATTCCAGTCAGCATGTCTTCATACTGGGTATTGAACTGGCACCAACAAAGCCCTCTCAACATGATGGAACCTCATGTTGAACATTTCTGTATGTGTTTGTGTGAATGTTGGTAGGAGTTTGCCCTGTAACCAGTGGATTTGAGCTCCCACTCTCTCTCCCTCATTCGTTCACCAGCCTTTCTTGCTGGTTGTGGCCAAAGGGCTCAGTGGTCCCTGTGCTGGTGCGTGCCAGCTGTGGCTACAGTGGCTTCGGTTCACCGCCATCAGTTTGCATCAATGTTGGTCCAAAAACGCATCCAAATAAACAACAGGATGCATTTTTGGTTCCACCTGACGGGGGTTTTGGACAAGAGATGATTTTGCGAACGGTGAGATTTCACGACGTTTCCCAAGCCTGCATGAGCAAATCCTGCTGAGTCAGGAAGTGGCCTGCTGTTAGACTCTTACCAAAGAAATTAATAAATTAAAAAAAAGGTTCTTCACAAAAATTGAGATCATACTATCTGATGCAACCAAATCATTGTAATTTTTTTTCCTGTAATTTTTATTTTTCCTATAGCAAAATAGCTTTTTCTCAATTATTGTATATTTGTCACATTAAAGGTGGAAAAATATATGCAAGAATAAAAATAGCCCATCTTTTGGATGACAAATCTGGGATCCTACCAGGGGTGTGTAAGAGAACATTTTATGTCTAATTACGTCAACAGGTCTACACATTTTTCTCTGAAAATTTGAGTAACAGGTGCGCTTGCAATCAAAGAACCACAAGTCGTGTTTAAATCAGACCTGCATTCCTTCACAGATGTCATGTTTGTATTTTTAATTGACAGTTTAAAGGGGAAGTTCTGTGCTGCTGGCAGCAGTATAGATAAATTGACTTGCCGTGTCAGTGGGCTGGGTGTTTCTTTTTCCTCCTCTTCTTCTTTAATTCCCAGGTGGCCAATATTGTTGTTTGACTCAAGCACTTTAAAAGAATTGCTTCAGTACAAAATGACCCAAGTACATTCAGTCTGGTCTGTACACAACACAATCTTGTCAGCACATTGAAACTAAGGCTTTGAAAAGAATCCTTTGACATTCAAGAGAATAATATAGTTTTCATGTTTTGATGGATTTAAAGAAAAGAGTAAATTTACCTTCAAGATTAATCTGGGCAAATAAAAACGTCATTCATGTCGGCCTTGCAAAACTAAATTTAGAAAGGCAAAATGTCGAATATTTTGACCACCTTTGTGGCCTGATCTGTGCGTGGTAATGGTAAGATAACTGAGGACTTCTCCTCTCCCCATCTCTGCTACCCCCCTGTATGACGCTGCTCATCTCCTCGTTGCCAAGAAACAGCGCAGCCGCTGTCAAAGAATTCAGGGGATGTTTGGGCAGCGGTGTGCTCGGGGGTGGGGTGCAGCAGCGGGTGCATGTGTGTGTGTGTGTTAGGCATGTAAGTGTGTGCTTATAATGGAGGTGGAAAAGCAGTAAAAAGGGTGAAAGGAGTGTGTTCACCTGAGCGGAGAGAAACCACGAGGAGTTGTCCATTTCAGTTTTACTTTTGGTCTTAAAACAGGAAATGTATTTTTAATTTTTTGAGATAATTCTGACTTTCATGAGTGCACACACAATGCTTCTCCTCTTAGGCATTATATTTTGTCATCTTTTCACGTATTGGCTAAAAACAACACTCATAAGGGTCAATTAAATGTTTGTGCATGTATTTGAACGTAGCTAAGTAATATCCTGTCTCTTTCTATAGCTGATCTCGTGGGATTTGCTGCATTCAGAGACCTATTGCTAATTCTTTTGCAAAAAAAAAAAGAAAAAAAAAGCACTTACAACCAAATTTATGAGAAATGCACATATGACATTGTGGACACAAAAGCAATGGGGAAAATGCATCTAAATGATGGAAAAACTCTAAATACTGAGCTCCAAGTAAGCCACTTTTGGTCTATCAGCTTAAAAAAAAACCTTAATGAATAGAAACTCTGCAAACTGAATTTTAAACAATTGGATTGGTCTTTAGAAATTCGATTTGGCATTTTATTTTATTATTGGATGTGGCTGTCTGTCAGGACAAAATGTTATTTTAGCTCTATCAAATCTCATGATGAAAGGCAATTTCCCAACTCTTGATCAGCATGTTGGAGACGTGCAAGTCAGATTTCTGAAGACCTTCATCGCCAAACACTGCCTGTTGTATTCTGATCCCTCTAACCCATCTGTTCTAAATGTTTGCTGCACTAAATAATGCAAGCATCCAGCAAATTTCAATGTGAGACAACTTATATAATTTACACTGGACATGATGCATCCAAGCTGTTGACAGAAAAAAAAAGGATTATGGTTGGGGAGAAAGTACTTTCTTTTTATCACGTTTCATGGACAGAAGTGTTAAAAACCATTGGAAGTTGTTTTAAACTTGATGGGTGTCACAATGAGAAGATATAGGGTTGGAAAAGAGAACTCTTAACAGAGTAAAATGATGCAATTTCATAGTTTTAGACACCATCTGTTGATGTTTCTCAGTCGATTTTTGTGTCTCTACAACGAAAATCAATCTGAGGTCTGTGAAAGTCAAACCTCAGTCTGTTGTCCAACATTGAACAAATTTAATAAAAGACAGACATGATGAAAAAGGGCTATTCAAATCAGCCTATTTTTGATTGGGAATCCCGCTCCCCGTCAAATCCTGAACTGGTTGAACATTTTTGGTTCAATTTCAGTCGCATCTATTCTTGGATACTGGCTGGTCGGTTGAATCAAGAAACTTAATAGAAACTGTTTGACAATTAGTAACATGTGGAAGTTTTTATATTTTATTTTTATATTTTGGTAATTTTGTCTATTTTCCTGGTCAATTTCTATGTCAATTTATGTATTTGTTGATGTTATTATGGTTCATTAAGAAAAAAAAAAAAGAATGTCTGGTGAATTCCCATGGCCCTGAGCATGCCTTGCTCAGTAATCCGTCTATGTTGCGAGGTGAAATTAGTTTCTCCTTCATAATGATCCTTTAACATCACCACAGCAGGTAGATTTATAGATCATGAGTTTGTGTCTGTCCACTGACCCTTTTCAGGGACTCTCCTCCCAATTTACTCCTTTGTCCGTTTGACTCTGTGTGCTGGCTCGCCTAAACAGCCGTCCCACTATAAATTTCAATGACACCGCCTGGCACGCTGTCGCCTAACTCTCCCCTTCATCCTCCGTAGCAGCAGGGAGGAGATGCCTTCACCAAAGGAGGTTTATTTTAAGGATTCCCCTGTTTGCTCCGTCTTTTCTCTCCCTCCTTCATCTCTCAACAGGACTGCTTCACAGCCCACCTCAGTCTCTGTGCCTCCCTCTCTCCCCCCAGTAAGGCCTTTCAGCCAGCAGGTTAAACATTGATTTGTGAATGGGAAGGGAAGCACAGCAGCAACAGAGTGCAGCAGCCTCCTACCGTCTCTGTGTGTGTGCGCGCACACATCGCGACAATACACCACCAAGACCGAACATCCAGCATGAAAGGCAACTGTCACTGCCTGTGCGTCTGTCGAAATCAAAAATAATACTACGTATTGAACTTTTTAATATTGGGTCCTGATAAGATCACAGAGTTTAATGTATTTTTTGGAAAACATTTTTTTTGATAGAATGACACAAAGTAGCCCATAACTGATAAAGCTGATAAAAATATAATCTCAGTATCAGAGAGCTGTTTGGCAATTTTTTAGGAAGTGTGGGAAGGATCTATTTTCAGCCCTCTTTTCTCTGACAGCCACAAATAAAATTCAGCTCAAGCTGATAACTAAACGGGGGTCCGCCGTAATTTATGTCTCATAATAAACACCTCATCATCAGAAAGTAATAGCCAAATGGTTTCATTCTCAGTTACCCGCTAAGTCACAAATTCAAGCACTGAAACCCCTCTTCCACCAAGAACTGAAAGCAATGCATTCTGGGATTGATAGTTTTTATTCCAAGCCCCTTCTTCCCATTGCGTCGTCCAGTCCCTTGTGGCTGGACTACATAACCTTCCCCTTACTCTGAGACCCCAGTGTAACCAAGTTACTTCAGAATCCATCTAATTGGTAAAGAAAGCACAATTTTACATTCAAATTAACAACCAAATAAATACTAGCCATGGAGGAGGTCACAGTGTACCAAAACACGGAGTGTTTAATCTCTCCAAATGTCCGCAGAAAACGTGTAAGCGTTTGTGCACCCAGAGGTGAGAGTGAAAGCTCACCCTCTTGACTCCTTCCCGCCTCTGAAGAAGTCAAGAAAAAAGCAGAAGAGGGGGGCGGGATTGGAGATGGAGGAGTTTGCTTTTCAGGACTCAAAAAAGGGGGAAAAAGAGCAATGAATGAGTGACTGGCTGGATGAATGAGAGGCGGGCTGGAGCTGAGAGGAGCCCTGGCTGCGCGGAGCCTCAGAGGTTAACTCGGCTTCTTCAAGAGGGGATGAAAAGAGAGAGGGGGTAAAACGGATTGAGCTTTTTAAAGAGGAGGACCCCCTGCGCCTGCGGGGCGGGATCAGTCAGGATGATTTATTAGACAGAAGGGAGAGAAGGAGAGAGAGAGAGAGAGAGAGAGAGAGAGGGGAAGAGAGAGAGATGCAGGAGGGGAAGGTGCCGTTTGCAAGCATCAAAAACCTGCAGCGCAGACGCAGCACTGAAAAAGTGCTGATATGCACGACATGCGGATGGGTCTGGTGGTTCAAATTTCAGCTTCCAGTGAGGTGGACACACTTAAGTTTACCGTTTAAAAAACAATTTAGACGAAGCTTATTGTAGTTTACATTGAAGACGTGGTGAGAAGAAATATTTTTTATTTTATTTTGCTTCATAATTATCTTAATATAAACTATTTAGTTTTTCTTTATATTTGAATTTAACTTTGGTGCAAAGTACGACTCTTTTTTGGTGTTTACCAGACCAACTAAGAAAATGCAAAATAACAGGAGTTAAGTATTAAAAATACGTGGTAATTAATGTAATCAAGAAAGAATTTCATTATGTATTACATCAAGGTCTACCAATTACTTAAAAAAGTTAAACACACACACACACACACACACACACACACGCACACACACACACAAATAAAAGCACTGGTGTTAATTCTAAAGATCTGAACAACTAGATGAGTGCTTAAACAAATCAAAACTCAAACTAGTGTCATAAGTTTGTCTCTTTAAGATTTAAAGAAGATTCTGAAAGCAGAAAGCAGAGAGGGTAAAATAAAAAAAAAAGAAGAGCAGCACTAAGTTTGATCCTCCAACACGTAGTACGGAAAGAACCAGAAAAATGCTTTACTCTGGTCAAGAACTGTAAATATGTTCTCAACATCGTCTTGTGTTCTGTCAAACACTACCACTAGGTCATTCAAATGTTACTGAATGGCTAAATTAGATCTGACATAAAAATTTGATTAACATAAAAGAGAAAAAAAACAACAGAACTACATAATGAACAAATCCAAACAGTGTGATCGGTCCTCCCTTCAGCCATGTTAATGAGGGTTTTTTTTTTTTTTTTTTTTTTTT
>NW_006799945.1:1703732-1782250 GCF_000485575.1 Poecilia formosa
AACCAATGGAGGCCTGGATTTGGAGCCACACACAAAATTTAAGTGAAATGTTCCCTTTATTTTTTTGAGCAGTATATATATATGGGAGGTTCTAAATATACTTTTTTATGGTTAATCTGGAACGTTCAGTTTTATCAGTGAATAAGGACCCCCAATGTGGCCCTATCACTCGTTTGTCACATGAGTATGTTATAATCCCCTCGTTTCGTGTCACTTTCCTCAGAGGCCTGCAGTAAACTGCCCTTTGAGGAGCAGAATGGTTGCGCATGGCGCTGAAGGCACCGCTTTATCTCCAAGTGCCTGGTTACGGCGTTGCACTAGTTTGCTCACACAAGTGAGCGGGGGCCAAAAGAGAAACATTCAACACGTCATGCAGCGCGGCCAGAGAGTAAACAGTGTCCGGATTGTAATCTCTTTTTAGGGAAGGAAAATGGGGCTGTTGTGTCTTTAAGAGGGGTTGCTGGTCCCTCATCGCAGCTGCCGGCGTGTGTGCGTGCGTCTGTGCGTGCGCGCGCGCGCGTGTGTGTGTGTGTGTGTGACACAGAGGACAGCGGAGATTCATTACTTAAGCAGTACAATGGACATTTATCACCCCGTGGTGTTATTCAAATTCAGTACCAAGCGAAGACCTTCTCCAGTCCTCTCTCCGCCTTCGCATCGCAGCCGCAGCATTTATTGTTGGAGCAGGAGGTGCAGAGGGACGCGCATCCGCACAGTGTGTCAGTCAGTCAGAGCCCGTAAAGGATGGGTGGAGAGGAGGCAGGAGCGTCTGTCCGGAGAGTATGAAGCCTGCTGGCTCCGCAGCCCCTCTGACGAGAGGGGGGTGAGCGTTTGGACGGAGCACAGACATCCGAGGGGGAACGCACGATGTGGGAACAGAACCAAGGACGCGCCAGCAGGAACTAGAGCGCTTTCCATCTCTATTTTTTTCCCTCCCTTATGGTTTCAACAGCGGAGGAAAGGACCACAGCCGCCCGACGTCCCTCTATTCAAACAGGAGGGGGATTTTTTTTTTTTTCCCAGTAATTTAACAGCCGTGGAAAACCATTGTGTTGCACCTTGAGGCACCAGAATTGAGGAGTTTTCCTCTTTTCTGCACACACGGATGCAGGAATTGCGTTTGTTCTCTCCCCTGCCGCTCTCTTGTTGGACAGATATTTTTACTCTGTTTTAAAGCAATTGCTTACGAGACTATATGTAGATATATAAAAAAACATAAAAAAAAATATGTCATTTTGGTTAAAACTGCAATGTTTATTCAGCCATTTTAAAGGACTGCTAAGATAACTTTAAAACTAAACCGGAGCAGATAAAGGACGCTTAGAAACACAGTCGAAAGGCTGAAATGCATCTATACGGTGTTTTAAAAGTGATTTATTTATTTATTTATTTATTTTTTTAGGGGGGCGGGGGGGATAAACGTTTGATGTGTTAAGAAAGAGAGTGGAAGTTGTACTACAGGTTGTCTCAGTGCTGTCACTGCAAATGCATCCTGCTGCAACAGCTCGGAGATTGAAATGTATGACAAAATGCTGAGCTTTTCTGAAGAAATTGCACATCTAAGAGACAAAGCTGAGCAGAGTTATAATAACAGCAATAATTTAGAAATAGAAAACAGCTTTCTGCGTCACACTGTTTGGGGGCAGCGGCAGCAGGTGCACCCAGGGGCCCAAAAACTGCTCCACACGCATGCACTGTTGGTGTGAGTTTTTGTTTTTGTTAATTTTTTTATTATTATTATTTGATTTTCTCCCACACCTTCTATCCTGTGGATAGAGAATATGCACGCAGAGTCTTTCGCGACTGATTGTCCAAACGCAATTCTTGAGTAAAAATCCCATTCCGCCCCAAGAATTGTGTATGGACATCTGTTGCTGCAGGCTCACATTCATCAACTGATGCCTTCCAGGCCTCCAACATCACCGAGACAGCCAGCAGAAAGGCCTTTGAGTCTCTGTTTGATTTGTAACTGTAGCTTTTGCAGGTAAGACACATATCTAAATCTGCATGTTATTTACTCAGAGGGTATGAACGCGAGTCTGGGCCAATAAAGTGACGGGAAACCCTTTTCTGCCTCAGACTGTGTTTTCGGCGTGTTTGCCCGATTAGTATTTACACTTTGTCGAATATCTAATCAAGACTGTTTGTTTTAAAAGGTAAATATCGACTGGATGCATTGATGTATCGACTGTATTTGGCAAATATGGTTGCAGGCTCACGGTGAGGCCTGCATACCGCACGGAGGCGCACGCTGTTGGTGACATGAGCCAATCATCGGACACGAGCAAAGATTGAGGGAAACGGTGGCAAACCATCTGATAAAAATGAAACTTAGTTATTGAAAAGTGTCATTTTACTTAAAAAAATGCACCTTTTCAAAAAACGTGGATGTACCAACAGAATTTTATGACACAAGTAAACACTATAGATCTTTAAATCGCATTTAGCAGCAGGGACTCTAAAGCTATTTTCTATGAAATGTGACGCATCTTATTAAATGTAAAGGAACAATACTTTCTGTAAAAAAAAAAAAGGCTTAAATATAAACAACCCTGAACTGATGTTAAATATAATCGATAATTCAAGTGGGACTCTTTTTGGCCTAATTTAAGACAGATGCTTCATTCTGGGGGGAAAAAAGCAACTCAAAAACGTTATAACAGTAAATAATGAAAAATATGCTAAAATTTCGAGAATTTGTTATTGTTGTTAAAAAAAACATTTGCTAATTTCTTTCAGAATAAATACAAGGAATTATAAAATGTCATTTTTCAATATATGTAAAATTTTTGCTGTTACTTATAGACTAATTAATATACACAGACACACATACACACCAACTGTCGACTCTCTCTCTCAACCTCTCTCTCTCTTACAGACACAGACACACACACACACGGACAAATGGTTAGGCAATGTGTGTATTGTAGTAGGACATTAAACGCTAACCTCTTTTAATACCAGAGGATTAATGCACAATGTTTGATCTTACAGCAGTGCGCAAAATGCAGCGCAAATTTGACAATACATCTGAAGGACTTAGCCTCGTTTATCAAAAATAAAGATGCTTTCGAAGACATAAGGAGACTTTCACTTCATTTTTTAAAAGTAAATTAATGACTTCATTTAAACCATAATTCGGTAAATCTGTGTTTTTCAATTTGCAATTCGTTTTTAAATGCCTGTGAGTCAAACCCAGTTTTCAAAGGTATTTGCACCTGGAAAGGAGAAATTCTCGCGATAGTTTGGTTAAGGGGAAATTTTTTGTTTAGAATTAAAACAAACAAAAAAAAACTTCAGCAGGTGAAAAAGTGGACAGGTTAGATTCTCTTAAACAGTGCTATTAAAAGTCTCTCCAGTAGGAATGAAAAATTTATATTTTTAATTTCTAACCATTTTTACTTCAATGTCATCATAGAAAAGGTTTCACGGTTTTTCTTATGCCTGCAAAGATTTCTTTTTGCAGAAAAGGTTTTCATCATCTTTTCAGCCTGTTCTTTAAATATGAAGCCTCACACTTATTCGTCCTTGTTGTTTACTATCTGTCTGTGTACCTCAGACTGAGCTGTTTATTCTGCTGGTGTGAACTGGGCATGTCTTTATGATGCTGAGGGCAGGAAGGTCGACCATAATGTCTCCCGCTGAGCAGCCGGTGCGCAAGCTGTGACCTTAAATAATAATCCACTACTTCTGAATTTGCAAATCACAATAAAAAAAAAAAAGGAAAAAAAGTTGACGGAATAATTTGAATTAACCACAGAAAATGCAAGTATCTTCAATTTCTAAAAAAAATATATATGTAATTTTTATAACCTAAACATTTATTTTAAATGGCGCGTGTAAAATCTAGTTTAAGAGCACAACAGGCTCAGCGCACAGCTGCAGATACATGTGTGGGATCATTTCCCTCCACTTTGTAAGCGTGTCCCTCGCAGACAGCCTCGGTATATCCTGCAGCAGCTGACACAGTGCAACACTTTCTCCTCTCTAACCCCCTCACAGCCTCATTAGCATTTCCTTTCTGCTGCCCATTATAGGCCGGTTTCCCGTTGCAAATCGGACTCCACCACCGAGAAAAGGGTTTTAGGTCGCCTCGGGCGTTCAAGAGAGGGCAGCCCGGAGGCTAGACCTCGACCTCCCGCAGTGGTCCTGCAGTTCACACACACCCCGTATGTCCATCCTCCACCTCTTCGCATGAATAGTCCATCTGAGTGTGGCTTTAGCTAGGCAACAATCAGCCCCAAGTTGAGTCTAATCATCATAAAAGTGCGGCGGGATCACAGAGCTGCGCTTTAATCGATTTTATAAGCTATCAAATATGGAAAGGTGCTGTTGGATCTCAATTAGGAAAAACGTTTGCAGAGGCCTCTGTGAGCGGTGTGTTAATGAGTATAGAAAATAATAGGATATGTCTAGAAAATAAATTTATCCACTGAAATAATAGCAACTAACAGTTAATTTTAAAACTTAAAAAAATATTAATACGGAGAATCGAGACAAAATGACCTTTTGTGAACCTAATTTTTTTTTAATACATTACATAATAATCTATTGCAATTCATGTACAAAAATACCATCTACAGCAATAATGGTATAATGAACTAATACCAAAAATTACAAATGTGTATGCTAGAATTCAATTAAAATATTTGTTCCATTTTACAATTTATCATAGTTGAAGAAATTCTATTTTGAAATATACAAGATAAAATAAACTAGTTAGCTGCAAAAATTATAAATAGATCACTACTAAAAATTGTTTTTTCAATCTCAATTGTATTTTTTTTTTGTTGTATTGTAAAATATTCCTGCTTTGAAATAAAAACAATTCATAATAATAATACAGTCAGTGCAACAGTCATCTTGCAATTAAAAAGTTGTGGGTGTGAATCTAGTCTCCTGCCACGTGTCAATGTGTCCTGGGCAAGGCATTACCCTCAACTTGCCTAGAGCAATTTGTGCATCAGTGTATGAAGGTGTGTGTATTTGTGGTTCTGGTGTGAAGTGTTTTGAGAAGTCAGCGTGACTGGAAAAATGCCACATAAATTCAGTCTATTAACCATTTATTTTCAGTTTATTGGAAAAAATACATACATATAAATGAAAAAAATTACATACATTTCAATGGAAGTAAGAAAGGAAAATTAAGAAAATGTGGGTATTTGCATGATGAATAACATACTGTAAGGTATAGCCGTAACGAGTAAAACAGTTAACAAATCTGTGTTTATCTTCAATTTTTCTTCTCATGAGTTAAAAAAAAAATATTATGTTTCCACATACTTAGGAGTTTCTGTGTCCCAAAATTATAGTGACATATTTTTTTCCAATTCTGGTCTCTATTGAAAACTCTGGGCTGGTTTTTTATCAGCCTAGTTTGATCAAAGACTTCCACACAATTCCAGGTTTTCAGAAGCCAACTCTGACATTCCCCTCATTCCTGCTGAACAGTATCAGCTGTGCGATTCGTGATGGCGTTGACGCGTCATCGGCGTCCAATAGGGTGAGTTGTTGTTTGCATGTGAGAACAGAAAGGGGAGTGAAGGGTGTTGAGGTCTGGAACTGTTATATACGTATTACACACGTTATGATGTCCGTCCTGTTAGTTATTTATCCTCCGTGAAGTGTAGAAATAAAAACAATGTTGTCTTGGTCTAGGAGTTGATAGTCCAGCTCTCCCTGATGTTTAAACACACAAAATATTCAATACTTATTGCAGGCACAAGACGAGGGAGAAATAACTGTGCTTATTAATATGAAAATATCTATTCCTCCTGTGCTCCCAGTGGGGTACAATCAATGACAAACTTCTCAATTTATTTACACCCTGAGCCAAGTGTCGTAATCAGATCAATTCATTTAAAACTGGGCCGTTCAGGCCACGTGTGAATCTAAATATGTGTTCAGCTATGAGACCCCAAGGACAAGCTGCTTCCACATTTTATGAAGCCATAACTGACTGGGAGAAAACGAGCAAACTCTATTCTCTGCATCAGCAAATATGGAGGTTATCCCTCCCCCTCAAATTAAAAAGTCATAATTTTCCTCTGTTTTGAACGTACAGTTTAAGTTACATGATCTGAGATCATTTGATGATCAACAGACAATATGTTACACATGTCATGCATCCCCCCATCCCCCCCACACATGCGCACACACCTAAATCCACCCCTCATCATCTGACAGTGAACGTGACTCCAAGGACTCACCATTAGCTCCCAGTCTGCATCGTTGATAAGCACCAGAATCCCAGGCCTCCTGTGGGAAAACGCACCGCTTTAAGTCAAACGCTTGTCCCAAAGGTGACGCACAGAAATGCAGAAAATACCTAAAGTTACCCAAAACAAACACCTCCAACCCCTCAGCAGGACCTCACATCAAAAACAGCTCACTGGAAATTGCTTCTGCAATTCGCTACGAGAATCTACTAGAAAAAAATATTAAACTAGATTGACTAGATTGATATCTGTGTCGGAAATATTCACCATTATATCCTTTCAATTTAAGCCTCGCTGGTTACACTTAGAAATAAAAATAAAACCAATGAATACTCCTGTAACAATAACATGTCTAAAATATTTTCAGGCTTTTTTTTATTGCAGTGCAATGTGCAAAAAGTGCAGCACAATTCCTTGCACTTTTAGGGTCACATTAGAGCTGTGTGAGTTAAGAAACATTAAGTTTTTTGTTAGTTCTTTTCTGATATTAATTCAATGAATATTTAACAAGTCTCCTGTTTTTCTTAATCATTTTGTTGACTTCCATACAGTTAAATGCAATACAAAATGCAAAACAACAACAAAACAGGCATGCAAAATGTTATTACAACAGAAAATACTAAACAATAAAGAGACAACTGAAATGTAGAACAGTGGAATCAAAATAGCAATAAAGAGTGCAACAAAAAAAAAACACAAAACAGTGTAATTTACATACAAAATGCATGTAAATCACTAGACACATGTATACACAGAGTTTTCTGTAAATCTCCCTTCATATTTATCTGGATTATTTATATCTAATTCAACTGTAAATAGATATAAATCATTTTTCATTCAGCATAACTTTGACCCAGCAGGCTGACGTAAAAAGCCGGCTGATTCTGACAGCGAAGAGGAACAAATCACACGAATACACTAACAATTTTGGGAAAAAAATAATAAAAGTGTGCTCTGGGAATTTGTAGTTTCATATCAATAAGTTGTAGAGGATTATATCTTATGACAGACCTAAAAACAAGCTCTTCCAAACAGATGCTTTTAAAAGAGTTAAAGTCATGTGCATGCTGGGATAATGCAGGAGGCATACACTGATGATGGCTCTCATAGTGTTCCTACCCACCAACACAGATCCTCTCTGACGTCAGCATGAAAGGGCAATGCAAGAGGAAGCCAAAAACAAACACACTCAAACACACACACACACACACACACACACACACACACAAAGAAAAACATGCAAAACAATCAAGGACAAAGCAAGAATTTCAAGTGTCCAACAAGACTTAAAATAGATCTAAATGATAGGGTTTTGGGTAAAAAGAAAAAAGGAAAATGTTTGCGGCCAACATGTCCAGCTTTAATCTAATCGGTGAGGTTTGTAGGTAGGCCAGCTTTTTCTCCATTCATTGGTTAGACGGTGCTATAAATAGTGGCGAACAAAGGCAGCTGTAAAAGTCAGCCAGTCCTATAAGACTGCAGAGAGCCCCACACACACACCAGCACAAACATGAGTGTGGCGTTATCACGTCACTGAGGCCTCCGACTTGAAATCAAATCACGCAGGGAAAAAATGGTCACAAACACAAATTCCTGCAACAAAATGTGTGTTTTTAACATAAGATTCCAGAAATGATGTTTTAGTGGAGAGTGTTTAGGCTTCCAATGTCCGCAGATCAAGTGTATGTCAAGTGCACTCACACTGTGTCTCCCTGGACAAAGAGCTCAGGCCGTTCCTTCAGCAGGTTCCGTTGGATCCAGACCAGCAGCTGCTTCATGTCCCCTGCAAACCACAGACACACATTTCCATCACACTCCCTCCACAACATTCACCTTTAGCTGCCATCTTCTAAAACTTCAACGTTTCCTTTATCCCCAAGAACAAAAGCCAGATCCTGGCAGTGTGGCTGCAGAAAACAGATTTATGTCACACACACACACACACACACACACAAACGCAACCCAAACGCATGCAGACAACGCAGGTCGCAGGTCAGGGGTTGGGGGTCAAGGTGCACGGTTCCAGCCTCCCGGTCGATGTGACGCGACGGAGGCACCAGGTGGGGCAGGGGGTGCACGAATCTCTGCGCCCATGTATGTATATTTATGAGTGTAAGCAGAGGAGGGGGGGGAAGGGGATGCTAGTTGCAAGGGGGAAGGTTGTCTAGAATAAACTGTCAACAGCAGCACAAATATCATTTACTTTAAATGCAGAAGTCAAACCAATGATGAATGTGGATACGTAGAGGCTTAATGTTGAATTTCATGGGTTAATATTACATATAAAAAAAAGCTGGAATTAATTTTTTAATTGACTATTTTTAAATCATTTCATGTTTCTTTCCTTTGAATTAAAAAAAGACATAAAATTTTCTCTTTGCTGAATTTTTTGCTACATATTAAATGCAAGGCTTCTCCATTTAGCTTAATTACCAGCCACGCCTGCATTTTCTATTAGTCTGACCTCGTCAACAATCAGACTGACCTTGTCTCAACAATAGGCTGAACCTCGCTCAGACTGAGCAGTGGAAGCCGGGCTTAAAGGACAAATCCCCACTAAAACAGCAACTGTGAATCCATAACGGTTACAGCAACCATTCCCTTAAACATTTAACGTGGTGTAGGAGTATTCAGATGTATTTTTATAAGAGGAGGAGGACAGATACTCAGATGAGCAAAGAAAACGACGACAATTTCCACAATTCTCAGATGGGTTTTGCCTGATGGCCGTGTATTACTCTGCAACTCAAGTGTCGCTCGATCACAGGTCTGCAGTTGCAGGTAGCCGCGCGCACACAAGCAGATTGAATTAATTTAAATCGCTGAACTTGACCGCTTCACGCAAAAGAACAGAGGAGACGAGGGGTTCAAACATGGAGAGAGCGAGCGTAAATGAAGGGAGGAGAGGAATACAGCGGTAGGAGGAGGAGGACAGGGATTCAGGTGCGAGGAGCAGGTTGAAGCTGCAGCAGGAAGCTGTTAGTGAGAAGATGGAGAACGAGCAGAGATTACTTCATATTTAGACGCTTTTTCATTAAATCGTTTTAGGAAAATGCAAAACAAAATCTCAAATATAAATACACACACACACACACACACACACACACACACACACACACACACACACACACATATATATATGTGAAACAAGGTTAAATTTACAAAAAAAAATCCTGTTTAAAGATTTGTATTATTCTAATGCAGATTTTACCCCGGACTCAGTGGGCTTTGGGTTTTGTGTTTCTATATTTTTCGTTGATTCAAAATAAAATATTGAACATATTAAACAAATCTTTGCTCTTAAAACCTACCTCTGTCTGGTCTCTGCAGCTTTGTGGATGACACAGATGGCAGATCATTTGAGTCTCTAACCTCAGACTCAGGTTAACTAAAGTGCCGTCTGTCCGGTCAGAACTGCATGATAGTTTATAATCACTTCCGTATAAATAAAGGAGACCTTGTTTTGCAGCCAGTGCACACTCACACTTTCTCTCACACACATACACACACTCACAGTAACGGGTGGTTACTGACCTGCTCTTCTACGGGGCTAAAAACAGAAGCAATCACTGTACCCGTCATAACTCCTTTTTTGTGCCCTCTGCCTTTCACTATTAGGATTTCTCTCCGCCATTACCTCTTATTCGCTCTCTCCCATTTACCTTTTCATTTCATATCTCTCACACACACACACACTACCCCTCCGGACATGAAAGTTCCTCTCCCCCTCTTATCTTGTTTGCCCTCTTTTTTTGCATTTTCTTTACGGAAACACAGGCAAACATATTATATTTGCACACTAAAAACAAAGTGTCTACAATCCGGTTAGCTTTTTGGTAAAAGAAATATAAACGCCTCTAAAGTGTCACATAGGTTTAACAACAGGCAGCTAAGTGAAATAAAACAACAGCAAGAGTCTCAGCTCTGAACAATTTCAAATACTCTTTGCAGCGCAGGTAGAGGAGAAGAGACGCATATGATAGAGGACAACATGCGTCACAAGATCCCAGTGCACCCTGGGATACAGCTGTGTAGAAGGGGAGGGGAGCGAAAAGGCGCCATTTTGATGTTTATTTAATACTAAAGCCTTTTCGTTTGCGAACGCGCTTTATTCAACTCCATTTTTCGCTTTTCTGTTTTAATGCGATTCCGGCCGTCACGTGAGGTGTGTGCAAGGGGGAAGGAGAGGAACGCGGTTCCATCTATCTGCTGATGTAATGGGCAAAACGAAAAATAAAAAATAAAAAATTGGGGGGATACTCTGGGCTATAGGGGTTTTGTTGTGTGTGTGCAAACAAGAGGGGGGACGGGTCTTTCAGTTGAGGGTCATCAATCATTGGTCGGGGTCAAAAAAGAAATACGAAGGATTCAGAACCAATTATATCAACCTTCACTGCATCCCCCCTCTGTGCTCTTATGAACACACACACACACACCCTCAGATATATAGGTTAAGGATATTTTCAGAGATCAGAGAGCCAACTCAGCCAGGCTGGATGTCTGCTCAAACCCAGCAAGCTCAGGCAAAACAAAAATAATAAAAAGTCAAAATGTTTATAATGTCTGCCTGAAAATGTAGGATTTAAGATACTATTACTGAAAAGAAACAAAGCTCCTGACAAACACACATAGAGACCTGCAGGTCATCTGGTGGAGCAAGGTCAGACATTCCCTGTTCTGGTCAACTTTTGTCTCTGTGCTGTCGTGGTAACATCAGCACCCTGCATGAACAGCCATTGTTTAGCCAAAAAGCAGAGGCGCGTATTCCTCCTATTTCTCCTGAACACAGACAAAAAAAATTTAAAAATCACTCAGTAGAAATTGTTATTATTGTTTTTTTTTTTTTCCACCTTCTACGTCTTGTGAAAATTACAACAAATGTGTGAACTTGGGAGTTCATGTGAAAATAAAATCTCATTTTTTGATGTTTGAGACAAAAAGGTTTGTTGCTTAACTGAGAACTAAATGATTTTATTTGGTCTTTTGGTAACATACACTGCCTCTCAGCAGTCGTATCACATGAATGTGTTTATATTTTTTCATATTATAAGAACAATATTGAATGGGTTTTAATGGGACTTTATGATCGACTCACATTAATTATTCTATAATAGTAAAATGGATTGAAAAAGACGCATTATTTTTCAATTTGCTTATTTTTTTTGCAACTAAAATATGAAAATTGTGGTATGCAATGTAAAAGAGCAGTCCCTTTAAATCTGATCCCTAAAGGAAATACCAAGTAGCCATGTATGTTCAATAGCTTTTTTTTTATAAGGAAGTGTACTTAAAAAAAAAAAAAAAAAAAAAAAAAAAAAAAAAAAAAAAGCTTCTCTGATTAAGTTCGATTGACCATTTTAGCTCTGATACAAAACACTATGTTTGGTGGAAAACTAACACTGCAAATCACCCAGAATGCACCACTCCCATAGTGAAACATGGCAGAAGCATCATGCTGTGGGGATATCAAATAGCTCTAAAAGCTATTTGAGCTTTGAGTTGTAGCATAAAGCAATTTAGCAAAACAGTGTAGCAATTACAACACTGAAAAGTATCAACAGGCAACAAATCTCTAGCAGATGTCTAAGTAATATAGCTGTTTATTGCGACATAGAAAACAATCAAACACCACTGATCCGTTCTGATACACATGACGTTGCATCGTAACCCTAAGCGGGTGTGCAGGAGGCAAGGTCAAAGCTAGGTTTGTATTTGAACTGGATGACTTCTTTCTAGTTTTAACCGCTGTGTTTTAAGGTGACAAGTGGTACTCACATGGTTCAGACTGGCTTGGTAGAGTCACATGATGCTCCTTGACGCCATCAAAAAGTAGCTCTGCTCCTCCTCTAAATAAAAGAACCAGGAGTTAAATATTAGAAATAAAACTGGAATACACCAAAAGCCTAAAGACGAATTTTGCCTGGAAGTTTAAATAACAAATAAGGACTAAACCAGGATTTTAATTAGAGAAATGTTGCATAATGCCAAACACGACTATGGGGATTTCTGACTAGACAGTTATTCAGCAGAAAGTCACGCTCTATAAGGCGGGTAAGCCACAAAAGGTAATTGCAAAAGAAGTTCCTGGTTTACAGAATGATGTATCCCAACGTACTATTAGACAGTGGAGTGGAAGAAAAAATGTGTGATAAGTAGGTGTACAAGGAACAAGGATGACCACAGCCTTGAGAGGAAGCCCATTCAAGAATTTTGGATTGGATTGACAGTTACATAATCTATTTTGGTTGTTGTTTCATTAATTACAATCCATAAAATAAGTTTGTTGTTCTGTTCCTGGCTGCCATGTATAAGCAGACAAAACTTAATTCTTGGCACGTTAAGCATCCAGCCAAAGTGAAACAGTGTTATTCCAGTAATCAGTTGATAATCTTTGTTAGCTCCTGTCACTCTTCTGACAAGGAAGACTCTTAATTCTTACCTTGCATCATGACTGAGCTCCAATGGAGACCCAGAGAATGACTGAAAAGTTTAAAAGCACTCGTAAGAGGAGACATCCCTGCATAATTTTATATAGAAAGTTACCCTGTATAAGAAGGACATTGATGTGATTCATGAAACTGAGTCCTTTCTAAAGAGTGCTAACATTCATTACAAGGGTAAGTGGCTCAATGAAAACTTGGGTAACCAGTGCTAGATGAACAACATAATAAAGTGAGCAACTATCCCTTCTGCTGCCATTTATTCATATATTTTGTAATTTGATTCTTATGTGATTATGATTGGTGAGCAATACAGCTTCATAAGCGATATTCCATATTTTTTTAAAAATAAATATAATAGTAAAACCTTTGAAATGTTTAATAAGGGTTTTATGCCATTATGAATTTATATTGTCAAGGAATAAAGTATCAAAATGTGTCAAAAGTCATCATTTTAAATATTTTTAAAACATATCCAAACAGTATTCAAAGAATAGAATGTTGGAACTTTATTATCTTCATATGACTGCATATTAAGTTGAGACTGTTTTTTTGTTTTTTGTTTTTTTTAAACTAATTCAGTCCTAATAAAAATATCCAAACTGAGGAAATTTTCTTCGAATTAAACAGGCTTTTGACAGGTTGGAACTAACTTATGTTTTGTGTTAAGGTTTTTTCCAGAATATAAATTCAACAACCTGAATGAATGAGGTTAAAACATAGTTAAATCTCATATTTTTCGTTTAAATGAGGGTTTGTTTTGAGGTTTTTGTGGCGCTATTTTAGCAGCCTCCCAGTGCTGATGCTTCTCTGCAGGGCTCATTAAGCACAGTATTCAGCTCTGTAAAAAGCTGAGAGACCGTATGTGCAGACTGGACGGATTCGAATGAAATGCGGAGATTAGCTGACTTGCAAAATGGCCATCTAGGCAATAAAGTACATGTTCTGTTATGTTGTTGCTCTGAGAAAATGTATCTGCAAGGTATCCGAACTGTTTTCTGCTCTTTTCTGCCTCGTTGAAGCGTTAAACAGCTGAAGGCAGTCAAGGTTTACGAGAATAATATATTCCCAGTGAACATATAAGCGTGTCAGTTTCAGAAAACTAAACATATACTGTTTAAATAATCGAGGACAGTTTAAAATGTACCTACCCAAACTCCAGATGAACAGCAACGGGGGCTGCCATGTTGTCCGCACATGCAGGAAGTGACGGAAGGCTAAGGCGGAAGTAACGTATTCAGTCAGTGTTCTGTAACCATGGCTACTGTCAATTTGAAGGACATTTCATTTTCTTTTTCTTTTCGAGTGAAATAAGGTATAGCTTTTTTTTTACCTGTTGAATATTAGATTCATAATATTCATTGTTATTCATAAAACATTTTGTTCCTCTTTTCATTGAATCGTTTAAAAAAAACGTAATATTTATAAAGATAATTATAGAGCACAATCATTCCAATAATTTGTTCAGAATGTAGATGGAGCTTCCGTTTTGTGTTTGTTTGTTTGCTTGTTTTTGTCTTTATTGCGTTTAGATAAAGCTAAACAATAATCCTTGCTGAAAATTACATAGGCGGCAGCATCATGTTGTGTGAATGTGTTATGCTTTAGGAGGACTGATGATCTTACAAATTAGATCTCATCATGACAAAAAGAACATTACTTTGAAATACTGAGCACACAGCTAAATAAATTGCAAAGTGACTTAAGTACAACAAAGTCAATCTTTCTAAATGGCTATCAGAAAGTCCCATTTTCAAGCCCATAAAACATTTATGGACAGGACAGAGCTATAAAAGGTGTGTCTAAGTAAAACTGCCTCTAAACCTGACTCAGTCACACCAAGTATGTCAGGACAAATGGGGCAAAATTAAAAGCTAAAGCTTGTGGAGTAAACAGTAGGTGTTGCATTATAAAATATGAAATTCTCCACGGTGGATTGCTGATATATCATCACTTGTTACTATTTCATCAGTGGGTCGAAACTTGTGTTCCACTATGGAAGTAATTTGCATGGTTAGGAAATTTGGATGCTTTAATGTCTAGTCCAGATTTTACACACAAATGTTTTATTTGTTGTTTGTTTTTTCCAGCTTTGAGTTACCACCTTGGTAGAGCTTTCTAATTCCTGTCATGTCTCATCTGACAGTCAAATGTCACAGCTCAATATGAGGTTCTTGTAGACTAATTTTTAATGGGTCCATTTTCTTTTCTTTAATATGACATAAATATTAATAATTGCAACAACTTAAGTCCGTTGCTCCAATGAAAAAAAAATCTTCTGATTTTGTAAAGTGAGCAGAAGTATGACGTAAAACAGTGAAACCGCATCTGCCCACTCAGTTCATCTTGCCCTTCTTACGCACATTATCAATCATCCTGCAGACAGTTTGAACCTCCGACTATCCCAGAGATGAAGTGGGCGTCGAGACGGGTGGGGGTGTTGATGGTCAGCAGTTTGAATTGCAAATCTGCTGCCTTCTGTTGGCGTCCACGCCATAGCAGGCCCCTTCCTCGTCTGTATTCATGTGTTAATGAGGAGCAAGCGCAGACAGATCGAGCTGGGCCTGGCGGGGGCGAGGGAAGGGTGAGGGCAGGCCCACCGACAGCTGAGGCTGCAACGAAAGTTTTGGAAAATAATAAAGACATAATCATTTTATTTTTGTTTCTGCTTGAACTGAGCTGAAATGAAAGCAAAGGGATACGACGCGGGATATTTATGGCTGTAGGTTTCATGGATGTGGAGTGAATTGCCCCTGAAAGAGCACACCATCGCTGCGTGTCATGTCGCATTTGCTAAGCTGCTCTGAGGTTCTTGCGCAGCTGTAATGGAAGACGCTTTACATTTCTATTTACTGTCTTTCATCTAAGTGATTCTTAAACCAAATTAGGAGACAAAAGTCTGTTCCAATTTTATTTAACAGTTTTATGTCATGAAGCAGTTCAACCTTAACCTGAAAACAGGATGCTGTCGCCTTTCATCTCATCGGATTATCGGACAACACTTTTGGTAAAATCTGAAAACCACAAAAAACTTGACAGCCTGGTAATGTACGTTTGCTGCTACGCTGCCTGCACCAGCTAAGGAGCAGCCAAGGTCACACATGATCAGATGACAATGACCAACATGGCAGATTAGCTATAGAAGGACGTTTGAGGGGGGGGATTACGGGTGAATTGATTATGACTGGCTGGCATGCTCGGGAGATCTCTGGTCTGTTTCCATATGAAAAATAAAGAGCTGAAATTAACATGTACCATGATACCAAGCAGAGAGAATCCTCTTAGAGATTACATCCATAACATGTTACGCCTATGGAACTGTATAAAACAGGGGGACAAAAGAAAAGGACAATATCTTATTGTCTGAGGAGTCCCATCATGCTTGATACTCTATTGTTGGTGAAGCTTCTTTTCATCTTTCTTCTGATATTGGTTAAATCCCTTAGTGCTGTTTTACAATGAGCTACACTGAAGAAAATGTTGCTATATTGTAGCCATTATTGGGATTTTACATGATAGAGTGTAGCAGTAATTATTACAATACTTTGTAAAATGAAGGAAATGATGCCTTTAAAATTTCTTTATTACAAATAGAGGAGACTCTCCAATCCAGTTTGCAGCTCCTTACAAATTTCTTTGCAGTATTATTGTCCTGTTGTAGCTTCATCCATCTTCCAATCAACTCTGATCAACTTTCCTTTCCCTTATGGCAGTGGAATAATGCTCCCACTGCTATGTTTCACTTTGGGTATGGTGTTTTCAAAATGAGTAAAGGTTTTAGGTTTTTTTCCTTTGATGAAAATTTATTGAAACCTCAGAGATTACAAAAGAGACCTAGACTAAGACAAACAGTCAAAGTCCAACAAGGACTTAAGGACGATCATACAAAGACACAGAAAAGGCAAAACATAATTATACCTATGGCTTTGTGCATGCAGGCCAAAAAGTTGTGCTTTGGTCTGATCAAACAAAAGCACCTTCTTTTTTGGTGTGTCCCCGACATGCCTTTCTCTCTAAACCATGGCAATATTCTTGCCACTGTTCCTTAGATGTCAGATCTGTGGAAGTTGTAAGTATCATCTGTGTTTTCCACAGATATCCCTGCCTGAGCTGTGGATCTCTTGGCAGCGTCTCTGATTTCTGCTCCCCTTGCCAAGTCGGCAGTTGAACCATACTCTTTTCATTTGGGATGAATTACAGAGTACGCTGTCAGATGTTTAAATTATAGGACATTGGTTTAGAAGTTACCCCTGTTTTAACTTCTCCACAACCTTGTCCCTGACCTATCCGCTCCTTGATCTTCACAATTCCGACTGATCATTATCTAATAAAACTGTGACACCCACTTAACACAGCTGTGCTTATTCTGAAAACAGCTTATATAAAACGTGAGAAATTTAAATGGTATGAACAGTTTTGCTCTGCACTCTAGCAGATGGTGTAAAGAAATTAAGCAGAAATTCTGCAATGACACCTCTGAACTCAAGTTAACAAATGCACACATTTGCACAAATGCACAAGAGTACTCAGGGGCACACATTCATCTATATGCACTCAACACACACATATACACACACACACACACACACACACTCCATCTGTCTATCCTCCCTCCCACTGAGTTGACCATGGCTCTATCTGCAAAGCAATGTGTGAGGCTTCACAGAGCACACATCCGCTCAATGCATTTTGTACTGCTTATTTTGATGCATTTGTTTCATGCACTTTGACTTTTTAAAACATGGACAGAGGATTAAGTCAAGTCCACATTTGTGCATAAACCAACTACAAAGCTAAATGTTTGATTAGCTGCAAATAGTGAGTCTACATCCACCTGAGAGGAGACGTCAGTGAAGACTATTGCTGGTAACGTGAAAGCCGTGAGGTTCATTTTTAAAAGGGAATGTCGCCATCTTCTGGCCTGTATTGTGCATTGCACAAGACCGGGGCAAAAAATAATTTCGTGAACTTTTTCTGTTTCTTGTAACCCACGCCAGTGTTATATAGAAGTGTGTGTTAGAAAATATGTAGGGATGGATGACAAAAATAAATGGAATAAGGACAAAATTAAAAAATATAAAATAGCAAAAGTGAATTTTTTTAAACTGTCTTTTCTGATACAGAAGAAAAAGTTTGAAAGAAAATATTTTTTTTCTAACAAAACATTCTGTTGTATCCTGAGGCAACCACTTTTTAATTGTTTAAATAGTTGATTTTATTCATTTCCTTTTCACTTTTATTATTTTTACACCAAGACTAAATGTTTCAATTGTACAAAAATGAAATGAATATTTATTGCATTTTCTGAGTTGAAGTAACCAATGATAGAAACACAAAGCTCACCCAACATTACACTGAATGACCACATCCATTGCCTTAGCTGTATAAAATCCAGTGCCTACGCCTGTAGGCTGCTTCACTCAATTAATACAGTATGCATGAAGACAGATGAGTGAATACTAGTGCAATATAAAGTTTTTGGTAGTTTGCATTGATGGTTCATCCTCATCATAAAAAAATACAATTTAAACCCATTTAAATCAGATGTATCTTCTGAATTTCATTATACCTGCCCATAGATTTTATTTCTTTAGAGATAAATATCTCAGATGCGGTTTTAAAAAAATGATTTTGTTAAATGAAACAACCATATGAGTTAAACAGTCCAGCAATTCCCAACTATTTTTTTTATAAATCATTTGTAAGATCACATCATTTGAAGAAATTATGGCATTGGTACTATTTGGTACTGTGCTCATAAACTGAGCAGCTATTATATTTGTCTTCTGTTTCTAGTCTTTAATCTCAAGTATACCTGTAAAAAGAAATATCCCTTATTAGGTTTTAACTCTCATAAAGGTCATGCAATAAGTGATTTTTATAAAATAATTGGTGCTACAATTATAGGCCAGTATATCAAAATTGAAGACCGGATGTTTCTAAAATTATGAGTGCTTATATATGCAAAGCATGCATTTATTTATCTGACAGATTTTTGATACACCTTTACCATGTTCTTAAGTAACGAAGACATATAAAGCAACGGACCACCTCAAAAATGTTTTCAAGATTTGTGACAGCAAAATAACAGTCAGACATCAGATTAGAATATGAAGGAAATGTTTAAAATAACTGACTGTATCGATGTTTGCATTTTGTTGTTTTTCTTAAAAGAATCAAACACATCCACACAAGCATTTGTTTTATTTGAAAAAAAGTGAATTATTATGTACAGTACAAAAAAGAAAAACAAAAAAGAACATGAGATCAGTCCTGAATCATTTCTTGACTTTTTTTTTTTTTTTGCTTACTTCATACAGATAAAAGCACTTCACATCATCATCATCATGTCAGTGAAACCTAAACCAGTAGGTATCCTCTTGGTCACAAAACAAGCAAGATCTGTGTAATTTGTCCCTGCCTTTGTCTAATGTCTTTATTCCTTTTTTTTTTTTTTTTTTTTTTTACATTTTTTGCTGACTAAAGTGCGCCCTCTCCTGTTGGAAGTGGCACATGGCACCAACTCTCCAGAACAGATCATTGGATCCAACATCCACAGAAAAGTTCGAATACACAACTGTGGGGGTGTAGATGGAACATTTTCGGGAAAAAGCTGATTTGATATCGGAAGTGATATCTCCAATTGCCTATTTGAAAATTAAAATTCCTTAAATATCTTGAGAGCTCCCAGCTGAAAAGATTGCATAGCTCTGAGAGACGTCGACAGCCTCCTCAGACCAGTTTACGGCAAAAATACTTTAAAGTAAAACAGGTGTCATTCCAATTATTTTAGCTCTATTGTTGAAACATAAACTGAAAAACATACAGCCATCATTCAAGCTAACCATAAATTAAACATGACACCCAGTTGCATCTCTGTAAAATACAGTGTTATCTTGAGATGAATTTATTTCTGTAATTTAACTCAAAAAGTGACATTGTATCATAATCCAGTGTTTGAAAAAAAGGTTAATCAGCAAAATCTGATAACCACCATAACAACATAGGATGGACTATTATAACGGCGTATGTATCTGAAGCACTAAATGCATTCGGACTGCACACCTGCAGGAAAATTGCATCACCAAGATCAAGGCGGCGTATAAAGTTTCCCTTAGGAGAAAACACCACATCTCACACAGATGAATGCTGCAGTTTGTGGGGCCACATCGTTTTGTTCAGCAACCTTCTCAACACACACTTTGCCTGTCATTGTGTGCCTATTGAGAAACTATGATCTGAAGCAACAGACTCACTCCAGTCACAGATTACATCCAACTCCAAAAGGCTGCAATTATCCCTGCATCTTGTCTTCTTTTTCCTTATACATTTTCCTTCCACTAAACTTTTCCTTGCCATACTTAGATCCAAACCCTGTCACTTTTCGAACTGGATTACAAAAACAAAATTAACTTGTCATTTTGCTGAGATGGACACTTGTACTTTCTCTGCCTTGTGAGTCTCATAAACAGTACATCATCGCAGGGTCCTTTCATCGCTTCGTATATTTGACACGCGTGTTTAGATTGTTATTAAAGCAACATTAAACTCGGTGCAACATTTACAGCAGCGTGCATCGACTGTTTTGGCCAAGCTTTGCAAACTGTAACATGTTCATAAATGCTCCCAAATAAGTGAAACATTGCTTTAATTAAATTTAAAATGAATACATTCCCAGGTAGTCTTCTTCACGATGCTGCTTTTGGCTACTTTTTGAAAGTACATGATCCACAATCCACAATATCAAATATATTAAGCAGCCAGATGAGACGAAAGGTCACTTTGTCCACACTGAGCTTTCATGTTAAAGTTGCTGCATTAAATCTGCATTTATTAATGCATGCCTGGTACATTTTTAATAGAACTAGATGGGATTGCGTGATCCATATTGAATGAGGTCTTATTAGCAGGGTTCCTTCGTGATTAGCACTGAGAGATTCATGAGTTTCATGTGGAAGTGGCCACAGTGCTTTGATATTATTAAAAAAAACAAATAAATAAAAGAACAGAAACAAAAATGGAGGAGCAGGCTTATCGACGCACGCATACTCACGCAGACTAAACATCCCGAGAGCTATGTAAAACGTTACGGTTATCTCGGCCGAAGTTTGTGACAGCAGTCGTAAGTTTCAGTTTTACTGGAGCGATGCCAAATTTCGCAGCTTCGTTTGGCCCCCAGAGCCCACCGTACACATGTTCCCATCGAACAGCTTTTCCCTCAGACTTAAATATTTTAGCAGGTTAGTCCACAGGGAGGTACACGCGTTTTTTTTTTTGTTTTGTTTTGTTTTTTTTTTCCATTTCCACAGTGAGTGCCACACTTGTTCTAAGTAAAGAAATCTCCTCGTGCACTTTTAGCTGCCTCCTCATTCATTTCTGCTTCTTTCACATCATTATCATCATCCCCCACTTCCGACACAAAATAAAACCATACCACACCGGGAGTGGTAAGTGCAACAAGAGTGTTTTGGCGATCTGGAGTTTCGGGGCTGATGCTATAGCTCGCTGTGGCGCACGGGAGGCTCCAGTTTGTGCGACAGAGCTGTGAGGACTTTGTCGAACTTCTCGTAGCGCTCCGACTGGTTGCCCTCGGACCCGCGGCTGCCCCACAGCAGACGCATCTGAAACTCCGTCTGGAAGACCTCGTGTATCTCAACTCGCTCCTGGAGTCCTGAAAAGGAGAAGCGATAAGGGTATTCGATGAAGATTTCATTGCAACTATGGTATTTAAAGAGAAACGGAGCTAAAAAGAAAGAGGCTCTTGATTGTTTTGTACTATGATCAAAGTTCTGCGTCAAAAGAAGATGGGAAAGAACAACCATAGAGAGAACAAAGAAGGGAATTGATGCAGCTTTTTTAGTGAAAGCACTCTGCGGAAGGACACCATTAACATCTCATTGTTGAGATGGGAGCATGGTTGAGATGCTCCCATAGGTTAATAATCTTTATAAATACAGAGGGGACATCTCAAATCTAATTTGTTTAAGGCCTAATTTAATATGTAAAATTGCAAAGATTTGAAAAAGACAACATGTTTGATTAGGACAGACGGAGTAATAAATCTTCCTCTTATCTTAAGGATTTCTTCTTTTTATGCTCTTTTGCGACATCTAAATATTTTAGTTTAAACACCAAGAGTAACAACAAGAGTAAAATCAAAAGGCAGTTTTCCAATGGAGATTTCATTTATTAAATTGAAAAAAATAAAAATAAAAAAACACCCAAAGCCAGCCTGGTCACATCGCAATATCTCCATCACAATTAAGTCTAGACTTTGACAAAAACCGCTTCAAAATCTCCATTTTGCTTTCATGAGCAATTCAAAAACTTGTTTTGGATCATTGTTCTGTTATGACCTAAAACATCAAGAGCCTAAAGCTCTAGTGGTCAGATGTTCTTGGTTGTAGGGATCAATGAGATGTAGTCTGACAAATATGAGATGGCTCATTGGGTTCTTTTTGCTCTGCTGTGGTTTTCCCCTTTAAACACATGGAAGCGATTTTTGCCCAGTTTCTCTCTTGTTGTTGAATCACGAACACTGATTGATGCCAGTGAGACCTGCTGTGCTTTAGATGTTATTCTTTGCTCTTTTATGACCTCGTAAATGAGTCATTTATAGGCCCAACCAGCTTGATAAACAAAATCAACATTTTGAAATTGTATTTTATGCCCATTTGCATTAATTCTGTCTGATATAAAATTGATGATCTGAACAAAATGTGACAGAAAGAACTCGTAGATGTATTTAGATGCAACTGACAGTATTTAAATTAACTGAATTCACTTAAAGTCTAATTTACAAAAGCTTATTTAAAGCGTGTAATGTCACAGTAATAACTTATAAGCTTGTAGTCTCCCACTTGTTAGATACAGATCACAGAAATGTAGCCAGTAAGCATCATTTACCAACATGAATACTGACAATAATAAAGATAATAATAAACTCTAAAAGTCATAGCCACCTACGAAACAAAAATGTTTCTAAACACAGCAAGGGTTTGAAGTTAAACAGGTTAATGATTGGATTCACCCTCACTGATAAAAGGGTCACGGTGATCAATTGGTGGTTATAATACAAACTGTAGGTGTTAGCTAAAAGCTATTGACAGGCTGTTCAATAAAGCAGTAATGGCATCAAACACGGACCCAAAAACACATTATTTGAATCAATGAACCAAACATAGCAACCATATGCATGGGATCAATACATCAGATCAGTGGTGCCGTGACCCAGCTTATTTACAGAAAGTGTTCAAAAAAATAAGCATCTAATTCACATAAAACTACAAGGCAGTTTCTAAGTTTTGACCAGACACTGATCATCGCAGAGCTGCAATCAGTCTTCCCGAGGTTAATGTGGAAGTCTCACCCTGCAGCTTGGTCTCAGCGGTCGTTTTGTAGATGTCCCCGTGATGTGCAATGGTACGTGCGGCCTCTAGGTGGTGCATGACCACGTCCACGCCGGCCTCGGAGCTTTCCCAGGGTTCGAGCACCTCCCCGACGGCAGCGCCTCGCTCCAGTAGAGAGAGGACTGGGAGGACGTGGGGGAAGGAGGTGCTGGACATGACACTGGACTCTGGAGGAAAAAAGACAAGGGTTGGAGTTCATCTGAGAAAGTAAACATCCTCCAACCAAACAGCTACCAGCTAGCAGCTCACCTTTGCCGTCGTTCATGTTTTTCAAGAACGGCTTGAGTTTCTTCTCATACAGTATAGCGCCCTCTGTATGTCTCTGGCGTAAAGTCACCCACGTCTGCTCCAGGCGGGAAATCTGAAGACAAAAAAAACAAAAAAACAAACAAAACTATGATGGACTTTCCGCCAAAATGGAATTCCTTGGTATCCTCGCTAGTGATGGTGATAGATGACTGACCTGTGGCATCTCCAGGGCTCTCATCACAGCTGCAAAACCAAACATGTTTCCCAGGTTACTTTTCAGTTCTGCTGCTAACTGGATGGTCTTATGCAGCAGGGCCGCTCTCTCCTCTGTACTTCCTGTACAGCCGAGGAGGTCCACGGCCATCATGATAGACATGGTGTAGAACCTGAAAATAAAAAAAATAATAATAATAATAAAAAAATAAGGTTCTGATGTAAAAAAAAAAACAACTCAACATTATGCAATGTTTCAAATACTTATACAACATTTCAAAACTGCTTATATTTAACTTTCTACACATGGAAAGAAATTTATTTGTACCTCTCCAGCAAGTCAAGTCTCAGCTGATGCCCATGTGGTAAAGTCAGTAACTCCAACCCTGAGGACACTCCCATCATCCTTTGCATCTCTGTCGTTACACCTAATATTCTAGCAACCTGAGCCAAAGCAATAAATATACATACATTATAATATTTATGTTTTCTGTCATGCCAGCTGCATTGAGCTTGTTTCTGTTTGCACCTGCAATTACGCATGCAAGCTTGTGTCAGTATTTTTGTTTGTGCGTCTATGTGTGTGTGTGTGTGTGTGTGTGTGTGTGTGTGTGTGTGCAAACTGCTTGTACTTGTATGCATACCTTGCAGTCGACAAGTGTGATGTGTTTAGCTGCGGTACTGGCATCGACTTCACCCAGCAGCTCTTTGACTCTCTTCAGGACTGACATCTCCAGAGGCTTATTTTCAGCAGGAAGCAGACTAGACTCATACCTGCAGAAGGAGAGTTTCAGAGATTTAGGAAATAATGGACCGTGACAGAACTCGAAGAGCAGTGAATGCCGCTACAAAAATGTGGAGAAAAGTAGGTTGCACAATTTTGCGACCCAGACAGCTGTCCGGCTTTGAATGCATCCAGATCTTTACAGAGTTAATCTGTCCCACATATTGAAAAAACTGCAAGATAAATCCAGAGTATTTTTTTATGGAGACTAGCTTTTGTCCGTACGGTATGCACTGACACATTAAACTATGAGTTAATACTTTAGTCTTTTTAATTGTTTCTCTAAACTAAGAAAGTCATAGATGTTGCCTGTTAGCCCAAAACCTCCTCCTGGATGTACCTGGATGGCCTGAATAAGGAGGTCGACTCCACCAGCGGGGCAACAGATGTCCCGTCTCCTTCTCTGCCTTCGCCTTTCCTCAGTTCTTCAACTCGCAGTCGCTCTACGTAGCTCTTAGTTGGGGGCTTGGGCGGCCCGCAGGGGCAGGGTCTGAGGTCACAGTAACTTCCAGCCGTCTCCGACGACTGCGATTGGTAGGCGGAATGATGGGCAGGCGAGGAGTGTACCGGGTGAGACGTTTGCGTGGGATATTGTGCGGGAGTGCTGCCGTCCAAGGGGCTGAGCTGAGGGTCGCTGGAACGGCGCATCACGGGGGAGGGAGGGACGACGGCCAGGGCCCGTCCGCCGGAGTGGGCTCTCTGCCTGGTGACTGGATAAAAAGAGAGACGAGCTTTCAACTCTCTGCAGAAGGCGTCTGTGTGATGGCAATGTATTATTTATGTGTCGGAGTCTGTCACTTACCAGCACTATACGCAGGAGACAGCGGGGTTTCCCCGACAGGCGACAAGGGGCAGCGGTACTCCTGAATCTGGTCCATGCTCATCGCACAATTGCGCATTGCGTCTTTATGGTGGTGAATAGTTGATGGGCTGCAAACGGCATTTTAAAGCTCGCGTTATATGACAGGAGCCATCTTGGTACGGATGTAAATGTTCTTTCTTACAGGGTGAGGGAAGAAGGAATGTTTTAGTTTGTGAGACGGTCGCAATAAAACTGCATTTCTGTTATTTATGAACTACAACAAGGCAGAAGCAGACATGAGTTTGATTTAGGAAATAGGAGAAAATAATCAATACCTGAGATTCACTAGCCTTACAAGCAATAAAGTTTTTATTTTTATTTTTTTTTATAAAAAATTGAAAAAGTCTGGTTTGCATTTATTTTCAACCTCTTTTACTCTGACAGACCAAAATAAAATCAAGTGCAAACAAATGTCTTCTGAAGTGCCCAAAATCTCCTAAAGGCCATCCACCACGGAGAGACGCAGCCAAGAGGCCAATTTTAACTCTGGAGGAGCTGCAGAGTTACACAGCTTAGATAAGAACATCTGACAAAACGATAATTAGCACTAATAATCTCCACAAATCTAAAGTTCATGGAAGACCAGCAAGAATAAACCCCTAATTACTCCTGCTTGTAGTTTCCCTCAGGCGATGTGTGGGACACTGCAAACATGCAGAAGACGACATTTCAGTCAGATGACATCAAGGTCAAACCGTTTGGCTCGCACGCCTGAGATCACTAAAACTGGACTTCATCCTAAGCATTAACACCTCTACAGCAAAACAGTTGCTGCATCATGCTGTGGTGATGCGTTACTACTACTACTACTACTACTACTACTATTACTACTACTACTACTACTTACTACCAATCAGGATTGGTAGTAAGACGTTTGAAGATAAATTCCTATCTAGGATTAACATTTGAGACTTGGGAGAACCAAAGCAGACTCGTGTGTTGGACCGGCCCAGTCAAAGTCCAAAATTCATTTAGTCCATTTGTGTGGACCAAATGATGGTAAACACAAGCTCTCCATCCAATCTAACTGAGTCAGAGTTCTTTTGCAAAGAAGATTGGGCAAAGATTTTAGTTTCTAGATCATACAAAGCGTGCAGACATTTGGGAAGGTGGTTTCAGAGTATTGGCTCATAGAGGTTTAAAACAAAAGCACACTACACTTTTCACACAAGTTAGTAATAAAGTTTGAACCATGTCTTGTTTTTACTCCATTTCATAATTGGGTGTTAAATACATTCTAAATAAATTATATTGAAGTTTATGGTTGGAAAAAGGCAACTTGGTGCCCAGAATCTTGTCTGCTCCTCATTGGTAGATTCATCAAGTTTTAAACAGCTACATGCCGTTTAAAACTTGCCTCACTGGGTGCAGAAGTGAACAGTTCTCATCACAAAGGGAAGTACTACAGGTGTCTGTGAAGTGAAGGGGCTCTAGGAGTGTGGAGGGAACCAGAGCAACACCATTGTTGTCACACACATAAACACAACCTGCATTCGGACACAGGCTCCGGCTCTGGCTCGGGCGGGGCCAACGGTGTCTCAACTGGACTGGGGCTGTCTGAATCACTGATTATGTATGTGACACAAAAAAAATCAATAACATTTCTCACAAAGCTGCAAGAGAGAAAGAGCTGTCAGGGAACATCAGCGTCCGCGCCCTCCTCACCTGTGAGGCATCATCTTTTCTGTCGTCAGCCCGTCCGTCATGGTGACGCTCCGTCGCTTGATGTACGCCCCCCTCTGGCTGGACGGCGAGTAGGCGGAGCTGTGCTTGCTGTTGGACAGGGCGAAGGTCGCCTCCAGGTAGCGCAGAGGTAGAGTCCTGCTGACGGGACAGTAGATGTGGGCGCCGCTGGACTGCGAGACGGCTTTGCGTTGGCCCACGTAAAAGCGCACGAGCTCCTGAACAGAGTCGAAGCTGTCTGACTCCAACACGTACTGCACCTGAGGAAGACAAGGAGGGAAGGTTTTGTTTTGAACACTTGCTTAGAACATTTGTTCCATTCTATTATTTATTAAGTGAGTAAAACATCGGCGGATCGTCTTGATCCTCCAATAATATCACGGAAATGATCTCACAGCTGGTAAAAACACACAAAAGAAAGAGTAAGCAGGATCGCAGCTGGTCAGCTTTGTACACCTGCAGCATGTTAGCAGAGACAACGAGACAACAAACACAAAAATACCAAATGAAAAGAGAAACATTTATTGTCTTGGCAAAGACAAACTTTCCAATTCAGCTTAAAATGCAGAACTCTTGTGTCCTCGGTAAAATAAGCAGCTAAACAAGGTGAGGTTTGATAACTTGGAACAGACCGAGCACGTGGCGGCCTGTTGCTAATGAAATAGTCTCATAATATCACTGTTGTTGAACACAGTGACTCAATGGGCGAACTCCCAACAGATGAGAACAAATGCATCATCAATGGAAACAACTGGTTGCAAACAACTGGTTGCAATATGCACCTGATCAGATTTTTACATCCTCATTGTCTCTTTAAACATTTTTCCCCACTAAACTTCGCTTTTTAAAATGTAATAAAATTATGAAAGTTAAAAGTATTTCATATTTTCACATCGACTGCTTCATATTTTCCTGCTTAAAGATCCCTGCCCTAGCAGAAGTTGACGTACCTTAGTCTCATTTGATTTCACCAGAACTTTGCTGATCTTGAAGTGGAGCACCTCATTGTCCCATCGACAGGTCAGAACGTAATCGCCGACATTGGTCAGGGAGTCTCGCACAAGGAAATCACCGTTTCGCAAAACCAGAGACTCAGAGACCTGAAAGGAAGAGAAAAAGCCCAGTTAAGTTAAAAAAAAAACAAACAAAAAAACAAAAAACTACAATGCAAACAGAAAAAGAGCAGCAAACTCGGCTACATTAGTTGTGGCATGTGTATGAATAATTTGTTTGTCACAATTTGAAAGATGAATAAGGGACTTAGGAAATGTGTGGTTATTTATAACAGTTCTTCAGGACTTAGTGCTGCTGATCAAACATTTGTCCTAGTGTTAAACAGATTTTTCACACCGATTCAGTTCTTACGATCCACTTAATACTCTACAACACCAATGAAGAGCCAATCTAGAAAACTAATGTTCCATTCACGATCAACGAATAACGTATCACTGCCAGCTAAAACTAAAACGGCACTTGTGGGGAAAAAGAAATACCAAAAATCCGTTAATTAGATGTGTGGGAAAAAGAGGCGTTAAAATCAGCCTGAGGAGTGTGTCTTTTAAAGCAACCTGTAAGAAGGCTGTTTGTGAAAGCAGAGGGTGAGAAGCGTTAAATTCTTTAAACAAGCCATGAAATATGCAGAGCAACAAAGCCAAAAGGAAAACAGTGTCACAGGCCAGCAGGAGGCAGCAAATGCACAGATCAAAAGGCCTCAAATTCATGCAAAGCTTTTATCTCCCCCAGTGCCAAATGTTATTCTGTTAAAAGGAGTAGGATTGTGTTATTAGAAATTTAAAAAAAAAATATGAAGGGAAAGCTATATAACTTCCTTAAAAGTGAGATATTTTAACTTTAAAACTAGAGGATGAAGAGCATAATCAGGAGGGATGGACGGGATTAAAACTGATTAAAATAAGCTCACTAAGTGCTATCTTGGTAACCTGGCCTGGGGTTTCCCCCAAAGTTTAAACTGGGGGAAAATCCCTGAATATATGAATATTTCATGTAAATCAAAGGAGCAAAAAACATGCAGATGGCACAAGTCGGTGTTTTGTGTTCGAAAGAGACGCAGGTTGATCAAGAGCCAGGGAGACGAAGATGATGAAGACGTACCCTCCACATGTGCTCCCAAAACTGTGTGTTTGTGTGTGTTTGCGTCTTTGTCCCCAGCTGTGAAGCTCAACTGCGTACATCAGCAACATACGCAGCTGTCTGTTTGGCAGAGTCTCCCTCCTTCCGAACGCTAAAGCACTCGCTGCCGAGCTGCGACAGATGATGGGCTTCATTAATCAGTGTCGTTCTGTGAGTAAACCGCCTAAACTGCGCCTTTCAAAGCCAGAGATGATGCCGGAGTAATCACTCTGCTAATACCGTGCGATTACAGGCACGAGTGTGTTCTGTGAAACATTTGTTCCATGTAAAAAGAATTTCTATTCTTATGCGAAACTGTTGCTTATTTCTTTGGTTTCGGATTTTTGCGTGTGTAACCACCAGGGTGAATTAATCTGGAGGTAGAGTTACACCCTTTTTCATTTGTGTCTAACTACTATTCTTGCATTTGTTGTCTTGAAAACAGACCAACATTCAAAACTGTTGTAATTAAGATAACTTTTTTTTTTTTAACAGGAAACAAAAATAAGCCTTAAAATTCCCACGACATGTTGACTTTTAAAACTCTTAAAACATGACCTACACCCAGCTGGGAAATCCTTTGATAACGTTACTAAAATCAGTTGGTGTCTACTTATTTTCCTATAAGTTTCTGCTAAGAATCTATAGTTTTTGTTTTGCTTGACAACTAGAAAATTGTACTTCAATTTCTTCAAAACGAAATTAGAAAATACCAGTATCATACAAGTTTCATCTTGAGAAGTGACTGAAAGTCAGAGCCTCGAGCGTCTTGTTTTTGTCTTGCAGTGAATGCATCTTATTGCACTAAAAACAAATTTCTTTGTGTGAATGAATCATTGACTGAAGAAGGTGTAGTAAGATATTTTCAGCAACAGCAAGGTGTTTAAAACGAAATCACAAAACTGTTCCTCCTATTTCTAAGGAAACAAAATCATTTTGAGCCACGGCTGTGATGTAGATGATAATATGCACTTTCAACTTTTATTTTATCTTCTTGACGGTTTTTTCCCAAAAAATACAAAATGTAAAAAAAGAAACCGAAAGCTGAAAAACAGTAATTTCCAAACTCTTTGACCTCCAAAATATTTCCGAAATTGTTTTGTTAGATGTTTGTTGTTTACAGCCACACCAACACATTTTTTCTTTTCTCCTCCAAATTTCACACATGGTTTCACATGTTTTCAGCTTCTGAACTCAGACGGTGTTAACAGATCTGTAAACAACCTTTTTTTTATTTTTTTTTATTTTGACCTTCTACATCTTCCGATACACTCTCCGATTTATCTGTGCGCTTTGTGTAAAGCTCTGGATACAGACATATTGTTAAGAACACACGGTCCTTGAACTGTAAAATTCAGCTTCAACACTCGTTCATTAACTACATAAAGTCTTTAAATCATTCATTCATTTTCATTTGTGCTTTTTTGCCACCAATTTGCATCTAAATTCTGACTTGCTGTCTGTGATGTCTAGCAGGTCCCTCCACAGTGACCTTGTGCTGGCAAGAAATTTTCATGCATACATAATCATAAAACCTCAGAGAAAAAGGTCCCACACAGTCACAAAAAAAGACAACTGGGAAAAGTAGAAAAATAACAGGGATGCTAAATCCCTAAACTCTGAAGCTTTGGAAGTTTTTTCTAAATCTGGAGGATGAAGGACATAGAAGTCTTAAGTGCTTCTGTAGCAGCAGAAATAATACTCAGTCCCACTCATAATAAATCCAACCAGGTAAATTCCAGATTTCAATTAGACAGTTGACAAAGAAGAGTTGTCCACCACATTAATGATAGTTTAATATTTTTGGTTTTTGTGCATTGAACATCCACCTAAAGGTCTCAAATATGTTTGCAGTTATGTATTTTAGCATAAAGAAAACTTACTGTTTTAGGTGAAAAGGGTATTTGTATCTTTACAACAATTTAACACTAAAAAGCATTCTTTCTCCAAACTAAACACATTTTGAAATTAGCCATATCTCCCCATTTATTGCACACAAAAAAAACACAGTCAGCTTTACTTGAGACGGTAATGCTCATAGTTACCACCAAATTACTTAATTCATTCTTTTTTTTTAAAGATCACATGAGGAAAACTGATATTTAAAAAAGCATATATGATGAATTATTTATGACTGAGCTACATTCTTTAGGAGTGTTGAAAAAACGGAATAAACAAAAGCAAACCAAAAACTTAAGGTTTTAAGCTTCTAACTAAACCCACCCGGGAATTTTGTGAAGCATTCGTTGGTAATGGAAGTTATTGTGCTTGAAAATTTTTATATTGCTGTTATACTGTCTTTACCTTGTGTAGTCTGACCAACAAGTAAAGAAACCCGGCAGCACTAATACCTCTCTGGGGATGTGTCCATGGTACCAGCCATGGCTCCGGATGTCAGCAGGGCTCAGTTTCAACTCCTCTTCCAGTTCTTTACGAAGTTTCTCTGGCGGAGACTCCAGCAAGTATTTCTCCTTTGAGAACTGTGACAAATGAGAGATAAAAAAAAGGCATCAGTCCAAATGTAACTGGTCAGACAATACTTATATGGATGTAAACAAAAAAAGGTGATAAAATTGATCAACAATAATAACTATTGCAAAACAACTGAATTTTTAAAAAATTAAACAAAAAATAAGATTCCCATCAAACAGTTATAACAACAGTGATAGGTCTGTGCAATACAAGTAATCACAAAACAGACACCTGTGCTGCCTTCTGCGGCAGTGCTGCCGTAGGGAAGCTTCACGATGCGCAAAATGACGCACATACCCACTTCCCCAAATACACACAAAAACACTAAAATACCACAAACAATAAGCTAAGAGAAAATCCATTGAGGAACAAGTTAATCGTTTGTTGTTTATACACACTGCAGGGACAGAATGTCACTCGTTAAGTCTTGGCCACTGAGAATGGCTTGGCGAAATTACCAGCCCAGTCATAAAAGCACAATACAAATACTTAAAATTTTATTCCAGTTTAAGATGCACTGAGAAACTGGCTCTTGACTGTAATTGGATGATCTGTAGCTCGATTCAGAAACTCAACAACACTGCCTTTCTCAGTCAGTGAATGGTCCACATGTAAACCACTACCAAGCTGCTCTCACGAAAACTGTCTTCAACACAGAGAGTAAAAAAAAAAAAGTTATCAGTATGAAGGATGTGTTTAAAATGAGGCCTGAGGAAGCACAGAGATGCAAGACGTTAATCTCTGTGACATGTCAGACACGTCTGCCAGTCAGGCTGCAAGAGAAAGAGCAGGACATTGAACAGAAACAATAAACCGAAAAGAATACAGCAATGTTGATCTGTTTTATCCACTGGAGCCTTCAATGTTCTAACATTGGCATTATTTTTTGCAAATTTCATAGTTAAAGTAATACGTGGCCACTTCAGCACTGCAAACTGTGCTAACTATTATATAAGATGCTATAAACAGTTTGAAACACAGATTTAGGACATTAATAAAACCCTCCTTTACGGGAAATGCTCTCAGTGACATCACATCTCAGTGATGTGGTCATATAAACACCTACTGCTCACAGTAAGAAAGCTGGACTGAAAATATTTTGAATGCTGTTTTTGTAATATCAGTTCTTCGAGAGAAATCATAATTTGCTGACGCCTGCGGGTCAAAGCTTTACTAAAGCCAGACCTCAGAAATTGGCCAGAAAATTCTGACTGTTGCATCTCTTAATATGGTTCATAAATGATCACCAAAAGGAAAGAAAAACTGCTGCAAACACACAACACAAGGGGCCCCTAAGCTGTGTGAGTGTGAATCAGTAAAAACTGCAAACATTCAGCTCATTAGACAATGTTTTTTTTTATTTTTATTTTTTATTGCGACCAAGGCGCTTAAAGGCTCAGGAGGTAGAGCAGGTCATCCACTAATTGAAGGGTCGGCGGTTTGATCAGCAGCTTCTCCAGTCTACATGTCAAAGTGTTCTTAGGAAGAGCCTCAATTATACACACAGCCAACTAGAGTGTGTTCATGGCAGAAGGGGATTTCTATGGGCAGAACAGAGGCTTTGTATGTTAATGCTCTGCTAATCAATCAGAAAGGAAATGTCTGAATGCAGCTTATTTACAAAATAATTTTTCAGAATAACTGAAAACAGTTTACTTAGGTTAGATTTACATTTTATATCCATGTTATTCATAATTCATTACCTTGCCTTCAACTTGCAATAAATCCCTTTTAATTCCTTCAAGTTCACCTAATCTGCTCTAGTGCTATTTGCATGGAGAAAAATGGGAACTCCCTAAATGGGACCCCGAAGCCACTGTAACGACTGATGGCTGTGGAAAGATTGAGTTCAGACGAGCAGCCTAACATAATTAATGCACAAGGCAGGCACACACAAATATCTGCGTGCACACACACAAACTTTTGACAGAAATCTGAACCAGGATAAAAATCCACAAAGGAATAAAAAGTGAAAACAAAATCTTCACGACTGCCAGTATGAGGAGGAATGCGACTGGCGACCAGAATAAACAGTAAACAACCTTGTCGCAAGGGCTAATCTTTTCTTTTTTTTTTCCTAATATTTGCCCCAGATATGTTGCTCTACCCAGAACTGGTGTCGTTCAGTGATACACTATCAAATACACACGGTTCACACAAACAGCTCCTGAAAAAGTTCTAGCAAGATTGTTGTCTGACGTTTCAGGGACAACACAAACATTACGAGTAAGGATGGGAAGCTGTAATGACCCCTTTATGTACAGCGTGTTTTTTTGCACTGCTGCACAAGTGTCCGCATGTGATACGAGACTCAAACACACAATCTTATCACCTTCAGGTTGCTGAGAGGCAAAATTATTAACTTCCTCCTCTCCTCCTCGCCCCTCTTCTCTCCTATAATCCTCTGGGGAGGATGGAGGAATATCACCACGGAGGTGAGGTCTCCCAGATTAGATTCAAGGTGTGTGTGAGTGGGTCTGTGTGAAGGTGAGAACAGGCCAATAAAAAACAGATGGGTCAAGTGTGCCGTTATTGCTTTCCCTCCCCCGTCTCTGTGGAAACCCAAGAGGTACCTGGAATGGAACTGATGCTCAACAGTGAAGTCAATGTGTGTGTGAGTGTGTGTGTGTGTGTGCACGCACATATATATCTATATGAAGGGTTATGAGGTAAATTGAACTGTCAACATGGCTCTATTTATGACAGGTTTCATGAAATAGGCTGACATTAAAGGGGAAACACTGATGGAGACCAACAAACAATAGACAATAAGAGGTGACACAACAGGCATCTGTATTCTAATATGTGAAGGCAACAAAACCCACACTAAATCCTTTAGAAAAAAATACTGTCTATGAGGTGTTGTTTCTGCAACGGCATGGCTGGTACCCAAGTATTTGAAATGCTCGAGTGCTTTTCTTCACAACCTTTGACTTTACAGAACAAGGTTTTGGGTCAAGCAGGCTTAAAAGTTATTGACCTTTGAAAAGGGTCCAGATTCAAAAGTTGGCTCATGCTACTATGTCATGATATACAAAATTTACTTTTTTTTTTCTATATCTGTACATTTAAATCTTCAAAGTTACATTTTCAGTTTGTGAGTTTGATCTTTAAGAGTTTAAATACATACACAGGACTACATATCTATAGTCTGGCATTTTATGGACTATACAGCGCACCTCACTATAAGCCGCACCCACAAAGTTAAAAAACAAACAAAAAAAAGGAAACATACATATAAGCTGCACCGGGTCATAATCCGCTGGTATCTCCGCCACTCTCGGCTTTCCAACATTGATAAATCTGCTATTAAGGACGCAGCTCTGCGTACCTTGGATTCGTTCATGCCGAGTTTACGTACAGTGGCTATCAATCTGTACTGCCAGATCGATAGCCTTCAACTTAAAAGCTGCAGGGTTGAGCCCCTGGAAGGTGCGGGGGCAGACCCCGTTGCTGTACCTGTGGCTAATCAGAAGAGGGCTGAAGTGGAGTATTTAGACGGCGGCTGGCAAACACTCCGGTGCCTGAGTGTTAACCTTGAATGGTAACTATCTCTGAGCTAGGCCCTCTGAGTTAAAGTCTGAAGTAACCTTCGTCGTGTTTTTCCCTCGTCAGGTCGTACCTGTAGGACGCCGAACCTCAGAACGGTCTCCGATTCGACCAGCCTCCCGAGGAACCTTTCCTCTCTCTGACGCCTCAGGTCTTACCTGCTGAAAGCCAGATCCTTGTCCCTGGATAAATCCAAGTTCTCAGTTTGCCAGCCGTCCGCTACAGCCTTTCTTACCTGTCCGCCCTCCCACGTGCATCGCTCGCCGAATTAGCGAGCTCTGGATCTCCGACCTCCAGCAAGACCAGGCGACATCCTAAACCCAGCTCATTTGCTACTCTTTTCCCAAGTAAGACTCTCCGACTAGCTCCGCTAATTATTCAATTATCGACTGTATTTACATCAATCCTCCTATTTACAGTTGACGACCCGGCAGTCCCAACCCTGTTTCCAGAACTCCCTCTCCACTCTTTATTTAATAAACCTTATTATTGTGATTTACTCTCCTGATTGTGTTCTTGAATGTGGGTACGTTCACTATCACCCGTTATGACAGCTATAAGCCGCGTGGTTCAAAGCATGGAGTAAAAATAGTGGGTTATAGTCCGAAAAATACGTTATTTACCTGCAAATGTATTCATTTAGCTCAGTGAGAATGATTTTTAATCTTGATCTGCTAAAGGTGAATAATTTTGAGCTAAACTTTAATATCAAAAGAAATCTGCAAGTTAGTATTGCTAATAGCTCGTCTGGATACTAGAAAGAACAGAAACAATTTAATCTGTTTTGCAATTAGACTGCATTCAATTTAGGTGCGTTATCACTCCCAGATCAGCTACTTTGAGACAAAATGGATCTAAAGTTGTAGGGAGAAGCAGAAGAAGATGATGAGCAAGGACAGTTCTTAAATGCTGTGAAAGCGAGTAAAACATCTCTTTCAGAAGGATATATTACCCCATGGCAAAAGTGGAACAATGGGAATAAGTAGAAGGGGAGTCAGTGACAATGACTAATGTGATGTTTTTATTGCAGTTACAAAGATGGAGAGGATACCCTTTACTATCCTGACTGCTTAGTCTCAATTCTCAGGGAGTATCTACTTCCCTTTTTACTTTTAAGAGTAGATCTTCCTCTGCCACATTTATTCGATTGTTTTTACCTTGTCCAAAGATTTTTGTCAGTGTGTGGCAAAAGCTTTTTTAACTTTACCAAATGATGGAAAAGATCAACTGGTCATTACGGTTAAAAGCTGTGAAAACACAGTGGGATGGAAAATTTTGATCATTTCTGATTTGACAAAATTATGAACAAAAAGGAAGAACCATTCAAGAGACATTTCACACCATAGCAACAGCTAAAGTAATTTTCTATAATTTATTAGTTTACTGTAATGAAATCTTTCTTAAACATGACTGTCAGAAGGTAATTTGATTTAATCGGGGACAATCTGTAAAAAAACTTTTTTAGAAAATATTACACTTAAATTAGGCATATCTGACATGCAAGTACTGTTATTACTTGTCTCCACAATACATATATATATAAAGCTCAAGGAACACCACAGGCTTTTATGTACACTCTTAAGACTGGTATGTACATTTTGAACATGCCCAGAAAAGCTTCAAAGTTTGAATATTATGTCACTTTCAAATATAAACATTAAAGTTTTCATTCATTGCATGCAAGAGTTCACTCATTCACTGGCCTTTTCTTGTTGACGAGTTGCACCAAACAAGGAAATGAGCACAATTCATTAAGAGAATATGTAAGTGTTTCGAGTAAAGACTGAGTATCACAGTATCCCTAAAGGGCAGTTAAAAGCATCATGGTGAGACCCAGAAAACGGTTAAATTAGGAGCAGACATGAAAACAGGCGAGAGGAAAACGGGCACATGAGCACAGCAGGAACTCTCCTCTGCAGAGACATGAGTAAAGTCAACATAAAGACAAGACATCAAACATTCAGGAGGACATAGAGGCAGACAGACAGACAACAGAAACTCATTAATGTAGACAGAGAGGCAGACGTGGAGGAAGACAGGTAGCCCATTAGCGGATGAGAGGGAGTTTAGGCAATTTAGCAGCTGATGCAGGAGTTTTTTTTTTCCCTAGGGAGGGTGAATGGAGTGAAAGGGATTGGTGTATGTGAGCGTGCACAATGACAATGTGTTTTGGTGTGCATCTTTTGATGCATCCCTATGTGTATGTGCATATCTGTGAGATCTACAAAGACAACTCTGGTATTTTTAGGGCACATGAGAGAAAACACCAACAGGTAACAACAAGCGACAACGCAGAGAGTCAGAAACTATGACAAGAGGCTTAGCTGGTCAGCACACGTGTGAAAATGAGTTAAAGATAACATAGTGTGACCCATCACCTAATTTACACCAACGTTCACTTTCAACTGCTGTTCTCACTGCATGCCAATTACGCGGTTTCGTCTCATGGCTTTTACACTCCCTCCAAGTGAAAATTGACATCACTATCACTCAAAATCATGAAGTAAGAAAATAAATGAAAGGGACGATAATGGGGAGAAATTCAAAATATATGCACATATTTATGCATACATTGCACACCCTTCTTGGTATGTTGTATGTGTGTCTTACTGTGGTTCTTTGAATTGGCTTTGTGTGTCTCGCTCTGAACTGATTACGAGCTCCGTCCGGTTTGCATGCTCTCTGCCGGCACAAAATTAAATATTATAATTGGGAAAGTCCAAATCCGGTTTGAAATAACAGGATCAAACCCGATCAAAGCACTTTTAAAGGTTAGTTCCAGGGTCTTTGAGAACATCGCCACTGTCAATCAGCCATTTAGGTCAGCCAAAACACGTTTCTGCTTGTGGAGAAATGAAAATATCAATAATGCGTACAAAATATAGAAGCTATTTGCAGGCCATTAAAGCTATTATTTCTGTCATAGATAATATACACTTTCATACCTGATATGAATAAAACTACATAAAAAAAAACCTGAATAACTATCCTAAGTAAGAACAGCAGCATGTGATCCTGAGAGAACAGGGAACAAAGGTTGGCTCTGTGTTGTTATAGAAGAAAACCATTTCTGTACTATCAAAAATAATTTAAAAAACGTTTATTTTCAAATATTCTTTTAGGTTGTTGCAGATGTAGTTTTAGTTTTTTTCTGTTTTTGCAACAAAAAAATGACCTGATTTTACCTATCAGCTCAAAGTATATGCATCAGATATCTGTTATTTAATGTCTTTGATTATGTCAGTCAGCCCGCCATTGAGACATGTTAATTATGTCTTGACAAACCTACATAATGTAAGAAATTATGCAGATGTGTTAGGTAGGTTTTTTTTAAGTTAGAAAAGTATAGAACATTAAGGAACAAAAGAAAGTATCCATACTGCAGTGAGGAGCTGTTTAAAGGCAAAGGATATAAGTAGGAATTATTATTACCTTAAGTCACCTAAAGCATTTTTGTGTAAGTGTCTACTGTGTGGAAACGAATGAAACTATTGGACAGAGAAGCACGACAAAGAAATAGTTCAACAATATAATGACAGAAATGGTTTATGCTGCAAAAGTTTGCTCGGTTTGGTGACATTAATTTGAAAAATAAGCCCTGCATACGTACCCTGCGAAACAGTACAGCAATTTGTAAAATAAAGTAGTTTATTTCAAATTCTCAGTGCAAGAGCAAAATGGCAAGAGAATAACGAAAGCCGGGCAAATCTTGGGTGTGAAGGCGCGAGTAATAAATGAAATGGAAAATGTTTGATGACAAATCTAAAAAGCTGCAGTAAAGAAGGAAAGCATCTGGCATTTACAAGCGAGTATGGAAAGTAAAAAAAGAAGGAACGCATTCCAACAGGAACAGCACCAAACAAAGGAGAAGAATGCACTCCAAACAGACGGCTGCACTCAGTTTTAAGCTCGCGTCAGAATGTTGGGTCTTTCTTCTCTGGCCGGCGTCAGAAGGCTGGGTCTTTCTTCTTTGGCCGGGGGGACAGCCTCTAACCCTGTTGTCAGGGTAACACTCTGAACCGTGGTGGTGTTAGTGGTGGTGGGGTGTTCCCACCTTCTGAACACACACACACACACACACAAAATCTCAAACAGGCTTTAAGGCAAACGGTTCAGATTTCAGAGAACCTTCCTTCACGTTTATCTTTCTCCTTCTTCTCATCGCTTCACCCCTCTTCATCCAGATGTCTCCCCTTCTCTTCTGGTGATAGGGTCACGGATTACTGTGAATCCTCATATCTTCCATTGCAGCCACAAACACAGTGGCTCTACACCTTTATGAAGGTTTATGTTTACATCTATGCTTAATATCAATCCTTTCCAGATTGTTGTAATCCCTGTGCTGTGGCCTCCTGGCCATTGTCATAGATGCACATCAAGTTACCTGGTCAATGCTTTATCCATTGAAGGGGATTGCCTGTAACATTAGATCTCTTTATTTTTCTTGGCAAGATGACATGCAGTGGGATTCAAAACAAATTCAGCTTTTATTGATGCTATTAAAGCAGCTTCTATCATACACTTAAGTGTAAATTTGGTAAAGCATGACTTGAATCAGAAAACCTCAAAAGTGAGCCAAATGGCTAAACTATGACCTCTTTTGATAACAGAAGAGTGCATAAAAACAAAGTTATGGTAAAATGAAAATTAATTGTTTTTTGTCGATGCAAAGATTATTTTATTTTATTTTTTTCCAAAATTAGTTGAATCATCTTTAAGTTCTTCCTAAAATTTTAGTGCAAATATCTAAAATGCATCCACTGGGATGTGAAAGGACAGTCGGTCTCCTTCAGCCAGATACATCAAAGAACCAACATCACAACTGATCAATAATTGGTGTTAAAATAATAATAATAAAAATACTAAATAATAAAGTAAAACTACAATGTGACAATGTTAAATAGTTCCTTTTTTTCTTTATGTCTATGTAAAACGAGTTGTTTTGTTTTTTTCTTTTCACAGAGCATCTCCCACATTTTGAAGCAGTCTGTCAGCTGAGCAGATGCAGATTATAAAAAATTCATCGCTTCCCATGATCTCATGTGAAAACACTTCAGGAAAATAAAAATGTAACCAATCGAGAAAAGAGTGAAGTGATAATACAATCCGAATTGTTCAAAAACCCGACAGATGCACACCAACCTTAACAACTTTGTCACTAAACCCGAGATATGGAAAACTTGACATATGAAAACAAACAAAAAAAAAAGGTACTCCACCCTGTTTGTCCATGTGCACAAACTCTCATTATGATTGAGATATTCCTGGCACTGGAAAAGACAGATAAAAGTGACAGCTCATGTGTCATTTAATCACCGCGTATCAGGAAGCAAACTGGTTTATTTGCAGAGAAGGAGCGAGGAGGACTACTGGTACACGCTCAAGAGTATGAGAGTGATAACAGTGACCTTCTGCTGTCATTAGGAATGAGCGTCTCCTTCATGTACGTTCACGCAGAGCATCCACCCCTGGAGGCAGCTGGATGCTGATGTATTATATCGCTATATGCACACAAACGCTCATATACAAAGCACTGCTGTAAGCTGTCAGTCAGCCTGGTATCACCGAGACCCCCTGTACTGACAGACAGCTGGTGGACAGGATATGACATACACCCACACCCCCACTGAGACTGCAGGAAGCCCCTGTCTCAAAATTACATTAATCTCTGATAGTTCACCTTCATTTGCCCCAGGCTGCCCAGTCAGTGTATTCTAGAAGCCCTTAAAAGGTAGAAAGCAACAGAAACAATGCAAGCCAACAAGGTGGTGGTGTAGGTGAGAGAAGGAGAAAAACTCCAGTAACAATAAACGCGCTACCTCCAACAATCAAGAGGAAAGGGCACAAGCTACTGTGTAGTCTGACAGAAACAACCCCGGGGAACAGAGTCTTCAATTCACAATCTTCCCCTTCTAAAGTTTAATTGCTGTGATATTTGCAAGTGAGCCTGAGCAATCAATATTCCTGTCAACTCCCTGTCTTTTCTCTAATCTAAACTCTAGTTTGAAACTATTATCCTCAAGATACTGACTGAAAGTGGCTTTTCAGGATCTCTCTGTGGGTAGCAATAGCTTTAAAGTTCCAGTATGAAAGTATAGCAGATTTAAGTTTTCTTTAAGCAAATAACAAAACACTGAAGAAAAAGAAGTTGCTGTCTCCGGAGAGCTACTCTGGCTGGTCAATTTCAGACGCTTCCCCCTCTTTGTCCTCCTCCTTCCTTATCGCTACATATAAAGCCTGACGTTTGTCTCTTTGAATTTGACATGGCGCCTGAAGAACTTCAATATTTCATTGCTCTCCCAGGATCCAGCAGAGTGCTCTTGAGGAAGACACGACCAAGTGGACAGGCTTCATTCAAATTGCCTGATCAAATCATGCAAGTGCACATGCATCATGGGTAATCTGTCATTGCTGCTACCAAGATCCTCAGTACTCAAGACCCCATGCATGCTGCTACTACAGTCTCACCAAGGAAGGTTTGTGCCTGTCATGTTCCATCACCAATAATAGGAATAGCATTGCATTGTTGACATACTTCAGTAAATCTCTCTAAGACTTTTTAGAGACTATTTTCCTTCTGGCTGATATTCAGTGCCTTACACCGTAGAAGAAGAACATGAAAATTTATCCTTTGCTTACCTGTTAACTTCATAATCTCAACAGTACTTATGAGTTTGCTTAAAATAATGACGAAATGAGTCAATCGTGGTATTTTAGTAATTTATGTAATTTTTCAAGCAGGCTAAGTAAAAATATGTTTATTTGCTTTAGTCATAAGTAAAGTTTGTTAAATAGGCAAGAGCTTTGAAAGTCAACATAGACGATAAAGTCTAGGACTTTTGAAGTTGACAGGTGAATATCGAAATATAAAAGTTGAGAACCTTGGTCAGGTCTATAATTTATTTGTTTTATTTGCTTGAACCAGTGTAAAATCACAATAGCGTAAAAAGTTTGGGTAACAATAAATTCTATTCTATTCTATTCTTAAACTGTAAGGGTGTTGGGACAGGATTTTTATTGCAACTTCAAAAACCGAACCTCCCGGAAGCCTAAACAGATTTTCTCCTTTAAGAATGTTAACAGGATCACATATTTTCTCTTCCCTGAGTCAGACGCATCATAGGCTTAGTAGCATAACTTAAGACTCTGACCTGAATGGTGTTTTTATGGGGCCTTTCGTCAACACGATGCAGTCTGGCTATTTATGGTCGTAAATATTTCCACTTTTAACAATGCTAAAACTCCTACATCTTAATTACATAGGGGGAAAAAAGAAGACCAATGCATTTTGACCAAATGCATTGGTCAAAAATGCATTCGACCAAGAGAACACAGGAGCCTCTCTCCGTATTCATCATCCATGCTTTAATGTCTGATTTCTTCAATGATTTACTTGTTTACCTGTTTCCCCCCACCCCCAGCTTTAAATCTTACTAAAGGTTTACTTCTCTTCCTTTTCTCTTCCTCTGTCGCCGATCCACCAGCTGAGTAGCAACATCTATCAACACTTTGATGAGAAGACCATTACTGAGAGTGAAACATAAGTGTGTGCATTATGGGTGTAGCTGTCAGCGTGGTAGAAGATGTATGATGACGATCCACTGCCTGAAGGGCTAAATGTCCTCTGTGTGCCTGCTTTGTATTAGTCTTATTTGTTTATGATCAACATCATGCAGGCATCCACAATGCCCGACGCCGTGGTGATTGAACTCTTTTCCTTTTGGGCTCATTTATTTTGGTGACTTTAAATCTGTTCAGAGTTTGCTCATGAGAGCAGATTCAGGCTCCGTGAGAAGGAAAATGGGAGGTTTTGGGGGTAGGGAGAGTTACAAAAACAAGAATAGGTTCATAGAAACTTTTCATCAGACTCACACACACACACACACACAAAAAAAAAAAACATAGAAGCATCAAAAGCTTTAATGAGGTTGGGCTTGAAATTATGACTGCTCTTATTTCCCCGGGCTCTGAGCCCGTGGTCTATGTGCTCAGCAGGCCTATAGGCGCCACATCTCCTCTCTGTCGAACACACAAAAGCAACGTTGACGGAAGTAAACATAAATTTCCCCAAAGCCTCCGCGCACAGACACAGCTCGCTGTTTTAAACCAACACTACACAACAAGCAGAAACACAAAGAGAAAGCCTGTGTGCAAACAAGACGGAGCACACACAAATACCTGCCAACAAGCAAAGATGACAGCGTTTTTATTTTTGCTGCACACATATAGTTATTAAAAAAAAAAAAAGCATCAAGCATGCCCCGCATAAGATGCAGTGGATGATTAGAGATTACACACATTTAATTAAATGTTATTCTGGATGAGATTAGACGATATCGTAAATCAGATTAGTCTAATACATCTGCTAATAACACATGGAGCCACAGACATTGAGTTGCTGTGATTGGAGAACGTGTTTGCAAATTAATGGGATTAACATGGTGGTCTTCACAAGTACTGGGACTTGTGGTAAAGATGTGTAAAAAGCTTTAAAAAGATAGTTAATTAATTACTTAATTGCAGACTAAAAATGAAAAATAAATTCAAACCTTTACCTTATTTGACTTAAAGGAACTGCTTTGATTGTTTAGCGCTTAGGCAAAAGCCTGCAGCGACGGGGTACAGCTTTGTGGCTGCAAAAAATGGTCTAAGTGGTAAAACTGATATAAAAGTTTGGGCATAATTAAAATAATTCATAGGAATGTGAAAATAGACAAAATCTTCATTTCCTTAAAATCATTGTGAAAATAATCTGTATAGACTGCTTATATTGAAAAAAAAAACAAAAAACATGTATGTTATAAGACTTACTGAAAGAGCGGAAAAATATCCAGAGCATCACATAGATAAGGTCCAAAACAATCAAATTATCACACATCAAACGAGACAAGAGGGCGTATTTGCAAACAGCTTTAAAGACTGCTTATTGACGCCACACCTATTGATGCTGTTGCCATGGTTAGTCAATATTCTACATGCCCCAGCTGGTGTCTCCCTGAGGAAGAAAAATGTTTGGGTGTGTGCACGAGTGTGAGAAAGAGAGAGAGAGGTTAATGCGCCCTATGTGTGCATTGCTCCGTCATGTGCAGTGAAGTGTACCGAAGAGGAAAACATAGCTGGTTGGAGGCAGTTATCATGGACTCCTATTGTATGTGCAATTGTTTTTTCCCCCCCTCCCCATTCACGTGATCTGTACATATAGTGTTTTTATTTGAGTCATCAAGTTTTCCTCATGGAGATGTGGTTGGGCGCGTAAATCCCTGACTCTGAAACAATGCTCATTTAAGCAAATACATTTAGAGAATTTTACGTTCAGATGAGACCAAAATTAAATATTTCCGCCTAAATGCAAAGCACCATGGTGGTGGAAAACTAGCTCTGCACATGACCCTGAACACACCACCACTACTTTGAGAAGTAGGGGTGGCAGTATCATGCTTTGGGATTGCTTTTTCTTCCACAAGAACAAATAAGTTGGTTGGGGAATATGGTAATGTGGAAAGAGCTAAATACAGAGACGATCCATGCTCTCTGTCCAATTTGGTAAAGCTTGAGGTATTTTTGGAGAAAAGAAGGGGGAAGACTTATTCTTACATCTGCCCCATTGGTAGAAACTAATGAAAAATATATTTAATATAAAAGGTGGATGTATGAGTTTTGACTGGAAGAGCCCAAATGCAAACAAATGTCACACTTTTTCGATTTCAATATGCAAAAAAAGGTTTTATTATTCTGTTTTATTTTTGCTATCACTTCATAATTATGCACTTTGTTGCGCTGATATATTACATATACAAACCAAACAGGACAGGTCCTATTTATTACACATTTGTTCTGTTACAAGTACAACAGTTGCTGGTCATACTCTCAGCTCTGTCTACCATCACCTCAAACTTTCTCCCTTTAATTTTCCTCAAACCCAAATTAAATATCTGGTTCCTTCGAATAGTGAAGCATTTTCTTTAAATGCTACCATTAAACTCCACGCACAACAAACGATGGAGCTTAGCGTAGCACAACAGAAGAAACTGTGAAAAGATAAAATGCAAGCCGCGAGGAGCTCTTTCAACCTCATTCAAGTCAACCCCTTATAATTGTGGGAGGTTAATCTACAACCTTAATTTGTAGTTATGGTAAAAAGACAGCACTCTACCAGTATGGTTTTGTGTGTTTGCAGCACACGTGCCAATGAAACAAGATGGTAAACTTCTGTGTGGTACAGCACAATTCGACGGTAGCAGGAACAGCAGAAGAAACTTCAAATTGACTTTAAATTTTCTTGAACTCGTTTTCATACCCAACTCGTAGTTCTTAACCCCACCCGGCGCCCTCATCCCTCTTTTCCGACTTGGCCAGACCTCTGAGTAATCAGAGAGAGATATAGAGAATGAAGGATTTGCTGCCCAATATATTTCTCCCTGCTTCACCGTGCAGCTCGTACTTCACCTCACCATCTCGTTGTGCTGCAATTTATAAACGGCTCAAAGAGTACACACAAGTCTGACTCATCCGTTGGCTTTCCTTGACATCACTGCTTTGTTTTCCACTTCTCCTCTAGTCAGGTTCCTCCATCTACCATCCTTTAGGCAAACACTGCAGCCTTCTCCTGCCTCCTGAGAGGCTCGGCTCTGATCCTTTCCCTGAACCTGTCGGTTTTGTTTTTCCCACACATCTCTTTCTATGACACACACAGCAGAGAAAACAAGCTGAGGTAGGTCAGTGGTCTCATTTCCTCTCTCTGAAAAAAAAACATCTGGGCCGGTATGTGTCTAAAATCTTTGTCACTCTCTTCAATTTAAACGTTTAACTTTTCATCTAACTCCGTTATCTCCTTTCCCCCCCCTATGTTCCATCCTTTCTACTTCCTGTCTCCTCACACTAACTCTGCATCCCTTCCCTCCCTGCAGCCCATCATCTCTCCACAGCACATCATATCATCCTTCTCTCCGGGTATCTTCCTTTTCCGATCCACTCGGCCGGGATGTTGGTGTGTAGACGTCAGTGTGTGAATTTGTTTTGATATCATACAACAGAAAGGAGCATCTTACTGTTCCATCAGCAAATAAGAAACGGGATGCAGAAGAGAATAAGTCAGAAAAGACAGAGCTAGTGTTCTCTGGAAATACCTCTATGCCTTCCATCTAACCTTTTACACAGTATGCATCTTAAATCTATTGCAGCTTACCTATAAAAAATGAAATGGTACAGTTTTCTCCCTTTTTAAAGTGGAGTGAAACTGATTTATAATGTAACGTCCTTTTCAGACAAGCACGGTTGCCCATTTATCCGACGGTGCCTGAATGTGTCTGCAGGGCTGCATCTGAGTTTGGCTTATGAGCTACTTTTCATTAGCATTTATGAATTGCATCGTTAGTGCTCTTTTGTTTTCCTTATCACTGTTATGGATGATACCTGAGCCAAAAGCATGATTGAAGTTGAACTAAGCTGAAGCAGATGAAGTAACATGTCTGATGGTGTTCTTTTTCTGAAATGTTGTAGTTTGGGGCCAGATTTAACATATTCCAAACACTTCAGATTTTGTCTCATCAGTCTGCAGAATATTTTCCCAAAAGTCTTGTGGAATAGCGATTTTTATTTTTTATGGCAAATTAAAGATGAGTCTTTGTGCTTTTTTTCTTTGGAACTCTCTGCTTTGAATGTGACTCTTGTTTTTTTTTTGTATGACTGCAGGATGAGTTGCTAATTCTGAGAAGGTCCACCAGTGATTCAAGGTTCCTTTATTTGTCGATAATGGCTCTATGTTTTGTTTTCTGGATTCCCAAAAAACCAGAGCGACAAACGGCAATGACTTTTTTTCTCATGTGTTCTTGAATTCCTGAAGATCGAGGCATACGCTAGTTTTTGAGATCTTTAATGCTACTTTGTGCTAACGGGCAGGTTCTGTTTAAATTATTTCTTGACTCTGTGGCAGTAAGCAAGCCAGGGGGAAATTAATTTGGAGAAATGTGGTTGGTTAGTTAATCCCAAATTTCAAATATATCAGCACCTTTGGACAAACGATGTCTTTGACCCAACTACTATTTTAAAATCACTCCATCTTAAGGAATAGAAGCATTACTTTATTAAGATAATGAACATAATCACGTTAAAACACTTTTTCTATTTCGCCCTTCAGTGAAATCAACTAATTTGTTGTATTTGTCGCAGAGATATTCATTTCTAAGTGTACATGAAAATCTTAGTATTCTTCTATGAAACTGACAGTTTTAAGTGACCTTAAGTTTTAGATCTCCTCCACTCCACGTACAGAGTACCGTCTCGTAATATTTAATTGAGAAAGAGTCTGCTAGTGTCTATGACAACTGGAACCAGCTGGTGTAACTCAAAAATGCTCTGGGGTAATTTATTCGCTCAGCTGGAAATTTACATCTAACCTTTAATTATTGCTTCAGATAAAAACTTGTGATAGGTGAGGAAGAGGCTCCGTTTTCACCTTTAAAACAGAATCGATATAAAATATGAATACAGTACGCATAGTAAAATTAAGTCTGGTCACGATAAAATGTATTTTTTTCTTCATTTTTTTTCTCCAGATTCTCCCCTGAAGCAGGTGCCACCCGGTCATCCCTGCCTCTCTGGTTCAGGCCATTAATAGCCAATTTTCTGCCTTTTGGGGGTAAAAGGTCATCACCTTGATGGATTGAAGGTCTCAGGACTTATCAATGTAACCCCACCACACACAAATAAACACACATTTCTTCGCTGAGGTTTGAACATGCAGCGAGGCATTAAAATGTGACATGCGCGCACATATTGCATATACACAAACACACGCACATGCATTTGTCATTTCCCGTTTAGCCAGAGCCATTACTATCCACACCAGGGTCATCTATCTCAACAGTGACAGGTGTGAAGGGAAAACCACAAATTCGAAATGGCTTTCTCCAATGCAGTTAAAGAGGATGGGGACAAAAAAGGGCAGGAAGCAGCAGCTGAGGGACCGAGAAGTAGAAAAAAAAAATTAGGAAAGATGGGGGCTGGTGATGGGGGACAGTTTGGTCATTATTTATTTACCAAATCTACCAACACCAATGATGTACTGCTGAGCTATTAATCATAAATATTTCTCTTTTGCATTTTTAAGATCCATCATCCTGTTAGATAAGAGCAGCTTCCAAGAAGAGGCGTAAAAAAAAAAAAATGCTCAGCAAAAGTCAAAAGAGGAATTTCTTAGAGGGATCTACAGTTCAGCTTCAATTTTCACTCCCTTCAGCAGGGACTTTGGCTTTTTTGTTTCACCGGTGGCCTTGGCCAAGAGCTGCATCCTTGTTACCGAGGATAGAGACACATATGGTGACACAGCATCTAATTAATCATTAATTAATCAATGAGTGACAGCAAAGAATTAATCATCTTTGTAAGTTGAAACTCTGCCAACATGCAAACAAACACTGCTGCAGCTTTTAATGATTAAGTCACCTTTTTATGCCCTTTTTTTCCCTTTGGTCACAATGTTTCTGATGAAAAGCGCCTTCAGTTGGGAACTGAAGGCTTAAGATTAACTTGAACCCTGAACCAAATGGGATCAAATGGTTTTAGGAAAGCAAACTGCTTCCAATTAACAGACACTTCATCTGGCATCTGCTGGACTTGAGAGATTTGTACTGCCATTAAAATGTAATACATATGTCATTTTGAATTCAAGATGATTAATTTGTAGTTGTTTAAAAGAGGACACGCCTTGTTATCTAAGATTCAGTTTGATAAGTGAGTAACTGAATAATTATGTCAGTTTAATTTTTCTATCTGGGGAACTTTTCTTGGAATAAAAGTTCACCAGATGCAAACAAAGCCGTCACAATGGCATTTTACATTTTACAGTCTGTACATAAAGTACAAAAAGTAAGCTGGTTTTGAAACTTAAATCTTCATAATAAAGAGTAGAAATACTAATAATTATTGAGCAATTGAGAGGCTCAAGACATTTAAAACAAAAGGGCAGAGATTAAAGAAAAGTGAGAAAATGACAGACTTGGAGATTAATGCATGCAAGCAAAAGGAGAATTATAAACACATAAAAGAGAGGAAACAGAGTGATGCTGATGGACAGTATGAAAAATTTGATCCCTTAGGTGGACGATGGATGCATATCAATCAGTTAAATCTGTCTGTGACAATACACACACACACACACGCACACGCACGCAGACAGGCTTCCTCGTTAACCCGGCCAGCAGAAAGAAGCACACCCAACAGCTGAGCTGCTATTGGCCAGAAATGATGTCATCTCTTCCTGGAGGTTGAGCAGCGAGTCGTACAATTGGCTGGCTGAGAGACACAGTAGGAAAGTGCTGCTGAGGTATCAGTTCCATTCATACAGAAGCAGCAATGAAGCATGTTTTGTGCGTGTGCATGCATGCGTGCGTGTGTGTGTGTGTGCTTGTATGTGCACGTGACCACTCCCCACTGAGACATACAGAAGGAGCCATTAGGGCTGCGTCCATCATTCGGAGGTCCAGGCATTACCTGCTGGGATATTCCCTAATGGTCTCTCCTTCTGTCTCTCTCACACACACACACACAAACACACACAGGAATTTCACAACAGTGCACGCATTCAGATGTGCACGCACACAGCTGATGGGGGGTTGGGAGATGGGTGTTGTCTCTTGGTTGTTACCAAGCTGTTGTCATGGCGATGCAGATGGAGCTTTTCCTGCAAGCCGGGACCCTCACTTTGCAGCATACACACACACACACACACGCACACACGCACATGCACTTTGCAACAAACCACAGCCTTTTTCATTAATCCTTGCCTTTGCACACCTTTTAGGAGATGCAGCTGCTTACTAGGTGGAACAGGAAGTCGACTTTGTGGGAGTGTGTCTGTATGTGTGTGTCGAGGTGGGAGAGTGTAAACAGTCCCAGGAGAGCCACTAGACACATCCGCTAAGAGATGCTCGTGAGAAATTAGCCTGTGGTCGCCTGTTACAGTGTGCTGCATGTTCACCCACGTCCGTCCATCCCGCACCTGCACGTTGTATCTTCCACCTGCCTTCATTTTTCTGGTGCTGCACCTTTAACCTCAGCTCATTGCTCCATATTTAGAGTATGATGTCAGACATGACCCAGCTCTGCCTCGCCGACTCTGTCACTTCTATCGGAAATCTAAAATGAGCACCGCAGATACATACAGAACCAGATAATATCCTCTGAAAGCCACTTACCCAATCACAATGATGCGCTTCTTCAAGTCTTGATATAGAAAATAAAAGCCTTGCAGGAGGAAGCTTTCTGCCTGTGCCTTGTCCATTACTCTCTTCTCTGTGGAAGCTTCTTTATTACACTCAGGAAGCATAATGACAGCTATCTACCACTCAATCGACACAGAACCCCCATCTGTTTCTCTATGTTTAAACTAATCACTGTCACTAAAAGGCTGTCGCCATGTGCATGCATGAACTGCAGTGTCCAAGCTGCATGAATTCAGTTTTATTGGCAGAAGCATTAATCTCAGCTAATCTAATTTGAATGTAATTATGCGCAACAAAGCTATCACATTTCAGTCAATATGATCAGCTTAATCTCTAATCTGCATCTGTATCTGATTCAAATAACGACTTCAGTCTGGTGTATTAAACGCCACAAGATCTTATCAGAACCTTCGCAAGAACGATCGTCTAATTCAGTGTTTACATCTACGTGCTGAGCTTATACCTGTATTTGTGCTGAAACCTTTTTAGAAATCGGTTAAAATGCTTTGAAATTAAGTAGATATTTGCATTTATCAGAGTAATAATTAAAGGGGTTTCTGCCATAATCCGCAGTTCCATACATGCATACATGTGGCATGTTTCAGACCCTGTCCGCATACATGACAGAGTTTCAGTCCCAGGCGTACAGTGGGTGTGGGAATGGGACAAAATTAAGCAAGCCTGTGCAAGTGTGTTCAATGCCATTTTCAGCTGCTCACTGCAAATCACCCCGAGACGCTTTAACAGCCTCTGGGTCTTTTCATAAAGCAAAATGGTGCATTAAAAACCCCACAGAGGTCCACGGCCTTCGGTAACTCAAACACACTTACCCCGGCGGGATTTATTAGAATCTCAGGAGCCCTAGCATGTTGAGAGGGGAAACATAAAACTGAGGAAATGTCCCTGAAAAGATGCTCTTTGTCCCAAATTTTTATCCTTAAGAAGTGAGAGACGATTATCTATATATTCTGGGTTCAGAGCATTTGGATTTAGTGTCTTTTTCTTTATATATCCATTATCTACATTCTTAATACTACTGGCTCTGAGCTCCAGCGTTCCAACTGTCTTTCCTGAACTTAACCAATAGCTTCATTGATAGCTTTTTTCCATTTCTATAGAAAGTACTCATGGTCCAACGCATCTATACGTTTTCTTTTTTTGTTGCTGTTCACAACAGAAGATTTCTTTTATATTAAAAGGGAGCGGTTCTTTCCCACTGTCCCCATATGCATGCCTTGGTCTGATCAGAACTGTATTCTGCTGGAGTAATTAACATTAGGCAAACTTTTGGAAGCGTTATGCAAAGTGCCTTGAGATTTGTTGTGCTATGCAGAAAAGCAGGATCAAAACAGAATTACCCCCTTTTTACATATTAATTGTACGGCAGGTGGCATCTTTTAGACTTTTGTCTTTTTGTATCATTTCAAGCAGGAGGCCTAACGTTGTGTTCAAACAATAAGCATCAGAAGCGTGACAGCCCAATGCCCCATGCTGGAATGCCTATTTGTTTCATTTGGGAGAACTAAGCCTTTAAACTCGCCGGCAGCCTTATGTCCAATATCCTCTGTGTTCTGCGCAGGTCTGGAGAGGTCAAAGATGAAGAGAGCAAACAATTGGCAACCTCCTGCTTCAAATCCCCACACCACGCCAAACTGGCTCTCAGCTGCGCCTCGCCCAGCATGTGTGAGCATGCTGCGTATGTGTGCGAGTGTGTGTGCGTGTGTGTAGGCATTGTGAATCCACGGCTGTGTAATTTCTTTAGAGGGAGTCTGATGGAGAGACTTCAGAGGATTCTTTCTCACACACAGAGTTTGCAGCAGTAGTTTGAGTCAGTTCTGAGAGTGTAGTGGCGAAACAGAGATGAGAGACAGATTCTATCATTCATGAGTCATCGTTTAAAGTTGTGAATGAATGTGGGACATAAAAAAACCAAAGATCTTTTTTTTTATCCAATTTTACTATGCTTTTTTGTTTATTTAAATTATCTATGTATATTTTACCATAAGCCAAAATCCACACTCGAAAACCAAGATTTAAAAATCTAATAGAATAATATGATTCCTAACACAGGCTACTGCAATAAACTCTCAAGAAATGTTGCCATCGGTAGATGATCTTGAGTCAAATCTTATCTCAAACTACCACACATCAATGCTTTCTTGAGTGTAATCTCTCCTGCACCGGCTTCCGTTTCAAGAGTCTAACCTGTGATTAAATGCACAGGAGCATTCGCCATAGCTTTATGTTCTTGTGTTCTTCTTGATAGAGCTTTCGTCTATCATGCAGGAGGGAGAAGATGATTACACGAAGCACTGAGCTGGAAAGCTCCGTGATCCTCGCCTGCAGCTAGAAGCCACAATATGAAGAGACTGTTTTTGCATTTTCTCTTGTTTAAGTGGCAAAGCGGGCGATGCATTTTGCTGGACTATCTGGTCTGCCCTCAGATGACGCACTGAGGGATTTATTTAAACTCCTCATTTAAAGCCATCTCCTCGATGACCTAAAGACTAATCTCAGTCAAAGCTGAGATTTCAATCTGTTCAATTCCCCTTTGCAAAACAAGTCAAAAGTTGCTCCTAAGAGACTCAGCGAGCCATACGTCAACGTAATCTGCTAATTCACATTTGATACATTCACAAATGAAAAACATATGTTTGCCTTTTTAGAGTAACCTTTCCTTGTAGTAAATTGAAGCCAAAGACCCAATTAACTTTCAGTGATTTAACTTCCAAAGCCAGTATAAGGAGTTAAAAGGAGCCTGAAAGCAAAGTCTGAAAGAGACAAACCAGTGCTGAAGAATGAATTACCAGTGGACTCGTTAGCGTTCTCCTATATGGAACTCAATATTTCCTGTATTGGTTTCCAATAAAAACCTTCCAGCAAAAATGCATTAGGTTTTTTCCTTTAATATTGCATTGCATAATATTAGCATTTTCATCTTTATTGCATCGACTCAGTAGACTGATTTAAGTGTGAAGAGGGCATGCCCGATAAAAGTTTGAAGACTTAGTTTAGTGAAGGAAACATCAAACCCTGTAATGTTTAACTCAGGAAATGATCAGAGAGGCACTTGGAGGTACCGTGTTTGAAACTAAAACCCAGAGGATTAGTTTGGGGTTTCTTTATGCTTAACATTTGATGGTTCTGCATCAACTAGAGCTTTTAAGTGTTGAACCAGCCCATACTTCCAAGTATTGTCTATTGTCTATAGTATTGCCTATAAATGAATGTACTCCTTATGTGTGATTATTGTATTCATCAGGATTTATGCAGCTTTCAATAAGTTTCTCTTAAGGCTTTTCAACAGATTTTTAAGACCTTTGTTATCAAATTAAAACAAGTATTTATAACTTAAACAACTCTATAGGCCATAAAATACACATAGCCTTGACTTAAGTTGTGTTTAAATGAATAAAATGCTCTTGCACAGGTTACATTTCTTCAATTCTCCCAGTATACAGTAAACCTAATCATTGCTACTAATGGCAGATTTTCATTAAATCTCTATTTTCAAGCTACCTACCTACTCAAATATATTTTTTCTTCATGACAAAGGGACAAGCTCTGTATAACATAGCACAAACATTGTTATTTTAATTACCCAGGCATGAAATAAAGAAGTTTAAACATGTTTACAGTGAAAAACATTAACATACTATGAAAAATTTAAAACAGGGATCAGTTCCTTGTGACTGTCACGCGTAAAAGCCGATTAAAATCAACTTATAGTATCCGTTCTTGAACAAAATTTGATACTTTCCAGACCAATACTCTCTAGCATTTGCACCAATCATGACTGATTTCTTTAGGAAGCAAAAACAAAAGTGAAGTTATACCGGTGTACGCCCAAAACCTCACCAAGGAGAGATCAGTGTGGATGGCAAAGTAGAGCATCTGTTTTGGAAACAAAGACGTGAATCTTTTTGTCTTCCGCAAAGCGATTCTGTATATCACGAGCTCAGACTTCATCATCAGAGGTGACCGGCAAGTGATATCGGTGTATAACAGTCATTCAGGGGAACTTTGTCTCAGTTTTGGAAACAAACTTTTATCACCAATGGAATGCGACAGCAATGAAAGTTCTTCAAGTGAAAGGAGAGTCTCGCCAGCTCCGAACATTTTAATGCAAAACTGAATGGAAGTGATGTTGGCATGAAAGGAGACTGTTTACAGAAAAGGTTTAAATATGTATGCAGCTTTGGGGAATTTTACTTTGTTCTTGCTTTCAGAGAGTCAAGAACTAATAAATTCCTCAGGACAAGCCTTTTCTTTATGCATCACGTCTCATCGTCTGATCTTATATCAAATAGCAGTATTTGCATAAACAGGATCAAAGAAAATACCCATGATCCCAAAGGCATTGGGAAATGTGCGAAATTAAGCAAGTAAACAAAGAGGGGTTGAGTCGGGAGGGGCACGTTTTTCCACGTTTTGTTTGACTTGACGCCGACTGGCTCACACTAATTTCAGGAAATCTTTGCTCGGAGGGAATCACAAAAGTTTAAATGTGTCAAAATCGTAACATAAAAAAATAAAAAAATCTGCTCACTTACAGAAGCTTAAATCAAACACTCTCTTTAACTAATGCCAAAACAATAATCTCTGAAAATAGCCATTACAAACCAGTAAGTAACATTCTGGAGAATCAGACACATGTTATTGTAAATATATAAAACACACTCGTATACGGCCGACACACACACACACACACGCAAACACACAAAACGGCAGACTTCTTGCTCCTCATTAGTGCCCAAACTATCACAGCGCTTTAATGAGAATATGGAGTCGGGAACAAGGCAATTCTAGCCATGCACGCACAGACACACGCCCAGAGAAACATGCACACACACATGCATGCACAGCTGCCCTTCACACTATGAGCCTGCAGGGTGTGACAGGCGGGCACGCCAAAAGAGGATTTGCAGTGAAAAGCTTTGGGGAGGAGAGGGAGAGAGAGCGATAGGAGGAGTGGAGAAGAGGGGATTACATGGTGAATATTTCAGTACTAAAACATACCAATCGGTTTGGACTCCCCTTTCTGGCACGGACTGACACACACATACACACAAACAGCATTAGGATTGCCGTATCTCATGCAGTCAACTACACACAGACGAGACAGTAAGTGGGGTGATGGGTAAAGCTAATTCCAAACACCAACGACCCCCCTCTGGGACATGACTGATGAACTGATGTAGAGCCTGCTGGGACAGAACTCAGGACCAAAACCAACTAAAATCTTCCTACTCTTTTAAAGTTGTATTTTAGCAAACATGCAAGAGGTGCGAATTGATGGCAAAGTTTTTTGTGACCTCAAAACTAATAAATCTAAGGTAAACACGATGAAGTACATGAGAGATAATAAAAGAAATCCTATAGACAACGAAGAAACAGTGAAGAGTTTAATTTTGTGTTATTAAATTGTGAAAGAGGGGATGGAAAAGATATACAGAAGAGATGTCAATGTAATAAAGTTCACCACTTCAATATGTAGGAAAGATTTATTACAGGGCACCTGGGGAAAAAAACAATAGATTAATGTAATAAGAAATAAGAAATGGAATGTTTATAGTTTTCCTTTTAAAAACCAATCAATTAATCAGTTCTTAGGTAAACTTTTTCAATAACCAAAATTGCTTAATAAATACATTAAGAGATGTCATTGTTTCTCCCAAAGCACAATGGAAACCATCTTGTGGTTATGTTTAAGCTAACAAAGCTTGTTTAACTAAACTGTCACATTCAGGCATAAGAGCAACTAAGGTTTGACCTTTAGTAAACCAAAAAGTCACAAAACATACAGAAAACAAGCTAATGCTAGCATTACCACTTTAGCAAGCTGAAAAGTCTTTTACGAACCAACAGACAATTAGCTAAGTTTAGCATTATCACTTTAGCAAACTAAACTTTCACAAACAAAAGTCAAACATCAATCAAGTCAGGCTATGGTGTAAGCTTCTAATAAGTCTCCCTGGAAAAAAAATCATATCCAAATGAACAATTTAGCTGAGCCTTGCTAATCCAAAGCATGCAATTGAATGACATAAGAATTCAAAATGACAAAAAAAAAAAAAACAGTCAGAATGTGATATAAAACACCACACTACTCATCAGTGCTGTAAGCCTCCACAAGCAGAAACTTGCATTACATTGCAAGGGACTGGATGGCAGAGGAGTGCCATGTTGCAAGGTTGGAGGTCACAGCAACATTCTAGATAAAGTGGGACTGCAGGAACGCTAAAGGACACAAGGACCAGCTGCCGGCTGGAATGACGACAGCCAAAAGCTGGTCAGGTCAGCAGGGAATCAGGCTCAAACACTGAGAGGCACAGAGATGGGAGGGGGAGGGAGGTAAAGGAAGGTGCTACAGAGGGGGGGAAACAAAAGATTAATTTAAAAAACAATCAAAGCAGAAGAGGCCATCATTCCGTGCGGGCCGATGCATTTTTTTTTTTAAATGCGTTTGTGAATGTGTGTATGTGTCGGAGTCTGGGGGCTTGTTGAGAGGGTCCCACTTTACATGCTTGAAGCACTGCAGACACATTTGTTAAGCCACATATTATTCTGCGTGTGAAAATATGCAGGGGTTTGTGTGTTCACAGTCAGCACACTGCAGTCTAGACCAAGGGATCAAGTGTAATCTCCCCACTGATACAGCTGATGAACTTAGGTCAGAGACCACTGTCACCATGTCAAAAGCATTTTTTTTTTCCAGAAGGCAACAGCAAAACAACGTGCCCTCCTTGTCGAATTCAGAAATGTGTCTTTTTTAAGAATGAAGGTATTCCAAGCGACTCTTGTGACATTTTAATTCATTTTTGGTCACTTTTGTCTTTATTGAAGTTGATCTGACTGGGATGATTGCCATGAGCTGCTACAGCGATTTGCCTTGAAAAATTTGAGGGGAAAAAAAGAGAAGAAAAAGTTGTACATGGTTCTCTTTCACATCACTAATGGACACTGAAGCAGCAGGACCCAGCGTGGGCAAAAACAGACTGCAGTTGCTAATGATGCAGAGTGATGCTGAGTAATTACTCTCACTGTTACTCACCAGGTCAGTATAAACCTTTCAGTTTTCAAAACTGAGATGCACCTTTAGCATCTCATCTCAAGCAATTTCAATAGGCATTTTTCATATTATAATAGGATATTACCGTGTGGTATTAATGTGGCAAAGCCTAAACTGGTAAAAGGCATATTATATATATACATATATATAACATGAAATGATTACTGCACTGCTTTAAGTTTTTCAAGTTAGCAATACTTGGGTCAATATGCAAAACCTGTCTGTGGTAACATCATACTGCTACAGAAACACACTGCAAACAGAGATGAAGACGTCAAGCATACACTTGAAGATGATTGGAGTCAAGGTAATTGTGGTGTTGGACTAACTCTAGCCTCATATATTCAGTCGTTTTTATGGTTTGGGAGTAACACAGCAACATACTGCCAGCTACTCTAACAGATCTGAGCTTTTTATCTGAACCAAGCCAGCACATAAACTTGTTGTGGAACTTTATGACCCAAACATGGTCCAGAATTCAAAAAGCAGCAGCCATAAATCAGTGTCAAACTTGTGCTCCACAGTCATACATCCAAATGGATGAAGCACCATCCCTCCTTCTTCCTTAGGATGACTTTACTGATGGCTAAATAAAATCCGCAGGAATGATTTCTTGGACATGTGAATTATAAACTTGTTACAATGCGTATTATGTTTATTGACATCGTGACAAGCCACTGCAAAAAAAAAAAGTGAATACACAAAGGGGCAAAACTGTAACAAACCTACAAAATACTGCTACGCATTTAACTGAAGCAAAATAAATGAAGTCATTTAAAATCCCAACAGTCAAGTAAATAAGGCAGTCATATATATATAAGTTGCAGAACTGAAGTAAAATAAACAAAAACACAGTAAAAAGTTTTCATAGGATGAACTCCTGACCAGGTACTGAGTAGTTCTGTGATTGACTGTTGTTTGTTCCCTGGACAAAATCCCCCAGCAACACAGCAGCTACAATAAATCGTCTTTACTCTCCTTGTTTTAGTTCTCACAGAAAGTACTCGTAGCTCAGTGCCCTGTGTTATTGATTGAGCCAATATTCACATTACCTTTCAGTAGTCCTGGCCGAGTGTTCATCAAAAATGCTGCCAGTCAAATCTTTTTCCTGCATCAAGCCATTGATGGAGCAATGGCATGCGCGCTCTTCTTTCTTACAGAAAGTATTCCTGGCCAGGTGTCCGTGTGTCTCTTTCTTTGAATCATTCAGGGATTTATTGCTGCCATTAGCTATGCATACACTCCATGATGAAGTTTACCATAGAGGGGCTCCTGGGATCAGTGCTTACGTGTTTACCTGCGTCTCTTTCTTGAACCGACTTATTGTCTCAATCTAATTGGCTGCGCCTCCTCGGATAGCAAAGTTGAACAGTAATAACTTTAACTGCATTGTGTTATAATTTGGACTGAATTGGACAGTGATTTGATCGCAGTGCGACTATATGGGTTATAGTGGAAGAAATCTAACCGAGATACGATTCATCCACTTTGACTGCCAATAAGAAATAGACTGTCTACTCCTATTTCACCACTTGAATAGAAGCAACAAAGTTAAAGCTTCTCCGTGTAGCAGAGTGTTTGGGTTATTCAGTTCCCTGCTTTGTGCCCGACAGGCCTATTTAATTAGAATGAATCGCGTAGTAAATATTAGTCTTTAGACAGCATCACACTATTTGTAAACACAACCAAGTTAGAGTGAATTAAAGCAATTTATTTTCCTATCCAAGAAACGCTCCCACTTAACTCTTAACTATTCAGTGACTTGTAATTAAATCCCGCCTCACACACACACACACACACACACACACACACAGCTCCACCGCAAGCACCCCTACAGAGGAACACCATGGCAGATTTAATTGAAATAAGTTCAATAGGTTGAGTTTCTAAATAAAAGCAGATGTGTCAAAAAAGAAAAAAGAAGTTGAAACAAGAGGCAGAAAACTCAAAGACAGTGACAAAATGTTCTTAAACAAGGTGGAACATGTCAACATCAGGATTAATGCTTTGCTCTGCAGAGCTCTCTATAATTGTTTTTTTGTTCATAAAAGTAAGAAATAATGAGAAATACAGAGAACATTTCAGATACAAACACAAAAACACAGACAAAACAAGTCGAGGGTGTCATTTTCTCTTAGAATAAGGTCAGATATTTGGTTTCAAGCTTCAAGCCAGATTTAGACCAAAGTAGAAGATGATACCGTACACTCTCTACTGTGCCCTTCGGACATATTCTTTAACTCTCCTACAATAAATACTCATTCCTGTGCTCCTTTCCCTCCCTCACACAAACTCAAAACTCCCCCTGAAAAAAAACAACAAAAAAAACAGCAAAAAGCCCTCCCCTCCCTCAGCACCCCTCTCCAACTCTGTCCACGCAGAGTTTTCACACAGTCCATCTGACACCCCGAGTGCTGTGCAGAGTGTATGATATCATCAGTCTGCCAACTACAAGGCAGGCTGACATTACCGGCTGCCAGGACAGCAAAGGCAGCCAGGAGTAAGCCCAGGAAGAAAAACCTAAACACACACTCATGCACGCTCATGCACATATGTTCAGAATAAGTCAACTTAAAGGGTGTGTGCAATCAGAGTGCACATATGTCTGATGGTGACATGCGCAAAAAGAGAGAGAGAGAAAAAAAAAGCACTCACCTGCACCTGCATGAAGGATCCCCTGTAGAAGCAGCATGCTGCAGCTGACAGAGCACTCCACAGACTACACCTCTCCGTCATGTTGGGCTCACACCTTCCCACTCCAATCTCTTTAATTCTTTTTTTTTTTCTTGGTTTACCTCACCTAGCCCTCTTCTTACTCCTGGAGTCCAAACCAACACCAACCTCAGAGCTCAAAAGCCTCTCCCTCTCCCACTCCTCTCCGCCTGCCTAACAGACCCTCAACATTCTGCCACCACTCGCAAACAAGAGCAGGCTGCAAGCTGCACATCTAAAGAAGCCCCGGCTGCCGGCTCGCAACATCAGCCTTTCACCCACGAGCAGTGCTGAGGATGAGAGCGAGAGATGGTGCAGCTGCTGACATCCCTCCCCGCACACTCCTGCCCCGCACCGGCTTCTGCTTCAGCTCGCTTCTGCTTGCCTTCCTCTCTCTCTCTCTCTCTCTCTCTCTCTCTGCACTTGCTTCACGCCGCTGCTAGGGATTACCTCATTGCCTGCCCATGAAAGGGGTGTGGGTGGGGGGAGGGTGGACCAGAGGGAGAGGGATGGTGGGAGGGTGGTGTATGATGAGGGGTGGGGAGGGGGGGAGAATGCTTACAGGCTGAAGCTGAGAGGAGTGCTGTTGAATTGCTGGGCAGAAACCCCCCCCCCCCCTACAATGACCCCCCCCACACCTCACCCCACCACACCAACCCCTCTTCCCTTCAGCTCCCAGAGCGGCTGAGACAATGCTGACAAGCGGCGAGGGTATAAAAAGGGGAGGGGAGGGAGAGAAAGTGAGAAAAAGATTGGAGGAGAGGGAGAAAATTAAAAGATGTGATGATGAATGAAGGAGATTAGGGAGAGGAACGGAGGACGTGTGCAGCCTGCGTTGTGCTACGTTCATGGTCACACCTTCACATCGCATAGCCAGAGGTGTAGAGATGTATTTTCCTTTTGAAGAAATATACAAATATACAACAGATAGAGCGGAGGGGGACTCGGGGGGGACAACAAAAAACTGCATTTTTTTTAAGTGTACCAAAGAAAAGCAAAGTTTCTCTGGACCTCTGACGTCTCAGAGCGTCTTCAGGTTTGACACTAGAAGTTGAGAATAGAATTAGACAACTGGGGGTTGAGTCAATGATGCAAGTTTCAAGGTAATTTGTTGCAGGGGTTCCTACGAAGGTTTGGCACAAAAAGTATTTGTGCCTTGTAACTATGACGTTGAAGTCAGAGAGAAAAATCCAACAGAAGTTTGTGATGGCAATTTTTATTCAGTCTTTCACAGTTACACTTCTTTGCACGAAAAAGATTTGGGACGGAAAGTTTGTAAAGGTTGGGCGGATGCTGAGCACTGATAATCTGGCGTAAGCACACTATCCAGGCTAGAATCTCAGGAATTGTATTATTGGAATATCTAACATTGTTAATATAGTATGCTTAAAAATCGCAGACTACAATGAAAAAATAGTATTTGTAAATAGTTGAAGCTTGCCGTTTTCTGTCATATTCAATAAAATATTGTGGACACGTTACCATTTGGCCAGAGGGGGCGCCATAAAGAGTCAATCAACTTTAGCCAGTTTTCAAGAACAATAAAAACACAGCAGGCTAAAACAAATGTTACTTCAAATCAGAATTTTATCTATCTAGTTTTTAAAGCAAACTAACAATAGATGTTATTTTAAATCCATGTCACTACTGTGAAAAACGGACAGGAAACGGAGGAAATAAAAAAAAACTATGATTACCAACATGTCAGTTTCACTGTGATTTGTTGGTTTTAGTAAACGCTATACTGAAAGAACAACTTGATAGATCCTGAAATTTATTCTAAAGCATTCTGTGGAATATTTTCCTTGAGGAATAGAACTCATATTTTTAAATACATTGGCAATAAGATAAAGTGATCATTTACATTGCAAGAGGTTTAGTCTTACACATTTAGGCCAACACTTGATTTTATGAAAGGTAAATTTCATCCACTTAAAAGGACGAAATAGCAAAACAACTGAATTTCCACAACAAGTAAAGTGACACAGACTCTGCTAAACAGCATTAAAGGGACAGTTTAAAGTTTTTTGTACAGGTGAGACGGAGGTAAAGGCGCCACCAGAACATGAAAAGCACCCGTAGCCTTTTTCCTACTTCAAAAATCCAGAACTCTGTCTTTAGGTTCCCGTCTACATTTTACCACACACACCTCTGCAGACAGTTTGGTTGTATCATAAACGCTACCTGTGTGTGCCTGTGCGTAGCTGAATATAATGATGTGTCTCTAAAAGGCCATGCCGGCTGCAGCTAGACAGCTCATTATGAGCTGGAAAGCAGAGGCAGGTGTTTCAAGCATAACAGGGTGTGATTTTTCACTGGCCAATTTCACACAGAAACACACACATCAGCAGGGAGATGTCAGGTGGGGTGGGGCACCCATCTCCGGAGGCCTCCTGAGTGACTTTGTTGAGGACGCTTCACCGTGGAAACGCCAGCCAGGGAGCCCTGACAGCATCCAAAATTCTGACACTGCACTTAATTGGGCCTGCGCCACTGCAGCAATGCAGAAAGAAGGAGAGAGAGATGGAGCTAAGGAGAAAAGAAAGATCCTTTCCCTGTACCAGCACGCGCACTCTGACCCCACTCTAATCTGCTTGTTGAATCTATGCTAGCGGGCCAAAAGGAATAAAAACCAAAGGTCACAAATGCAGAGCAACAAAACACAGGATGGATTCATTAACCACATCGTCTCCTCTTAATGTAATCTCAAATCATCCAGGCGTGGATTAGACAGATTACACAGTGGGTGGGACGCAAATAATCTCTCGGAGACCTGCGCTCCTCTTGCTGTTGCTCGATAATACCACGACAAAACCTTTTATGACACAGCCACGAGTATATATTATGGTAGCTGTGGTGCGCTACGCCCACACATACCGGTTGCTTTGTCTGTGCACCACATTTCTAAGAAAGCGTTAAAAAGTTGTCTTGTAATCAGAGAGGTTTATTGCCATCTGTAAAAAGTAAAATAAAAGGCAAATGTTGGTTATCTAAGAAAAAAAATATCGCTTTGTAATATACTATTGAACTCAATACAAGCAGGTGTGAGAATAATGGGTGGATTGAGGACGGGTTTTAAAAATGGACAGTGAGAATGGGATGGTCAAAAAAAAAGGTAAAATGAGGAGAACAAGAGGGATTAAATGGGAATAAAATGAGGTTAGGAAAACAAGAATGCAGAGGATGAGTGGGACAAAGGGATTGAATGGATAAAAAGTGGTTAAAAATAAAGAGACACATGAAAAAAGAATATGGAAGTATCATAAAGAAGGGATGAGCTGGATGGATGGGACAAAACAAGTTTATAAAACGGGCACAGGGGTTGAGAATGAAAAACAGGAAGGGATGAGGATGGAAGGAGTGAAGGAGGAGGAGGATGGGGTGGAGAAGCGCTGCGCGGGTGGGCCAGCTGAGGGTTTGTTTGCTGAGTAATTAGAGACGTAACCGAGGTGTGGTTTGAACCTAAGTGAGCACATCAACTACAGCAAAAACCGAAGATCTGCTGTGGAAAGTGTGAGAAAATCTCACACCATTAAAGTTTGTATTGTAACTTTGTTAAGTGCACCTTATTGAATCAACCTTTGCAGATGAAAATACACACATATTGTAGATAATATAAAGGATTGCCAATTGGAGTCGTTATTGCGCAAACCTCCCTAACAGAGGTAAGAAGAGAGGAAAAAAGTGATCAAACTGCACTGTCTCCCAGCTGTGAACAGAGCCACCACATTCTGGGATTCAGAGGTGTGTGAATACTTTATATTCTGCCAATAACTCCGGCTTCCTCTGACTTCTTCAGATTTGCACCAGTGAAAGGTTCCAGCACAACTTGTCATTGTTTCAAAGTGAAATGGGTTCTCAAGCCTTACACTTGTTTACGTGTGTCATTTCGCATCCTCAGATGAATCACAATGACAGACATCAAGTCGCTGTGGCGGGTGAGATGAGGCATTAAGCAAAGCAAGACTGAGTCAACTTTTCTTTTGAAAAAATGAAAAAAATAAAAAAAAATAATCCAAGAGTGAGATAAGATTTCTGGTGGATATGCCAGTTTTCACACACAGCTGAGAAGATGTAAATTTTGAGTTCTGCTGATGTGCTAAATTTATTAAAACCCTCACGTACCTTACTATAATTGACCAAAAATTCATTTTTCTAAGAGTTTATCCCGTCATACATTCATTGAGGTTGTTCTGTCTCTTTTGCACCACGGACTTTCTCTCTTTCTCCATCAAATCCAGTGTTTCTCCAGTCGGTCTTATCACAGCATTCCTGCTCTCATCTCTCACCTTCTTATCCCTCTGATCAATAGCCTAACCTCCTCCTTCCAGCCTCTTCTCCTCTCTGATCCCTGTCCCCACTCTTCTTCTCCGCCCTCCTGCTCCCCTTCCTGGCCATCCCTCCACCTTCCTCTCACTCCAGTCCTCTATCTCCTCATCTCTCCCCCTGCTTGGAGGCGGGCTTCAGTTAAATATTAATTAGTAAGCCTCATCCCGCAGGCTGATAGGGAGGACAATGGAGAATCCCTGCTTGTGCCTGTGAGCGTCTTACTAATGAAAGAGTGTGTCTGGATGTGTGGGAGATAGGCACGTGATAGAAAAGGTGTGAGTGGGAAGAGTGGAAAAATGTGTGTGAGAAAAAAAAGAGAGAGAGAGATAGATAAACCGCGGGATAGAGATTATATGTGCAAACACATCTGTAACTGTGTCAATGTGTGTGTTCATGCCCTAAAAACAAAGGCCATGCAGGCTGTGTGTGTGTGTGTGTGGGGGGGGGGTTAAAAGGGTGCAGTTAATGATCTGTGTGTATGTGCCTCTCTGTGATTGGTGTATCTGATCACCATCAGGGTGGACCTTAACCACCTTCTGGTTAATCTGCATTAAACCTTAGATATGTGTGTCAAAGCCTGTTCGTAACACCAGACTGCTGCAATATAGAGGAAACTCAAACACTTTGTCTCCACAGATATATTGTAAAAAAAAAAAAAAAAAAAAAAGATTTAGGCATGAAATTGTGCAATTTAAATTCAGCTGTCTTGCTATAATCACATTAAAATGTCTAAACCTTTAACCGATATGTTGCTGTGGCAACAAGGCACATTTTTTTAGTGTGAATAAAGCGGCATATTGTATAAGAGAGATGAATGTGGCATCATTCCTGGCTTTGTGTGCTGATTTGTGGCATGCTGACCTTGAAGAGGTGGACAAAATACGCAAAATGAGGGGAGTATGAATATGAATCCTAGCTGAGCCTCTTAAAAGGTGGGACTTTGACGGTGTGGTAATTTTAGAAGTTCTTTGTACATGCCTGACTGTGGGTTAGGTAGTTAGTTATAAAACCTTATAAAGTTAGGTAATAAGGCAAGTTTATTGGTGTAGCACAATACATGCACCAAGTAATCCAAAGATATTAAAAGGAAATTAAAGGAAAGACATTGTAATCACAGAATGCATTGCTTGAAATGGGATCTCATTATACCATTGCATAAAAATAAACTTTAACAAAGGAAAGAAATCACTCCAAAACTTTTTGGACACTACAGTCCGTTCTCGCAACAACCGTATCACCAAGTTGTGACAGTCAAAATGAATTTCTAAAATTGCTGACCGTGTTTCCCGTCTTTTAATCTTGCTGTTCATGTCATCGAAGTTATACAGTCAGGTGCCTACGTGGGTCTGGATTTGACATGGAGATAATTGAGGTCAATGAGTCTGTATCTGTTGAGCTTTGCTGGGGAAGAACTGCAAAATTAAAAGAGTTCATCAAATCGCCAGCAGTCATCTGACACTTAAATGGAGGAGCGTTCTCCATAGATTGAGGTTAGAGCTTAAAAAAGCTGCTCACGTGTTACAGGAGAAACACACACACACGATATTTCATGATTTATAGAAGGCTATTATGTTTTTATCACTTTTGCTGACATAAATCTAATAAATAATGAAAATTCACACAGCATAGTGATGATGCCCACCAAAAATAACTGTAACTGATATCAAAGATAACCAGGCCTTTTTTAAAAATGTTCATTTCTTTAAAAAATAAAAAAGGTGCCGCACTTATTCAGTCTACAGTAGCAGAAGCTCACATAATACATGCAATCCCCCCAAAGGGCGCTGCTTTGATTTAATTGAGCACCTCTCAGACGCTTGCAGATCTTTGAAATTTAAAACCATTCGCATAATCAAACATTCAGCAACACACTGATCCACAGCTGAACCCCCTCTCACACACACACACGCACACACACGACGCGCACACAATATTTTATCCCGAGCAGCGATGAGAGTCCCAGACATATGTTAATAAACCTCATATAAACCAACCCGTTCCACCTCCCCACCCCTTGGGGTTTCTTCAGCTCATAAAAACCCGGCAAAAATGTTAAAAGATAAAACCGAGACGTTGGCAGTGAATACTTTATTTATTTATTTAACCCCAGCATTTAATCTTTTTTTTTTTTTTTTTATCCGATGCATAATATTTGTTCAGTGTTGTCCAATTTTTATTGTTAGTGTTTGTGTGTATAGGCATGGGTGCGACTGAGCACATGTGGAAAACTGAGCCGCTGGGCTGGTCTCTCCCATTATAACAGGGTGCGCTGAGGCCGACTCCTGATTTAAACATCAGCTGTCATAAATGTTTCAGAGAGGTGGAAGGAGAAGGGGACACTGCTGGCAGCTTTTAGGGAGAGGGCTGGGAGGCGGGCGGGTGGGTGAGGCTGCTGTGGTGACAAATCATGCAGGACTGGTGTTTATAATGAACATAAAACATTAGGTCTGCTAGAGTTGAAAGAAGTGCAAAGCTTCTTTATTTTTATTTCGTATGCATGCAGTTTATAAAGTTTAAGAGAGAACATATGGTAGAATAATTTGACTGCAATATTATAGATGTCAGAGTTTATGTGAGAGACACGCACCACCAAACACATCCACTCACATCACTGGTGAAAATGTGTCAACATAAGTTCATATATATTAGTGCATACAAGAATAGTCTGGAAAAACAAAATGAAAAAAATCCAACTTATAATTTGATTCAGTGTAAAAATAAAAAAACAAATTAAAATGTGATTATGTAATTTTTCAGTTTGAGCTTTCCAAAATGAATCATGTATGTATCCACGTTAATATTTAGTATTTGCCTTGCTGTGACACAGAGGTCCATTACTCTTCTCCAAACTTCAAAATGGGAAGGCCAAGACAGCATGCTCAGTTTTGTATTAACTGAGGGAAGAGGGAAGGGAAGTTGGGAAGATGTTTATCTACAGCCTTGGCTGTGGATCTTTATATGTCACAAAGAGCAGAGCTGCTCTCTAAAATGTCTATATCTGCAGTCAGAACAACAGTTCAAAACTTTACAACAACTGGAACTGTGACAAAGAAGGCTGGATAAGTGCAGCTAGCAGGAGTGTCAGAGAGTTGCCACAAAAGACATGAAATAAAACGGTAAGGTCCTTGTAAAAGAGCAGCAGTATAGCTTAAAACAATATTTGAGGAGTATTTGAGTGTATATGCGACATATTTGGAAAATGTTGGCACAACTGTTGAGTCCAAATGTGCAAAGATTTTCTTTTAATTCCTATTTGGTCTTTAACTACAACTGATGTTTGCCTCAAACAATAAGAATAACCGAAGAAGAGAAGAGTTGGGAAGATGGTTATCTACAGTCAATTTGTTGAGTCTGAGACATTTGTTTTACAAAGAGGGAATACAGGTCAGGGTCACAGGAGAAGGCTTTTATCACCTCACCGGTGATGTGTAATCAATACAAAAACTGCTCCTCAAGCACCCACTTTCCCTCCGTCTTTTCTTCTCCCATCCTTTCTAATTTAGCTTCATCCTTCATCTCTCAGGGTCCACTTTTGATCTTATTCCTGAAGAGTTTGTTTGTGTACGTGGTGCATTAAACCCAACTATGTCCAAGGTCAAAAACAGACTCATAAATATGGACCTCTCAGCTCGAGAGGATGTCGCCACCTGCTGGAGGAAGCGTGCACTGCTTATAAATGTAGAGTGCTGACATTGCCATTAAAAATTCAATTAGCTAAATGGCCGGTTAAATTAGACTAAATACAGAGTGAGTCTGCTGAAATGAGCAGAACAGAGGACAGATTGAAGGCTGATACCAACATCTCAGCACTTGCATAAAATTTTTAATTTAATAATGTTGAGCAGGGGAAGTGTTTCCAGCTGAACAGCGCAAAAAAAAAAAAGTTAATGCAACAAAACACTGATGGAAACACCATAGAAAAACAGATGAAGGCTAAAATGTGTTTTATGCGACAATTCTAAGCACAACATCCAAAGAAATATTTAACCTGGGAGGAATAAAAATGGAAAGACATCTAAAGACTGACCTGAACTTGTTCTGCGTGGGTTTCTGCCGGCTTCATGTGGCTGGAAAAGGAGAATGAAAAGAAGTGAATATGTGCAAGAAAAAGACAGATGAAAGAAGGAAGATGTTCGGCAATATAACAAAGGAAAAAAGGCTACCTAAATTGTGTATACCTGTGCTTTGATACTCACCCTCTTTCTTTTGTGTTTGATGTGCTTGTCTAACAGGTGCACGTTACCACAGACATACAAGCTTCTTTAAAAAAAAAAAAAAGAAGAAGAAAAAAGAGCCTGTATTCCCATGGATGTCTACCGCAAGCTTTCAAGTGCTTAAAATGTGGATGCTGCTCAGCCTCATGGAAAGAAACATAACAAACCCTGCTGCGCTTCAAGGGTTTCTGAGTGTGGACTCTCAAATCTGGTGGCAAGCATATAACACGAGCTTGTGATGGATCCCGATCATGTGTCAAAAAGCGTTGGAAGTCCGTCCGCGGTTACTGCAGCGCAGCTTTGCAATGAGGAGCCAGAGCAAGCGCAGGGGGCAATTATCCTCTCAAGCAAGTTTTAAGATCAATTGGTGCAAGTCCCAGTTGTGAGATACGTCTCAGAAGGCCGGGAGTTAAGCAGTGTTACACACAACCAGAGGGAGAGGCCAGATCAAAAGGTCCATTTATGGCAGTAGGAGAGGGGATGGTGATAGTTTCCACACTGCCTTACAAAGCTCCCACTGTTATCTTCAGAAATTAGCATTTTTTTCCCCTCTGTTTTTGTGCCGATAACACAGCATCTCTCTGTAAGGATTGAGCTAAAATAATAATGTCTTGTTAGATAGTGGCAGAAATTTGTGTTAATTCATGGCAGTTAGAAGACTTATTGTCAGTGAGTACAGATATGCAGACACATAACTGTGTCCATTTCACACAAAGCGGTTTAAAGAGAATTTCCGACTTGTTGATTGACATATCGCGAGAAAGAAATTAGAAAAGTCATTGCTAAAGTTGTCAATGCACACTGTGCATGCGGCATTTCCAAAAGTTAAAGATTAAATCTAAAAAATTACATCAAGAGGAAACATTTTGGTCATTTTAATAATTCAAATTCTGGTACGTTGACTAAAAATGGATGTGTGAAAATATCCATGTGTGGAAGCCAAATGTTTTTGATATCAAGGCAATAAACTGAACTCATAAATGGCGCAATTTACTGAAATGAACTGCAAACTAGAGATTAGCAGCAACTTTCTTCACACACCGGGGCTCTAAAGACCCAGTCTTTGAAGCTGCACAGAAAATGAAGTATGGTTCTTATACACTCCATTTTGTTTTATACAATTTTCATATGCATGGATTTCCCTTATACTTGCCTGAGCTGAGAATTTGGGACCATTTAAAAAAAAAAACGTCAGAAGAACAGAATACATTTTTGAGCTCTATAAAAACACGTGTTTTAACAATTAAATTGTAGTACACACACAACAAATAAAAGTTAAGTGTTTCATTAAAGAAACCGAATGAATGAATTCAAAACCAGGTAGAGGGACGGACAGCTGAACCATCGGTCAATTTTATCTCATACCACACACGTCAAACAAATATCAGTTTAAAACAGTGAAGCGCAAAAAACTTTTAAAGGCTAAAGAATAAACCTCACATTTGTCAGATGAGCTGATTATCACAGAAACACATTGGCGCCATGCCATTTCTATTTTCTTCTTTTTCCAACGACCAAAGGAAGCAAGAGATACTGTCAGGCAGCTGAGAAGGAAAAAGATGCAAAGAGCTGCACAGAGCAGAGGCAGTCAGAGAGATGGACGGACAGAGTGGTGATTTGGGGTTGAGCTGACATACTGTAGGAGGGAGAGCTGTTGAATGAGCCTGATGTACAGAGCTTTATTTCCCACGGTAACTGAGCTGAACTAATGGCCAGCCAGACACTCTCTGCTCACACATGGGAGTCTTTACATGGCAGCAGATATACAGCCTGTGCTTTTAAACAAGCACACGCAAACACAGCACTAATGAAACCTAATATGTGCACTCTGCGTTTCCTACGGGTTCTGTCTTTCACGTGTCCAGGGATGACGGTGCGGGGAATGCAAGCTGTCTGGGTGAAGGCGGCCTGCGCACATATAGAGGTTTAATTCTTCCCTTAAACTCCCAAAGAGCAAAAAGTTATTAATAAATCAGCTGCCCCAGTGAGAAACACACACAATAAGCCCAAAGAACGCTAATTTCCCAGGATCTTTTGTGTGTACGAGCAAATCAATGCTAAATGAGAAATCATCCAACCAGCAGCCGACCGGCAGCTTTCCAGACGCATTTGATCAATAAAAGCAATCAATATTAGTTGCTGCCTTAAAAAGCAGAGGAATGAATCCAAGTATCTTCTCACTTTACACGCATCATTTAAAAGAAGACTGTGTTTGCAGCGTAACATGTACCGCTTTGTGTATGTGCACAGCAGTCAAACTAAGACGATAGCTCTGCCTACCACAGGGTTGAAGAACTCTGCTTTCTGTACCACTGCTGGTAAAATCTGACTCATGCTCACCAAAACACTTCATTTTGGGATTTTCAGGATTCCTTTTCAACTGATCTCTCTTTATAGTAGAAGGATTTAAAAAAAAAAAAAAACAAACAAACAAACATGCAGCTGAAATTTGAAAAGAAGACTTGGTGCACAAGTATAAATTTATTATAGATTTTATGATCCAAGATGGTTGGAACTTGGGCTTAATTGGTGTTCTAAGCAGGCAACGAACAGAAATCTAAACTAGTGGATCACTGAAATGAGCTCTGTCATTCCGATGCAGCTATTTGAAAGACATTTAGCCAAATACTAGTGGGAGTGTATGTATATATGGGAGTAAGTATTTATATTTTAATTCTGTGTGCATCATTCCCTCACTATATCATAAATTAGGGGAAAGTTTATCAAGCCCAATGTTTATCTTGTCCAAAATAGAAACATTTAAAATAATTTCAAACTACCATTTATTTTCGAAAAGCATTTAGTCCCAACTGGGATCAAATTAAATAAAATAGAATAAAATTTCAAAATGTAGGATCTTAAATGCAAAAAAACTATTTGCTCTTTCACTGTGGAGGCACATTTGTAAAGCAGGAGCCCCATACTCAGAGCTAAATACCAAAAATTGTAATGAGAAAGCATATGCATTTCATAAACAGTGTAAAAGAAAAATAAAGAGAACCTAAACAAATAAAAACAACATACAAATGCAAAATATTGCATTTGTATGCAATGCAATACAAATGCACTTTCAGCTCTATATGCTAAAAGTGTTGCCCTTGTACCACTGTGACTCTTAAAAAAATGTTTGAATGCTTATCCAAGAGTCGGGGTCACAAGCATCTTACTTTAGTTTATTTGTTTATAGAAGCTGAAAAGTTTTACACAGCTGTCTCGGGTTCAATTCACCGCCCGCAGACTTTCTTCACCCGCTTATCTCTCTTTCTGTTTCCTATCTGATTACTGTCAATACAGAACTGTTTGTCACAAAATATATTTTGTTACAAACTATTATTTAATGTTTAAATAAACTTTAATACAGCAAAATTTACTCATCAAGAGTCTGATTAATAAAACTTATGCAGTCATTCAACTTTACTTCTAAAATCTTCTTTTTTTTTTAAAAAAAAAAGTGCAACATCCTTTCACATATTTTGTGTTTCACACCCTTAATTTGTAAAGCAACTAAAGCTAAATATTATAAGTGAAAGCAAAAAAAAAAACACAGATTTGTAGTAGTAAGATCATAGCTTGTGCAATACTTGTGAAAAAACTAGTTCTCTACCAGAGGCAGCAACCACTAACAATTTCATCTAACTTCAGCTCAAAGCAAACAAGAGCAAAAATAATTTGCTAAGTGTCAATTAAACAAACATTGTTCTCAGCAAACTAAAAAGATGAATAAAGGGAAACATGACTCAATAATAATCATAATTGCACACAAATGTTTGTTTTTTCTCAATCAACAAAAACTAGAAGACAGAAACTCACCAGTAAATGTCGTCTCCTTCATCCATCTTTGCTTCCTGTTCATCCTCCTTTAGCTCTAATCCATCACTTTCAATAGTTTCTTCTCTTTCTTGACTGACAGGAATCTCTTCAGGTTTGGACACTTTCTTCTCCTCCAACTGATGTACTACATCTGAACCACCAGATGGTAGCACTTCCTCACTGGCGGTATTGTTTCCAGACTGGATGCTTTGGTTGATTGTGGGATCTTCTGCAGGTTCAGACTGCGTCTTGGAATCAGCTGAAGTAACATCCGGGTCATGTTCTGCACCCTCAGCTGAAGGGACTTCTTTCAACCCTGTGTCAGCAGTGACTTCCGCTTTAACCTCAGATGTCTTGGACAAGGAACCTATAAGTGTCTGTGAAACCTCTTTCTTGTCTCCTGCTGGTCTCTGGCTTTGACTTCTGCTGACGCTGCTCTTGTCTTTAGTCTTTTTACTGCTGTTGGAGATTGCTGTAGCGAGATGGGTTATTAGAAACTCTCTGTTTCAGAAAGCATCAGTAAAAAAAAATAATAATTTGCAATAATTTGTTGAACATCACCCCTGCTCACCTTTGCTGCTTTTATCCCTCTTTCTCATCAGCAGCCGAGGCAGCGTGCCCACATGTGTGTAGTCCTCACTGGAGCGGACGTAGCTGGCAGTGCGAGGACGCATTGCCCCCAGATCGTCCAGCGTTGTCTCGACAACCGGACTCAACTTACCCGAGGCAGCACATTCACCATCATCTCCAGCCTTTGACTTCGAGGCCTTTGAGTCCGATTTGTCAGTGGAGCGACGAAAAGAGATGTTGGTCAGGCTGCCAAACCATTTGAAACCTTAAATGGGAACAGTTTGAGAGCATGGGTTGGTGAGATGACAACTCTGTAACATTTTGAATATTACAGAAATTATATCAATTCAAAATCATACTTTGGAGATTCCCTTTCTTTGTTTATTTTTACTATTTTTTTACATAATTCATTTCATTTATAGGAAACTACTCAGTATATAGATAATTTAATATTGCATGAAATCTCCTAAAATAACTGAAAAGCAGAAGCGACAGTGAGAGAGAAGTGGAACAGACCCACCCAAGATTACCGACAATGTGGGCATCAAACTTTGCATCTCAATAAACAGCGTAAACGCTTCTGAAAATAATAACCCTGCAAGGGACAAAGCAGTTTACTGTAAATTATAAACTTATTCAAATGATTCATTTTAAAATGTCAAATTTGCAACACATGGGCCAAGTTCTCTGCATTTAACAATTTACTGTATGCAGATATTGTGAATTCAAATATTATGTTTGTTGTACATTTACTCAAAGGAAACAGCACACCTACAAAGGGGCAGGTTTCAAACCCTATATACTGTAATATCTTTGCCTTTGGTGGATAAGATATAAATCTAGGGACAAAACTCATGAAACAAGTTTCCTATTGTTTATCTGCATGTCCAGTACAGATGCAATTTTGTTTTTTTTTTTTCTTATTTGACGATTTCCAATTATTTCTAAATTACAAATCTGTTTCACTAGTATTACCACTTTTAACACATAGCTCCCACAAGGCCAGACTGGAAGAAGTTACTCTTGAAATAAACCATGTTGGTCCGCAACAACGTTACTTGGGATTACCGATGCTAGTATTTTAATATTTGTTCTGCTCTTTGAGAGTTTAGAATCTAGCAGTAGCACATTTTATAAAAATAGTCAACAAGTCATTTGTGTTTACTGAGAGTCATACAGTGAGAAGGATGACAATATGATTGGTACTGACGATGAGAATTGACCACATGTGGTTGCATTTTAAGTCCATAAAGTTGATCAGAGTCTCCAAAGACTCTTTTTTTATTGTGCACATTGTAAATGTAAGCACAAGAAATGGCAAAATAAGCATTGATTTTAAAAAAATGAAAGCCTGACTATTAATGAGAATGTCCATCTATTCATTGGCTGTACTTGCTTATCATTGCAGGCCTCTCCCAGCCCTGCATCTCCAGCAGTCATCAGCTGAGAGGAAGTGGAATGGTTGCCAATCCATTACATGGCAATATAGAGAAACACAGGACAGACAACACACTCACTCACTTATACCTAAGAATAACTTTAGAAAAAACAGTTAGCCCAACAGTAATGCTTTTGGACTGTGGAAGGAAGAAAGAGTAACCAGAGGAAACCCACACAGAAAGAATACCCAAAGTCCATGCTGGAAGACCACAAGCCAGAATTCAAACCCCGGACTTTCTCGCTGCAAGGCAACAGTGATACCTACCACTGTGCAGCCCAAATATCAATATAATGCATACATCAATTAACTTTAGCTAAAAATTCTGACAAACATGTCAAATACCCAGTCAGAAGCTGTCTGATGGATACATGGTTGAGGTCACTTTGCTACAGGATGTTCAAGTAATTCATAGTGTGAAATCCTACTTTTATTTGAAGCTGTAAGTGTATTTAAAAAACAAAAACACATGCTTTAAATTCAAATGTGTGCAGCCCAAATCCTTTCTTAAGTTAGTGAAGTTGTTTATCATTGACTGTTTGGTTCAAATTAATAATTCAAAACCAATATAGTTGACATAATTGGAGTCTCTCCATAACTGACTCCTTAACCTTGTTTTTCTTCACTAATGTTTGAAGAATGAAGGAAACTTTGTATTTGCATTATTCTGTGAATACTTGACTCCTTCAGGGTCACAGCAGGATTTACGGAGGGATTTTTCAAGTAGGTCTTTTGCCACCGCAAGTTTTTTCCACACCAATGTGAGTTTGAAGCGCTACATAGTTGATGTGCTTTTATAAAATAAAACACTTTTGGTACTTCTCACAACTAAGACATTGCAAAACTGTATGATGGAGCAACATATGTAAAAAGGACCACAAATATTAACAACAGGTCCACACACGCACAGATGATACTCACCGAGTTTCCGTAAGCTCATGGTGGCGCCCGGGCTGTAGTTGAGTGACAGATGGATCAGCTGCAGCAAAGCAGAGGAGAAGATGAACGGCAGCTTTTTCTCTAACGAGAAGAAGAGCTGAGGTATTTATCAGATAAGGGTGAGCCGCTGCTCACACTCTGCTTGCAGGAGAACAAAACTGAGAGATGTGCAGCAGGGGCAGGGCAGACCATAACTTCCTGTGAAAAGGCAGCAAACACCAAAGTGAAGAGGAAATGAAAAGCCCCAAAATGACAAGAGACGGGGCTGAAAGACACTGATAAAAAAATGACACTTAGAAAGGTTTCCTCGTGGCTGTGAGTAAAAAAGTGCAGTGAAATTGAAACTAATAGTTTTCTATTTTCCATAGCTTCTTTAATTTTTCATATAAAGCTAATTGTACTTATTTGTACTTAACTGTGCTTATTTGTTGAGATTCACCCCTGCTCAAAATGTATCAAGAGTATGAGTCATGCTCTTCCAGTCTGAAAGTAGAAATAAGGAAACTTCACGTTTGTTTCCTGGCTGCAATTTTAGTCTCTAATTAGCTCCTTTTTTAAACATGTCAAAATACTGGAATTCTCCTTTTATCTTTTTTTTTTTTTATTCAGGCGTAAGGGTAGAATCGAATAGTGCAGACAGAGATTTGAGTCTTATGTAGGTTCCCATTAGCCTGGCCATTACCATCCTATGCAATTTCACTCGATTCAAATCTCGTTCCACAGCCCAGTCTGAACCATTCACTGGGATTTCTCCAGTTTAATTTCTGCCAGCCAATCAGCGAACAGAAGGAGAAGTTGTCTAGTTTTAGCAATGGCAGCAGAGGAAGTGAACGAAGCCGTTCAGTCTGTCGGCCATGCTTCCAAATATTGAATCAACATAACAGTTGTCTCCTTCGGCTCAGCACTTCTCTCTTCGCTGTGGAGGACGCTTGTTTGCAGCACAGGTAATTTCCGATAAAATTCATAGTGTCGAACTGGCGCATTACATATGTCACGGACAAACGTTAGCGACTGGATATAATTTCAAACTTCAACAGAGTCAACGCCTGCAGGAAGCAATCATTTCTCTCAGTAGCTGAGAGCCCAAACCCACTGTAAGAAGCAAATGGTGCAAAACAAGGAGCTGGATTTTATCTGGCTAAGTTTTCCAGCAACCTGTTAATTTCCTATTTCTTATTCCAGGTATCATCTCCAGAGTGTGGGGTGACTGGGCCGCTAGGTGGATGGAAAGGCACGAGCAGCTGCTTCATATAGAAAGGTGAGTTCTCACAGGAAGGATCTTTGTTGGAGAGATGTACTCTTGAAGATGGATAAGAGACTTCCACAGCTGCACAGGGGAGAACTTGAGAGAATCTAAATACAGAGATATACAAGAGGTTAACAACAGGTAAAGTGGCTCAAGGGCTCTTAACGCCAAGTTTAGTTTCACTGGGCGGCTTAATAACAGACAACCAAGTACTGAAGTCAAGGAGTACTGCTTCCACAACGCCCAGTCAGGTGAATCTGTGATCACCAGGGCTGCTGCATTGGAGGAAAAAAAAAAACAAAAAAAACAAAAACAGGGGCAAAATCCAAAGTCATTGATGATGACAATATATTTGTCATCACTGAATACCGCAGGGGTAAGTGAAGATGGGCCAGGTAGATTGCCAAGTTATTTACTGGTGTAGATGTTGCTGTTTATGAATTTGAAAACAACTGAGTTTTAGTTTTTGTTGCTATCCAAAAGCAGTGTTGTTATAACTAGCTGCAAAGAAAGTCAAGCTTGACATTCTATGCCAAACAGAAAGTGGCTAAGAACCTGTCTTGCCACATATCTCTTACGTAATGCGTCTGGCTGAAGTTCAGTTCATTTATTCAGCTAGCACTAAAAGGAAGAACCATGAGAGGTGATAAAGCCTCTGCTGCAGATAAATCACCATCAGCATCATTTCTTGCATTTCTTCTTCAGAAAATTTGGCAAAACTAATGCCTAATTTTTTTGTAAACCATAAAGAGTTATTTTAGATTATTTTTCCAGCGAGATTCTTTAAAATTATCATTTATTTTTTTCAGGAAAATATCTATGCTTCCATGTGAAGTGACATTGTTTGAGCCTGTCAGTTGTTTTCATTTTCCAGATTAGCTCACACTGTGTAGTCTGCTATTGCACCAAAAACAGGTTAAACTGATTACAACCACACAGAACCTCACTCCAAAAAAAATCTAAACTCTTTAATGTGTAACAATTACCACAACACCTGGAAGGTTGATATTTATTTTACAGATTTTCTATGCGTCGCGTTCAGGTTCAGCATAGGAGTGGTGCTATTCACAGGGAAGCTACAGCAGAAGTTAAACACTCAATAGCTCCTCATAGGCACAGACTGACAAAGCATCCTGCCTCAATGCATACCCAGATAGCACATGATGTTAAATCAACGTTGAAAAATAGTTAGAATCGTTGATTTTTGGTTGAAGTCGACAAATGACGGTGGATCAACCATCAAACAATCATCCAATCAAACCGTTGAAACTTTGACATTGAATCAACGTTGTTTTGTGGTTGAAATCTGATCACTGAAATGCCGAAGTCTGATTAATGGTTGATTTTTGGTTGAAGACGACAAATGACGGTGGATCAACCATCAAACAACCATCCACCTCTAGCCAAGTAACCAATGTTGAAACTGTGTCATTGAATCAATGTTGTTTTGTGGTTGAAATCTAATGACTGAAATGCTGATGTCTGATCAACATCTGATCAATATTGAATCAATGTCAGATGTATTGCCGCACCCCTTCCCCTCCTCTCCTCCTCATCAGCGCTCTGGGTCAGAGCATTTTATTACTGAGCGGGGGTTATCACATTTAAATTAACCACTGCAGAGGATAGTCGGTGGTGATTCCTTTCTGTACATTTTCTTACTTGTTCATAACAATTCTCACTGACTGTGTGTGTGTGATATATTGACACAAAAACATCTATAACTTACTACAAGGAGTGGAGCGGTCCACCCCCACCGTTTACATGAGTGGGATAACCCAAACACACAGCTGCTTCGCTGTTGGCTTGTTGGAAATTATGTTAATTCAATGTTGAATTATCATCACAAAGGTTGCATGTTTGGTTGAGGTCGACAACTGATGGTGGATCAACTATAAAACAACCATTCAATTCTAGCCAATTAACTAATGTTGAAACTGTGTCATTGAATCAATGTT
>NW_006799945.1:1795500-1804112 GCF_000485575.1 Poecilia formosa
TTGATTCAATGTTTCTGGCTGACATTGATTCAATGTTGTTTCAATGATTCTGTGCTATCTGGGTACAGTTCATGCATTTCTTCTAATAATTTAAATTACACAATTGTCAGCAAAAGTTTCTGGAAGGAGAAAATGTGAATTTAGGCACCGTTCACATCGTGTATTGATAGTAAATATGTGTCACCTGGTTATCACTCTAGTACCTGCATGCTACCCAAATGTTGTGTCTTTCAGTGTGAGATAAATATTGCAGTGGTGGATTAATCTCATTTTCAGTTTTGCAGCTAAACACCAACATAGATAAGTAGACCACACGGGTATTAATCCCAGATACACACAAATCAAATCAAGACCAACATTTGCAACTTACTAAACCTTTCGTCAGGATTTTTGAAGGTGTCTGTTATTTTCTTTGCATTTTCATCTATTTCTTTTTACAGTTATTGTAAAAGAAATAGATGAGTAGTGTGCAGTTGGAAAATAAAAAAGATCAACCAAAATACCGAAGAAGAAATGTAAATACAAAAACATCTACAGTAAATTAGCAGCATCCACCATGTTTTGGGGGTCAGTGCTAAGAAAAGTATGATCAACTAATATTGAAGCAATAAAAAATGTGAGTTTTGATAATCTCAGTTATCAAATTGTTAAACAAGCCGTAGAGTTAGATATTTTTGGACATGAGTCATTGTTGAGGTGCGAATATTCACTTTGTGTGTAGAGACACCACAAAGGAAGAAACGTGAGGTGCAACATGTTCACTATTCAATTTGTAATGCACATATGTTTGCATGTTTTGTAAGTTTGTATAATAAATTTAGAAATGTTCTCATAAAATCTAACTAAAACATGTCTGCTGTTTCATATACATAGGTTATGCTAACCGATTAAATGTGTATTTCTATATGTAGCCTTCAGCCTGACTAATATTCTTTCACTTCCTGTTTACCATCTGCGCGAGGCTTTAGCAAAAATGCCCTTCTCCTTCCTGTCAGCACTGAACCACAGCAGTGTTGTAGGAGTTTGAACTGTGAAGATGTAGATCAGTGCGATATGCATCATGCAACAGATCAGAAACACCTAAACAGTTTATTTTAGCTAAAAATAGCATGGGAAATTGAAACTTGCAGCAGCAGCACTTTCTTTTAGACATCATCTTGTATGTGATATAGGTGCAACTGTAACCAACTGTTACTTTGTCAGCAAAATTAAATGTCAACTTCTGCTTCATGAAATAGTTAAATATTTTCATGTCCAAAATTATGGTGCTGAAGTAATCCATGAAAAGAAAAACAGCCGGTAACTGGGGTTAGATATTCTGAACAGAAATGCAGCACAGTAGCAAAAAAAAAAAAGGGCTTGAGAGGCGTTTGTGTCAAAGTACACTTCCAAAGAAGGATATTAGAAAATAAAAAACTGCGAAGCAGCTTCGGTCAATCTCAAAAACTTAAAGTGTTTTAAAATTCAAGTCTTGTCTAATCAGGAAAGGGTTGTGGAGCGAATCAGACAAACTTTACAAGAGTGTTTACATAATGGAGAGCAACATCAACTCTGTCACAGGCAGTCAAAAAGTAGATGAAATATAACTCAGAGGGGCTGTACTGAGTATTTTCCAGACATATAGTGCCATTTTATAACACAATCAAGTAACTATGTTGCCTTCAGTTGTTATGAAAATGCTGTATATACCAAACATAACTTAAAATGAAAATGACCCTAATATAAAAGGGTAAAGGGTAACTTTCTGTATACTCATTAATGTGGTGGCCCAGATTGATTAATGAAAAACAAATATCATAACAAAACAAAGGCCACAACAGAGATTATTATTAAAAGCAAGCAAACTATATATTTATAAAATGAAGACAGAACTTTTTCACAAAGCCAGACTTGCCTTTCACAAACATCCCATTAAGCCAACAGAATGAAGGCACCATCAATTTGCTTTTTCCTGAAACACAAGGAAGACAATAATCAGGGTCGACAAACACACGTCTGCAGATCTTTTTTGCTGTTATTCCAAAAAAAAAAAAAAGATCTCAGGATCTCATATGTTTGATGTCGAAATCTTTTTCTCGAGTGTGTGTAGCTAAACCGAAACTTCAAACGGAAACAAGAGCATGTGACAACTGACCCCAGCTCTCCAGTGGCTGGAGGTGAAGGTAAGAGAGAAATTGGTTATAGTGACACGCTCACACACACACACAGACCCTAAAGGAGTAACATGTTTCATTTTTCCTTTGTGTCCCTCCCTTGTTTTTCACAGAAGTAATTTTTCAGGTTTGATGTCTGTGTGTGTGTGTGTGTGTGTGTGTGTAGGTGTGTGTGTGTGTGTGCGTGTGTGTGTCCATGTGCACCTGAGCCTGTGTGTGATACTTTAATTTGACCTTGATGAAAAACAAGCCTTCAATAATTCAGGTCTCTGTTTCCTCATACGATGACAAAAATCAGTCACACCGGCACAAAATCACACTAATACACACTACAGAGTTACACACTGAAGCCTTATTAAAACAATATCAAAAGCACTTAGGGCTCTGCAATTTTGTGCTATATCTTGTCCTTTAAATTTATTTTCACAGCACAGTGGTTCACTTAGTATGTTTCCGATAGTTTCTCCGCGACAGAATTTAGAAACATTTTTATACCTTGCCACAGATTTTCATTTGGATTTAGCGCTGGAAATTTTAAGGGGGGGGCATTTTAACTCAAACCTATTCTGATCTAAACCTTTCTTTTGTTGCTATAGCAGTATGTTTAAGTTCATTGTCCTGCTGGAGGGTGAATGTCTTAGTCTTAAGTCTTTTGCGGCCTATAACAGTTTTCCTTCCAGGATTTCTTGTATCTTCATTGATTTGTCACTGACCACCTTCCTTGTCCCCCCCACTGAGGAAAAGCATTCCATCACCAGGCTTAAACAAGTTGCTTTCTAGATCATTATTGATGCATTATGATGTTTAGTGAGGATTCTCTTAGTCTCTGTGATATCTAAATACATGTCAGGATCCAGGGATGCTCTGTTCATATAAACATTTTCTGGGATTATTCAGTCTAGGCTGAAAACTGTAATCATTTCTTCTGCTATTCCATCCAAACTTTCAGTAATTACATTTTTTAAAAGTTAGCTGCTGCATAGCTTCCGAAACATCACCTTTAATGAATTACAAATATAATCCAAACTGACTTCAACAATGTATTCTCTATGTCCTGTTTAAAGCGGCGGGTGTTTCATTTGTAAAATGATCGGATGTGATGTGATATGATTATTTCCAGAGGACTGTCTTTATTAGAAAATGATTGGAGTTTGCCGCTGTCTTCCCTCTTTAGGATAATCAGCCACAACCACTGTCACAATAATGTACAAGCAGATATTCTTGCATTTTAATTTGTTGCTGTTGGAAAAGAATTGTCTCTTTTCATCAAGGAAAACTATTTTTCCCCTAGCAATAAAAATACAAAAGCATACAGATAGTTTGTATCCCTGCTGTCCTCTGGCAAAAGGTTCAGCAGCCTCAAATGCAGAAAAAAACCTAATTCCACAAAAGCCTCCTCCCTCACGCAATTAAACTCCCATTAATCTTTTTATTGGACATTTACATTGATGCATTTTATTATTTATTTATATATTTAATTATTTAACTTGTCATTATTGGAGCCTTGCAACAAAATTTCAGTCAATGTGTACATTTTAAAGTTGAATGACAATCAAGTCTGTCTTTGTCTAACAGTGCAAAAGAGAGTTTTTTTTAACAATATATATGTTTTTATGGAAAAGTTTAATCAAACGTGGTGACGTTATTTGAACTACACATACTGAAGCCTTTACTTGGTGAGGCTGAATGCGAAATGCACTCAGCTGGTATAAAGTCAAAGGTCATGACTACAGAGTGTTTCAGATGGAGCCATCGTTGTATTCATGCGGCCTCTATTTGTGCCAACACAATAGGATGTAGGAGCTGAATTATTGAGTCCTTGTTTGTCATCAAGGTGAAGTTAAAGTGTCTCACACAGACACACACACACACACACACACACACACATCTTCCTCATTACACACAAAACCTTTGTATCCTTTGCTCTGTTTTAAAAGACCCTTAATCGGGTTGATCTCTAAGAATGTTTTATTTTTTTGTATTTTTATAGATCAAATTCTTTTCAGTCCAAAGAACAAGAAAGCTTTTTATCAGAATGGATTAATTATACCCCCCCAACCCCCAAAAAAAGAAAAACCATGAATACGGTAGTCACTAAATAATGTGACACATCAAATTGAAGGTTTAAACTCTAAAACATTTTTACTTGATGTGAGCAGCCAAGTATGAAAAATCAATGAAGATTGGTCTGAGTATGTAATTACGTTTTCTATACTGCAGGGGGCGCCAAAGACAATAGAAAAATCATTCTACTGTTTCAGAACAATTGACACCAACTGTACGGAGTTATGATGCCCTGCATTGGCCATATGCATTAAATAAGATCTGAAACATATAGTAGATCCAGTGTGAATTTTCTTTATAAAATTTACTGCAGATCTGTGCTTTATTTTTTGTTTACTATTGCTAAATTATTAAGTAAATGGAAATGAAATAATAAAATCCTATGGAGCTTTGAAACTGGAAATGGATCAACATTATAAATAGGTAATATCTGATCAATTATTTAGCCACTTACAAGTTTAGCTCTTCATATTGAATAAAAAAATAATGTTCACTGTTTGATTTATCAAAAAGAATTACTTTAACTCCATGTCTGGTTTTATTTCGTACAAATACGTTTTTATATATTAAAGTGTATTAAACCATTGAAAGATGCAGGCTTGAAGCACACTTACTATTTTTGAATATTTTGCATGAAGCCAAGAAGAAACAAGGGATATATAGCTATAGATTACTGCAACACATACATTTTGGAAAAAAAACAATTTCAAACATAAAGACCAGAATTCACACAATTATGGTTCATGCTAAATGTTTTTCCAATCCTTTACCAAAATCTCCCTCCATCCGCTGCAGCAGTAACTGTGGCTTAAAGACGTTCTTATTGAGTGACAATGGCAATGTAAGTCACTGTCATCTAAATGAAAAGAGAGCAAGCATTGACACATCTGATATGCTTAATTACCCAACAATCTGCTGTTGGTTTACTGCTGTTAGCTTCAACAGAGAAGTCAAGAGGTCATTCCAGTCTCTGTGTGTGTGTGTGTGTGTTTGTGTGTATGAGTGTGTCCTGTGTCTCTAACTCCTTAATCAGTCTGGCAGTCCGGCAAGATTAAGAGGATCCATCTGTACCAGGCGCCACGCATGCAGCAACGCTGTCCCAAGGTGTTACAGCTTTTAACACTTTTAGTCGAAAGAGCTTTTATCTTACACTGTCAGGATATCCCAAAGTACATGAATTAAAGGTTCTCTGTGATACATGAACACATAAGATAAACATTTTTTTTTTTTAAAAAGCAAGTCGTGGTAAAACTTTATCATGGCACAAATCCATAAGGTTCTGAACTGACTAAAAGGCAAGGTCAGAAATGTTGAAACACCTTATTTACTTTTGTTGGTTACATGTTAAATTGACTTTACATTAAAACATTTCAGTTCTGTATTTTTTTTGTCTTGGCTCCTGACCAAGTTTACCAGAGCAGCTGGGGATTAAGCTCTTACTGGCACTTGAGCAGCATGGAGGGTTTCACTTTCCTGATCTTCTTGGCTTTGTGAAGTTGCAGTTCTTTGACATCTGACTGCACCCGCGTTAAGCTCCTTCTTCTTCTCTTCATATTCTATAAGTTCACAAACCAAATAGTTCATTTACCAATCGATGTTTACTAAAATACTATATCATACAATAAATATCATTTAAACTTTTTTTTATCATGCGGTGTCACAGATTAACAGCTTCTCCTGTAACTGAAGAGCATAAAAAAAACAACCTTCAAGACTATCAAAACTGTTGTTTGAGATGACCTCTAACTCTGAAAGGGATGAGATATTAGGAGCTTGTTAGTCGTAACGTTTAACAAAAATTAGCTTCAGCCATTCCTGTCATCGTCTAATTTAAATTACAGTTTTATATGAAAGTAAAGAACAATTGATTATTTGAATAGAAGACTCCTTAATATTCAACTAGATTGATCAAATAAATTCTAATTCATACCATTTTCCTTTTGAAAAATATCAAAGTCGGTATTAAGCACTAAGTATCTTTATGTGCTTATTTAATTTCTATTTGGGATCAAAGACAAACTTTTGAACGGAATTAAACTGGGATTATTATAGCAGAAAATGGCTAAATTTAACAGAAACGGAGATGATACAGTACCACTCATATTAATAATGCATGATTTCATGCCAATAATTTAATACTTTCTCAGACAAAGCTGTTTACAGAATCCAAAAAAAGACCTCAAGCTCTCCATTATTAAGCTTTTGATAGGATAAAGCATATCTGTTCCCCTGCATGCATCTACACTCACTGAATTACTCTGGAGAAGAGGAGAAATAAGGATGAAGAGCAACAAGAAGGCAGTGAGTTTTTATTGTCTTTGCAAGTATGATTAGAGCTAATCAGAACTGAACACTGAGAACAAGATAAAGTCAGGGAGACAATAACAAGGCCACAATTTACAGCTTGACCTGCACAAGAAAGCCTGTCAAGGTCGCTTCCTGCTGTATCATAAAATATTGATCACTTATTTGCACAGATTGAAGGTATAACAAGGAACTAGGCAAACTCCCATAACTCTACACTCCATTTGTGGTTTCATTCAACATATGCGTTTAGGTTGGCAGTACCAGGTAGACTTTTTCTTTTTTGTTTGTTTAATGGGGCAGTGACTGGCTAAGCCCTGTAAGATTTGAGCCAATCAGAGGAGACCAGATTTATAGCAAGTCAATAAGAAACTTCAGTGTCTTGCTCAGATTCCTTCTCCCTCCGCCATGTTAATAATGTAGGCAGTAAGAGAAGTTCAGGCATGGATAAGATATTCAGGCATTGGAAAAAAAAATGTGATAAAAGTTAACAGTGATGTAAATTATGCCATAAAGGTTTTTGTGGTGCATGGATCCCAGCAGATGCGCAGCAGCTACAGGTGGATAACACTCCCACTCTCTGAGAGCCGCTAAAGATCGTCAACACCTTTTCTCTCATAGCCACAGCAAGCTTGTTTGAGGCTGCTATGGTAATGTTAAGTTTTCAATGTCTATGCTTTTCTGATTCATTAGAGGAGGCTTCATTTTTCTTCCAATTCATTTGCAAACAATTGCAGGTGTATGGTCTGCACACATGTTCAAATGCATAGTAGCAGTAAATGATTTTCATTCCATGATATTTTACTTGAAATTGTCAATGGGTGTTTTACATAATTAGTTTAATAACACTAATGATCTGTGTATTGACTAATTCTCTCTGACTATCATTGTAGTCATTGTGACATTATAGTAAAATGTGGTTTAATTTTTTTGTTCAAGCTGCACCATCAAAAATGACTAGTAAGTAGCTAATGAATAACAAGTGTTTTTCTCAGTAAACAACCTATTGAGACCCATAGAAGTCAAACTAAGATACAAATGTTGCTTAGATATGAGTTTGGTTCAGAGTCACTGATCTAATCTCTTCTACACCTTCACAAAAACTTAAGGCTCTAAATAAAAACAAGTTTTAATAAGTAACTCCACTTAATAAAATTCCCCAAAAATGTTGATTTATTACAGTAGTTCTCAGTACATACAAGTCATGTGTTAACTTAAGTTGCTTTAAACTTTTCTCTTTTTTTTCATGTTAAAACCTATAAATACGTAGGAATTGAATATTTGGGAAGTATCATAATTTAAACTTAAGGCTCAGCACCAGAGTTTTCTAGAAAAATATTCAGATTTTATTTTGTGGTTTTAAAGGGTCTATGTTGAAGATGGTAAGAAATAAAGGCATACTTTATTTTGTTTTACTGTCAGCTGCAGTAGCCCCTCTGCTTTCGGCTCCCATACAGAGCTGTCGGGTAGTGTTAATGCTCAGCTGCTCCCTCCAGTTTCAAACTTTTCTTATTAAAGAGTTAGAGAGCTAAATATAATTGAAATATTGGCTACCTTCGACAGAAAAAGGAGCTAAGTCTATGAACGCAATGTAGCAGTTTAGCTAGTTTTGATTTCCAAGGCATAAGGTGGCAGTTTATCATCATTCAGCCAAAAGTAATGAAATAACGAACTATTTATTGTCAATGTGTTTCTTCCTATTGAGCAGTGAAAGTCAATAAAACATGTTACGTATCTTTTGCTTTAGGTATTTACTTACTGGAGGGGTTTTTGTTAGTGCTGCAGAGCCACAGCTAACAGCTAGCTCCTCACTTAGCTTAACGGAGTCTGTGTCGTTCAGCAGCGCAACGGGCTCTTTGCACCTCAGCTTCCGCGTTCGGGGTAAAGCGGCTCGATTGTTTCCGATCCAATACAAATATCATTTACATTAGGTGCTTGGCCAAGGTTTGTACATCGATCCGAAGCCCCAACAAGTCAGCTGGAGAAAGGTTTTAAGATGTTCGCCTCGTTATACATTCACTGACACGAAGGTGAGTTTTACTTAAACTTTGGGGCTAACATTAACGTTAACTTATGCTAGTAGGCAATATT
>NW_006799945.1:1804744-1817009 GCF_000485575.1 Poecilia formosa
TCAAAGCGGAAAAAAGTGAGCCGCATTAGCTCCTGGAGATGTGACGTCAACGCCTTAGGTGCAAAGAGCCCACTGTTGCTCCTCCTACACTTTGGACTGAACCATTGATCTAACAATATTGGGGGGGGACCTAAAAATAATTCTTATTTTTGTCTTAGATGAACGGCAGATTTACTTCGTTCTTTGTTTCTATTGCGTTTTTTATATTCATATTGTTCAAATACAAGTTTTTTTTCATGATTTCTTTGGGGAGGACCATTCTAGACTTTTCCAAGATTTGGGGCGGGGGGGGGTCGTATTTCCTATTCTTTTCCTCAAAATCCATGGCAGCACGTTAATAATGACAAACCCCGGTAATGTTAATAGCGTTCATTTCGTCCAGACAGGGGGCGTGTTCTTCAAATTGCGACCTCTGATTGGTCAGTTGCTGACAAAGCCCCCAGAATGATTAGATTGACAGGTGGTGTCTTGTCAATTCCATGACACTTGCTTTTTTGTTACTGTCAGGGTCAGAAGTAACAAAAAGCAATTTATTATTTCAAAAAGGTGTTGTCACCTTTTTGAAATAATAAATAATTTTTTCTTCCATTTAGTCTTTTATGTGAGTGTGTTTTGTTTTTTTAAACATATGTTAATTATTTCTTTGGTGCAACTTGTTTGCCTGTCAGTCCACACAACATCTTCCCAAAGTTTAGGTGCATGCCAAAAGGTGTTTTTGGGAGACACGAGACACACCTTTGTGTTGTTTTTGGTAATCAATAGCTTCGGCCAACATTATTTGATGAATCATGAACACTTCACAAATGCAAGGAATCCCTGGTGCGTTCTAGATGTGTCTTAATGTTCTCTTCTGACCGCTCATGTGCTTTTTCATTTTGGTTTGCAGGTTCCATGAGTTCTGGCTCTCTGTAGCAGGAATCACAAAGACTAAGAACTGGCTCTCTAACCCTTTTCCAACTGACTGATGTTATTAAGTTTTAAATCTGCTTTTGAATTTTTTTTTTTTTTTTTTAGATGTAGTCATGATGTGTTGCTTTGTGTGCACTTTAAGCCGACTTCATTTTTGTTCTTTTAGGTAGTTGTCACTGTAACTACTGATATGATAATTTCACGATTGATATAGTTCTTTGTACATTTTTGTTGCCATTAGAATAGGTGTTCATTTTTTTTTAGCTTGAAATATGTCGAACCAGGAAACTGGGCCACAGTTCTTGACTCATTGCATAGTGAAGATATCAAAAAAGAATATACAAGAACTTTTATTTACTCCTTCTTCTCTCTGACTTCTCTCTGCTAATATTGACAAGATTCAGTTTATTGCTTTCTTTCACCTTCTGGTGCGTCTTTGCAACTTTGAATTTTTTTTTTTGTTTTTTTTCTAATGTCAGATGAACAGTAATCATGCCATGAGGCATCGCTGGTTGAGTTAAATTATGTGCTCTGTCCCCGTTTTGAAATTCATGAAATGTGTCAGAAGGCGGCAATGCACATTTGCATAATTCTCTGTTAATGTTTTTCTATCTGCATATTCGATGATGTGACCAAATCTACAGTCGGAATCTTGTTAGTGTGAAGTCTCGAATTTGAAAGAAAATAAAAAGCCAAGAAACCTGCATATTTCTGTAAAAGTGCACAAGAGGCCAGTTTTTCTGCACCCACTTTTTTTTGCAAATGATAAATAATTTACTTGCTTTAATATGGAGCTGCAGCATCATTTTTTTGTTCTCTGCTCCCTGTTTCATTGCGCTTCACAGTGCATTTTGTTTTCTTGACTTTCTCTCTGCTTTTTTTATTCTTCTCCATCAGTTTTCTGGCAGAGACCTGGATGCTCGCTGCACTTTGAACGCAGCACTCTGGGTCACGGTTTATGCCCACACACACACACCAACACACAAACACACTTGCATACATAAAAAATGCACGTGAAATCACATTGTTCCACCTTGAGTGTCCTTCTCCAACGCTGATGGAGAGGGGGGTGACAACAAGAGAGCGGCTGAGGCAGATGGGGGAGGTGCAAAGCCATCAATTATTTATGGTTGAAATCCAATAAGAGGAAGCAGTTTAGATAGGGTCGAGTATACTGACAGATATACAGACTCTCTGTTTGGTGCAGATTAAAAATAACCTAGTTAAGAATCACAATAAGATCCTATTGTGATTGTTTTTTAATTTCTCTTTAGTTGGCCTTTAAGAAATACTTAATTTTTTGAAGCTTTTGATTTTAAAAACAAATTATGTCGTCTTGACGTATATAAATGTAAAGAAACTTTGCACAAAATGTCATTGAGACAAAATTGGGAATGGATGTCGCATGATTGTCTGAGACACACAGGTCATTTCTGTTTGCTTAATAAGTAGTCTGCTGTTCATATTTGCATACTAATTTGAATTTTGAAGCTCCTCATTAGGAAAATGTTCGTGTCTGCTTATTTGTGGATGTTATTAAAGTCTCAAACATCTTGAGTAAATTACTGGAATTTCCACCAGTTCAAGTTGGCGCTTTTTAGCAGCCTGTTGACAGAAGAGAGTTTTAGACATCCTGCAGTTCCTTTTCTCTTAGTTCATCCTTTGTCACAACAGCATAAACCTTTACTGCTCGGTTTTATATAGGAATTTATGAGTATTGGAAAATCTATTGTACAGCATATAAAAAGTTGTCTTTTCTCTTTTACTCAGAGGTAATGGCTCAAAGAGCGATTATGTCCGTAATGTGAATATTGTGGTGTAGCCAATCACTTTCATTTCTCAATTAATGAAGCAAGCTAACTATTAATCTTACGTAAACTGTTCTCTCTTTTTTTCATTGAACAATGAATTATTATCAAAAGCAGAAGACTTGAAACTCTCTCGTCCAGGAGTGGAACGCCGGCAGCTTGTTCCAGTATGTTCTGCACCATCTCTTGAGTCTGGTAAATATTGGCACCATGTCGTTTTCGTCAGCCCTGGGGGATCATTTCACAGAAGAATAGTCACAGTTGTATAACTCTTTAACCACAGGTACTGTGGGTGCAGGCAGTGCTTGGGCTGATACGAATAGGAACAGGAATGAAAAGCACATCATTTTTTTTCCCCCAGGATGGCAGGAACAAAGTATAAATAAATAAAAAAACAGTTTCATCAAACGATAGTGCAACAGCAGCTAATCAGGCAGGCCCAACACGGCACATCCTTGTTTGAGCTCTACAGGACTCCAGCTTGTCAGCAAGAAAAAGTGTCCTTCTTCTGGAGTTCAATGTCACGTCAGCAAGAGCCCATCAAATCGGCACGTGTGTCGTAGTGGAAGACAGCTCTAGGTTAGCAGTTATTAAAATGGGAGACTTTTAACAAACAGAATGAGGGGAACAAAACTTCAACGCAACAAAATATCACATTTATACATGAAATATGTCATGGTAGAGAAATATTAAGACTCAAAGATTCTGAATCAGTTCAGAACATCATCATTAATTTAAGCATTGGCATAAATTACCATGTAATTAAAGCTTCAGCCTGTTTTGAAAGGAATGATTGCACATTGTAAATGTGTCTGCTAAGAGGAAAAATAGTCTTTTCTTACTCTGAGTCTGGAGAAATCAAAAGTTATTCTGTTGCTAAACACAATATACAATAGGTAACGCAGTGCTTGACTTAAAAATATGTCTCCAGATGCATCTGGTGCTTTTAGTGCAGTCCAGGTCAAAATTGAAGAATGGAGGGGATCAGGCATTTGCAGTGGCAGTCCCAAGACTCTGGAGCAACATGGTGACTTGATATTTATACTGCAGAGTCCCTACAGTCTTTTAAATCCTGCCTGAAAACTCACTTTTTTGCTTCAAGTTCAGGTTGAATCCCATTAAGTCTTTTATGGAATAGTGTCTATTTTTTAGCACCATTGTTATGTGGTATTAAATTTTTTTTTTTATTGATTTTACTTCATTTTATTATATTTTATTTTTTCAGCCCTTCAGAAGCGGACTTCAAACATTGTCCTGCTTTACAGTACAAGTTCACCTGTACTTAAGATGACTCTCCTTCAAGATGAAGAGTAAAATTCATGGTAAGATCCTTTGTGTTATTTCGCTCATGCAGCAAAGCTGCCACGGATCATCACACCTGACTGGTAGTATTTTTTATTTTTTTCTAAAATGCTGTGTTAAATTTATACTGGTCCATTGTCTCTTCATCTGTGGATGCAAAAACCATCCAGAGATGTTATTCCCCATACTCAGCAAACCGTAGGAACTAGACTGGTCGTAATGCTTTACTGTTGAAGTATCAACACACTTTGCACATTCTAAAACAATGTAAAAATGTATGTTTTCAGTTAAAAGTCTGAAGGTTTGACGAATAAAAATGAAGATGTTTTCTTGGCACAGGCAAGTGGTAACATGGTTAAAATTTTGGTAAAGTTAAAATCTTATTAAAAACAAACAGACTGGAGCAGAGAGAGGCGATTTTTACAACAGGACGACAGAGATATTTGTGGATAAAGATAGGCATGTTGTACATCAGCCAAATTAAAAAGCATTTAACTTTTAAATAGTCAATTTGGTATGCATTTTTTCCCATGGTATCATGTTGCTGTATGGGATTGAATAAAGCATAAATAAAACAAACTCGATCTTTTAATTAAGTTTCTAATTGAAATACAAGCTTCTGTCTTGAGTTATATTTAATCATCTGACTCCAGAGGACTCAGTGCCTTGCCAGTCATGAACTTCACTGTACATCACTGACTTAGTGGATAGGAACTAATATGAAGTGCAGTTTAAAAAATTTGAAATTAAAGGAGCACGTAAACCCATTCAAGTCATTTTAATTTCATATATCTTTAATTATTTAGGTCCATTAAGCTTAAAAGCAAATTCCAATAACGTATACTCTCTAATACATTCCCTTCTGACTGCTAGCTGGTAATGACTCACAGGAAGTCATAGTTTATTCTAAAGCAATTTAAAAAAGGATCATAGTGCTGCAGTGGTTCTTTGATCCAGATTCAGTGACATTCCCTCCTGGAAATCCCACAAAGACTTCAGAGAGAAAGAAGCTGACAGGGTTGTTTTTGCTTTTCGACTCCTTAAGAGCAGCTTACAGCTTCAACGCCGGTCATCATCCGAAACGACTGAAGTTAACGTTTTGACCTCTAAGTTTGGTGTTTATCGTTTATTTCATATTCATAACAGTCACAATATTGATCAGTATTTATTTAATAGTAGCTTACCTGGAAAAACTGCCTTCTGGCTGTCAACAATTTGTGATGAACAGCTACAGAATAGTAGAGGGGAAAACAATCCTGTGTGCTGATGTAGCAAAGAATCTCAGCCACAACAAAATCCTAGAGGTATACAGTTACATTACGTTTGTCCTTTTCCTTGTCCTTAGTGTTGTTATGGAGTTATGTTCACTATTTCTTGAGCTACAGGTTCAAATAGAGGTTTTTCTAGCCACTTCAGTTCGTTAGTAGGTGTAGATAATGACTAATAAATTCTTCATTGATATACTTTGTCTAATTGTTCTAAAAAACAATTCACATTGAAAGTATTTAACCCAATTGCATCCATTTATATGTTGGACACAAGTGCAGAATATATTGTGTGTTCAAGTGGCAGATCATAGAATCAAATATAACTAATGCCACATCAGATTGAGACTGGTGCATTTCACAGAAAAGATGACATCATAAGTGAAGACCATTACATGAAAATATTAAAGTGACATCTTAAGACATCAACCTTATATTAAATATATAAAAATGGGTCTTCCAAATGGACATAACATACAAGCAAATTGTGCACAAAGTGGTTTAAGAGCAAACAAGGTCAGTATTTGACAGTGAGAAAAAAGAGGTTCAGTGTTATTGTAAATATTTGTCTGGAACTACATATATGTACATTACACAGTTGAATATTTAACTCTTGACCAATATAACAAAGATTATTGTAAACTTTTCTTCATTGCTTGAATGTGCAGTAAAACAGTCACAGTGGTTGGACACAGAGCCTGAGAGAAAAACACAGTTTTCTGTGCACTATTACCTGACCTTTAATCTTTTCTTTCTTGAGCGAGAGAGAGAGAGAAAAACTGACAATACAAGAAAATGAATCATTTTCTATGATATTATGATATTTTTGCTCTAATGATGTACTAGCTGCCAATCCACTGAAACAAGTGTGTGCCCCAAACAGTTGCTTGTTGGATTTTCACTTGGAAAATGTGAATATTTTAAAAACCAATTTCAGGGCTTTGGAATAAACCTAATGATGAGAAAGCATGCTGGAAGAAGTATCTGAATAATTCACTTGAGTAAAAAGACTTATGTAACACTTGATTTCAAGCAAGTCTTTTCATAAAAATTTTAAATGGATTGGTGAATGTAACATTTTTTCCACAAGGATTGGATTCAAAAAAGAAACTTTTAAAATAGCGTTGTACTGTCGTGTCCAGTTTGATTGAGTCACCTAGCAAAACTAAAAACAACCAAAAATGGCAGTGTTGGAAAGTAAGGTGTGCTCATTTTGAGACTTTAAAACTAATTTACCACTTTATCCCACTTGTATTTGAAGCATAGTTTTATTTGTGCTCTGTACAGTCAGATAATATAACGTTGTGTTAAAATGAAAGTTACATTCGTTTGCCATCAATTCATTTTCTGTTTTCAATTTAGTGTCTCCCATTAATCTTACCTGCGTGTTTTTGAAGTAGACACTAAAGTGGTTAATTAAATTGTGTTTTATGTTTTTACCTGCATTGTAATTTTTAAAAAGTATATTTTTTTTCAACATTTGACCCAGGCAGGCAAATATATATAATCATCACTGATGGTTGTGGACTGCAGTAAAATTGTACTGCCATTCTGCGGCTCTGTGGGCAGACCTCTAGAAGAAAGAAGAGAAAGAAGGGCCTCAGGTGTTTGTGGATCCTTCATTTCTTCTGCTTTCATCCGTTTCCCCTTCCCCTCAACACTTCCTTTTTCCTTCACTGCTCCCTTTGTTCTCGTAAACCCATATTTTTTTCCAGCAGTACAGTTTCGTTTCCGAATGTTGTTTTGTTTTTTTGTTTTGTTTTTTTTTTACCTGCCATCTTATCCTAACCTCTAGTTTTATAGACATGCACCTAAAATTAGACTGACAGTGACGTTATATTCTCGTATTGCCTCACAGCAACAAACATCAACAACAAAATCTTCAGACAGGATTTGTGATTTGAATTATTTCCATGCAAATCCTTGAGTTTTCATATATAAATTTTTTTTTTCCTAAGCTGCAGCATAAAGTGAAAGCTATGGCTCCTTTTTCATGTAACATCTCTATTTGCCACCTAAGACTGCAGTTCAGATCTTCGTGAGGGAATATACTCCCACTTTCTTTTTTCTCATTGCAACTTGCATCTCATAGTTTTGCAATCTTCTCAACTCCTTTTCACTCTCTTGAGGAATATTAGTAAGTGTTATCCAACAGCCAAAACAACCCGCAGTCTATAATATTGAGTAATAGAGCACCCGCTCCTTCCTAACCCGCTCCTTTATATCTATTACTGTTTATTGCACTGCGACACGAAAGTCTTACAAGAGAAATCCCAGTGAGTCTTCACTGACTGATAGGCCAGCCTGCAACAAAAAACAATGAAAGCAGTATGACAAATAAGGAGAAGAAACATTTTCCATCTAGACTACAAATATAAAACTGAAATTAAATGTTATATGGCTGTACCAGCTATGAAAAAACTGCTTTAATATGATTCTGTCAAGCTAAGTCCAAAGTTTTGATTGTAAATAAATCATTTCAACGTGATGCAACCACACTTTCTTGCATAAACCCATATTTTTTCATATTGGGAAAAAATATAGCATATATGTAACAAAACTTTTTGACATACTGATGACTAAAACAAGCGTTTAGGGCTTCTTTTTTTACGTGCTCATGCTTCTTTTCTAAAGACAATAGGTTATTATTTTTGCTATCTTGACAGAAAATTACTTTTCTAAGCAGACTTCAATCAATGAAATGCTGTTAAAAGTTTTCCTGGAGTGATCCCAAGATAACAGATTTTTCTCCTTGTCTACAGATTGCAAGCGTTAGCATGATAACTATGTCATTATGATAACAATAGTACTTAAAGAGTAATTAATGATAAATGTCACCAGTAGTAATGTAACCCTCAGAAGAATAGTTGCTTAATTAGATACAGAGATGCAATCACCAACAGAGATTATTCTGCCCTCCCTGAACATTTCTGTACAATTAGGAGGATAAATAGTAATTCACTGAAAGACTTGCCTCCTCTTATACACAACACTGGTAAATAGTAGACTAACGGAGAAAGATATAACCATTTTAAAGAAATGGTACAAAACATTGTCTACTAACTTGATGCTAACATCCGCATAAAATGATTAGCATCTGTGGACTTAGCAAATGCTAAAGTTTAAAAACTTATCATAATCACAATGTCCTTACATGCTGACATGTATTTATTACATATAATCTGAGGAATGGAATTTAAGGAAAACACATCAAACCTAATTATTTTAGGGTATTCTTGTCCTTCAAAAGAAATGATAAAATAAGACGTGTAAAAAAAAAAAGGACTTAACTGTGTAGAGACAAACATAACAACACTCAAGGTCACTTCTAAACCTCATTCTTTCCTAAAATTGTAAATTAACATACAATGTATTTTACTGACAGACTAATGTTGATTATTATTGACCAGGGATTTAGTAAACAGATAAACAAATAATAAACCTTTTTATTCATATATCAGCATTTAAAATGGCATTTACATCGTAATGAATACATCTTTAGCAAGTACTCAGCCTTGCACTTTTTTGCCTTTGCTGGGTGGAGCCTTTAACCAAGTCATTGCTGCCATTATCTGTATTTACTCTTTCCGACTTTTTGTATTAGAAAGTTATCCTATAGCTCACATATTCTGTATTTAATTGTGTCTCTTGAGCAACATTTTATGAGTCTTTCTTAAATGAAACAAATGGCAGAACTTTTTTGTTTTGGTGTTGTTTTGCTTTCTCTCTTTTTCTTTCTTAAAGAAAGTACCTCTGGCTCAACGCCTGTGTGTTTGGCTGTGTCACTTTCCTGGACATACACTCTTACTGTGATGTCCCTCTCGACTTTCAGCCATGCAGTCACAGCAGATTGTCCCTTCAGCCAAACGAAGTAGTTATTTTCATCTTTCACCACATGTTCTCTCACAATCAGGGATTGCTGAAAACTCAGTGACTCAATAAAATAATTTGAGCTGTCTTGAATAGGTAGATTTTTACAACCTGGTATGAGTACAGCAATGAGATCTGATGGAATAATAATTTGGATTAAGTTTGACTATATCCAACTTCATCTGAACGATTCTTTTGTTAGATTGGAATAGAATAAACTGGTTTGATTCCAAACAACTGGAACAAATTGTTTCGATTGTTTTGTCAAGTGCTTCACGATGACACTTGTTAGCTGCAAAACATTGGCCAACAATGTAACTTTATGCACTTCAATATTGGATCGCAGCTGTGACTGAACTCACAGAGAAAACGGGATTCTCCAAGTCGCCACATTTGTCATTCTAAAGCACAATTAAATGAAATGCTTGTATGAATAAAATGGTTTGCCTCAAATAGCTGAAACGGATCGCTCTTACGAAGACTGAGTCTTGTTTTTAGGCCTTATGTAGAAATCAAGAGCATGTAGTTATCATGGTAAAGGTTAGGGTGAGTGTTTGGGGATTGCCTTGTGTCTGAAGGAGTCTGCAAGGAGAACAAATATGTGTGAGTGAGGATCCTCTGACATTTCCAGAAGGATCATCATTTATAAGAAGATTTATACCAGCCACCTCACCAGCTGCCTTTACCCTTTTCTCTCAAGTTTGTCGCTGTTTGAGAAACACCTGGGCGTTTTGTTGTTTTCATGCAATACAGAAAACCCAAATAGAGCAATGAAACCATACATAAACAAGAGAAATGCTTGTGACATAATGTGGCATTCATAATAATAAACGGAGTGAGCTATTATTTTGCATATTCAGTAGGACAGCAGCTGCACAAAGATAACCACAGAGACACTGCTTAGGTGTAATTCCGCATGCTGTTCCTGGATGCAAAAGCTGCAGAGTGTTTTTTTCCAATGTAAAGCAATGAAGTGGTTGGTGGGGAGACAGTAATTCAGAAATATGATCTGGGTCTCAGCCATAAAGTGATTTAACATCAGTGTTATGTGCAAAACCATAAATCTGGGGCCCAACTGGCTGCAAGTTTAAGATAATTGCAAGGGCCCAGAATAAGTTGTTTTACATTGATTTTTGGTAAAATACTTCTGCAGTTTTCTGGTCTGCTGGGACTCTAAGAACAAAGATAATAATATAAAATAGCTCTGATGCAGGCGTCTAAAAATAGCAGCAATAGGAAAGTAAGACCTTATTGGAATTGAAACAGTGGGTACCTTGATTTTATTTATGTATGAAGAACACTAGAACAGTGCTTTTCCAACAGAACAAAATAAACTTTTCTGGTTCAAACTTTGACCTATTTAAAGTAATAGCAGCACCCAATGACTAAACTATTTCTGACAATATTGTTTTGCAACACAGCTTATTAAGGCTGGAAAAAAACCCATCAAATCTAAAGTAGGCAACAGGTTATTTTGTTTTGCTGTTTGAAAACAAAAAGTGAAATATTTCAACATTGTCCTAGGCTACCAATTTTATAATCACTAAGACAATAAAAGACGATTTTAGACATAAACACTGCAGTATGTAGCATTGATTTTCAATATTGGTAAAATCTGTCACAGTTTTCCTGCACGATGCTTTGATTTTCCACTGTTAGAACATTGAACAGCACACACACGCGCATGATTGACAGTGCTAAGACTGTCCTCCTGGCTCTGATTGGTCGTTTCCGACCAGGAGCAATGTATTCATGCAGATAGGAGTAAAACCTCAGGGCAAAGGAGCTCAGATTTTTTTTTTTCTCAGATTATCAAGTGACAGAGGTGAGTAATTTTTCTTGGGGTTGTGTCTTGCGTGATTTAGATGTGCACTCCTGATACAAAACCTCTGATTCAGATGGTTTAATCATCTCTTCATTCAAATTCTGTAGCAGCCATCAATCACTGATTCATTGAAATTAAAAGTGTTCTCCCAAAAAACCCCTAGGAAGGATAACACTTGCCAATAGGATCTACCATCGCTGATTTAAGACATTCATTTTTTTGAAAATTAGTTTTAAGTGAAGTCCTACATTCTGCCATTTCTGGTCAAACCAACAATGCTAAAACTAGCAATTCTCTTGTTTTTGCACAACCACTGATAAACAAATTCACAGACAGTACATTCTTGTTTCCCTATTACTGCAATACTGGTCCAGACTCCTTCAACAACTGTTTCATATTGTGTTAAATTTGAAATAATGCCGTTTGAATCAATAGTTTACTTCAAATATAACAGTGTATATTCCTCTTAGTCATTAAATGTTCCCATGCATATTTCATTTTCTGTTTTATTTATTTTTATTTTTTTAACTGAAGCTTCCAATACTGAAAATAAAGAGACTGTTGTGTTTTCCAGGAGTTGATGCAGATTTTAGTGTTTGTGCTAGTTCGGTCATAGTAAATATATTTTGTTCTTCAGTGAATTTTTAAAAAAAATTCAATATATCTTAAAGTGCATTCCTTTTGAAACACTATGTATAGAATACATAATCTCTAGTACTGTGTATTGCAGTGCATTCTCCAGAAAAAGTTCTGCATTCTGTTAATAAAGTTAAATAGCTCACTAATTTTAAGGTGAGCCAATTTCACAGTGGTAATGGTATATAATTTACAATGCGCCTCAGGCTGCTTCCCAGTAATTGGTAATGAGTAAATAATTCCATAGCAACTCTTTAGACCACCAAGTTTTTTGTTAACTCTCTCCATATACATAGTGAATCTATTTGTGCAAAAAAATTGAAAGGCCGTTTCAGATTAAATGTATAGTTTCTGTACTCTTATTTGCAAAATATGTTTTGGTTTCTTCCTGAATGAATGACCTCATCCCTGACAAATCTCTCTATGGAAAGCTCTCCCTACCAGTGGATCCCAACCCAATTAGTGTGAAAGCATTGATTTCAGTCTATGATGCAGGCTGTCCCCTGTGCTACCCCATTCCTTCAGGCTATAGATCAATACAAACAATCACTGATTACTTGCATATAATGAGCAAGAATTTACTTGTGGCTCCAAGCAGAAGCTGTAAAACAGCGATATGTAACATCTTCTACATTTCAGTTGGATTTTTT
>NW_006799945.1:1817878-1834560 GCF_000485575.1 Poecilia formosa
TATTAACCAATGGAGGCCTGGATTTGGAGCCACACACAAAATTAAAGTGAAATGTTCCCTTTATTTTTTTGAGTAGTATATATTATGAATCTAGTGTCAAGCCCTTGCTAAAGAAAAAGTACAAACATTTTGAACCAGATATATTTAAAAAATGCTTGTCCTTGATATCTGTCATTGTGGGTTTTACTGTTGCACAAAGAGTTGATATAAGAAATTCTTCATATTTTACATTTTAGTATTAAAATGAATTATTATGAATTATGGCTCCACTGTTCACTGGGACCTTCAGTAGTTCGTAAATGAATCTGCAGTCAACACCATCAGTACGTGTGCAACAGTAATGTTTGCTAAGGTCTTGAAAGAGCTCAGTGGTTTTGCACATCATGAGATATTATGTGACAAGCTCCTTTCTACAAGCTATCAGTTAGGATTTACACAGTTGATATTAATTTGCCTGATAGATATCAGCTGGTGTCCAGACTGTGCCTTTTTGCATTTTTTTTCTGTCATTCAATTTTATTACAAATAACTGGAATTGAATTATTTGCATGTGTAGACTAACATCTGGTGTCGCCAGTTCTACCTTCAGAAATGTATCTTATTGTAAAACTGATGATCTTTTCAATCCTTATTTTACACCATAAATATACACTAATTTTTACCACATACACCCATATATTCACTAAAAAGTGTTTAGTTAAAATATGACTAAGGAGCAGAAATGGAATGTAAAGGGGGAAATATAGTTTTACTGCACTACAAATCCATTTTTATGTGGGTTGACATGTTATAATTTTATCAAAATCTTTTTCAATTGTCTGTCATCGCCTTCTTCATATAAGTACTTATTAATATTCACAACTCATTCCACCAAAGTTATGCCTAAATTGTAAAAGCTGTTGCTGACTTAAACTCTTATGTCCCACAGTTAAATCCAATTTCTTACTTTTATCCCTCCTTCCAAACTTAAATCATCCTTTTGATCCTTCATTTGAAGATACAAAGAATGGTTTGAGTTTTCCAAAATATGACCCTTCTTTAAGAAGTCAAGATGCCATCAATTGTTACAGTTTCGTTTTTTAACTAAACAGATCCAAGATGTTTTCTTGGGGCTTTTATATCATGTTTAATAAAAAGGACATGCAACAAAAAAATTGCCATGACAAAAGCAACACTATTTTATAATAGAAAAAAGGAGCATATCATTTGGAAAAGAGACAGAGTCTGAAGAGCATTGGACTGAGGAAAAGGGAGACATAATGAGAAGGAGAGATCAAAAACCTTGAGGGATTTGAAAAGAAGAATGAATCACATCTCTGTGGGAAAGACATCTGTGCCCAAAAATCACACACAGACAGGAGAAATAAATTTATGTGAACAATGAATAACAAAAAAAAAAAAAGTAAACAGATGAAGAGGAAGAAAGGCTAAAATGTACGAGAGCGGGAAAGGAATATGAAATGTGGCAGTGACAGACTTCTGAGAGTCTGAAAGAAAAACCTAGCAGGTGTGAATGTAGCTTCAGTCTGCAGATCAAAGAGCAGATGCCCTCACACTCACACACACACACAAAAAAAACACTTTTCCTCACAGACCATCTATCTTGAAGGCAAATTAATCATGTAAGCCCTGTATGGCCACAGAATCGCTCTTTTTTAAAGACTTTTTGGAACTAGTGGCCTTTATTGAACATTAAGTGGACAGGAAGTAAGATGGAGAGACATTCAACAAAACGGCCTGGGACTGGCAATTAAACCCAAAACAACCATGTCAAGGACTAAAGCCTCTGCACATGGTGTTCTACCAACTGAGCAACCTTGCACTTCACTTTATTTTGAAATTTTTGTAATTCCTAATTTTCCTAATTTAATGATGTTTCATTGCCTTGATTGTAAAGTAACCCTCATTTGTCAGGATCAGTGGTGAGTAGAGTATCGAAGCATTGTAAGATCAGCACTGCTTCAAAATGTTTACTCAAACAAAAATAAAAGTTTCTTTCCAAGAAGTGATTTAAGTATGTGTGGGGAAAAAAAGGAGGAGTTGGTAAAAAAGGCTACTCAACTACCGAGTGAGAACATTGGATTTATGATTTAAAAATCAGTCGGACTAAAAATATAATATTATGTGCAAAATATGGGATTTTAAAAGCTGAAATTAAAAAAGGAATACAAATAAATCACATTATCACAAAATAAATTAAGGCACAACAAACAATTTTCAATTTTTTCTTAAATAAAAGGCTTACTTTAATATAGTTGGTAATGTAGATATTGATAACAGGATAAAGTACTGACACTAGCAAAACACACTGTTTACTGCATCTTTTTCAGCTTCACAAACAAGTCTAGAGGACCGGACAGACGGACGGACGGGTTGAGTTGAGCTCTCTTGGAGTTTTGAAAGGAACAGCCGCAGTTAAATTCTTACAGACATCCTAGAACTAAAAATGCTGAGGAGAAAGAATTAATGAAAAAAAAAAGTCATTTGAGTTCAGAATAAAAGTAAATTTAACTTTGCTTTCAGATCAATGACAATTTTTCATCATCTTCCTCCTCTATTAACGACACCCTCGTGGCTTATTAACTTTGAGTACTGCAGCAGTTAACCTGCAATGTTTCATCAGACAGTGGACCTTTGAGCACTCTAATTGGTCAGCAAGTGAACCCCTAACAAACTCTTACAATGATGTAATGTTGCATCTCACACATAACGTAGAAATAAGGAATGAAATTTATGTGGAAAAACATCCATTTTTCACATGTTTGCAAAAGACACATTATACACTCACATTTAATTGAATCAGTTGAAGCAGCTGCTGCCTTCTATCTGTGAGCCGTTTTAGGTGTGACTATAGCACCGCATGTCGACCTTTATATTTAGGAATAATTCACCAGCTCAAATGTCGCAGGTTCGCTTTTCAACTTTCCTGAAAACTGTTCTGAAAACATTCATTTTTCACAGCTTGACTATTAATGAAATACAAGCTGACAAGCAAAGTTGTCAACTGACAGTTTGAAGCAGTTTGAGAAGTGTCGCAAGGTTGACTTATCAAGGAAATATTCCTCTGAAAGGTATAGATTATTTCTACAGTTTTATTCTATTTATGAGCTTACAAAGATTATTTTTTTTATGTTCTTAAAAGCTGATGAGAAAAATATCTTGATTTGTTGTTGCTTTATGATCTGTTTCCTCCTTAGTCTATTTGATTTATTTCCACTTTCACTGGCTGTTATGAGACGTGTGATATAACTCAAAGCAATACACAAAAATCTTAACTTTGCGTGTATAACTTTGCGTGATATACACACTTGTGTGTGTGTATATCACTACAGGCCCTGTGATTCATGGATTATGCTCGTAATCACAAAGATATATGTGTTTGTCTGTGCTTATTATTGTCTAAAAATAATGAGACAGCTGCCTCTCTAAAACTGAACTGCAGTTAACACCTTTAAATCCAATGTTAAATTGTTTCTTAAATAAAAGGCCTGCGACGCAATAAAAGTGGATTAGCCCCCCATCTATGCATGCTGCAATGAGAATTCAGAGGCTGAATCATAATCATTAGGGAGCTGGGTGAGCAAAATCTTTATGCTAATGTTTTTAGCAGAGTGAGTTGAGGGCAGACAGAGAAATGTAATGACTTTTAACAGAACAGGGGGCAGGAGGAGAGGAAGCGCAAGTCTGATGAACTCAAGCCAGTTATAGAGAACTTAGTGAATCCCAGAGGACATTGCTCTCAATACTCAACTCTAAAATACACATTTCAACAATTTATCAAGCATCATGCCAAATCTGATTGTAAACTGAGAATCAACTGTAATAAGAGATTAAATAATACAAGATATGTGGCTTGGAATACAATTTTATTATACACAGGACAAGATGAAGCCTTATCCATCTGTCTGTCTACTAATCTACCAGCTACATCTATCTTTTCCAGCTTTGAAGTAATAGGTGAACATACAGGAGCTTTACATGGGAGAAAATCCCAAGGGCTGGAGGGAGAGGAATCACATGTATTAATGCAAACATGGGAGAAGATGAAAGGAGAGTGATGATGTGGGGGGAAGAAGGAGGGAATAAGCAGGTGGTTGCTATCACTGGATTGAAGAGATGGGCTATAAGCGAAACAGTCTGGATATTTGTCCATATGCCAGAGCTGAAAATGACAAGATGGAAATCAATACTGTGATCAGAACGAATGTTTGGTGTTCCACCTCTGCGCCTGTCCCACTCTCTGTCTCCCCTCTTACCGTGTCAAACCCATAGCTGATTTTGAGAGGTAAAGTCATTGTACATTTGATGGACAGCCCAAAACATCTCTCAGAGACACACCGTATCCACTCTGGATTCTCCACACTCAGAGTCTCAGACTTTGAAGTGTGTTCCAGATAACGCCGTCAGGCCTCAGGACTTTACTGCTGTCAAGTCATTAAGAACATGTTTACTCCATCCTCTGTATGAGTTCACACATTTGCACACTGTCTTGATAAACCTGTGGATACGTAGAGTGGTTAGCTAAAGTTTTAGTTTCCTCAGAGCTTTTTTTTTTTTTTTTACTATTTTCTTAAAAAGTAAGACAAACCAAACACAGATGGTTTAAAGCTTTTTAAATTTTAAATGTTTTCCATTAATTTAGGCTTTACAAAGTGTACTGCTTCTATGGAGCATAAAAGCTTCAGAGGGTATGAAATCACCTTTCCTTTTCTGACACTGATGAAGCTTCATAACAGCGTGCGCTGTCCCGCTCCTTCTTTTTATACCATCTAAGCTCTCATGAACCCACAATCAGACGCTGCAGCTGTGACATCTGTAAAGTCAATCTGGTTTAGTGATGAGGGCCTGAGGATGGAGATTAGGCCTCTGACACTTCGGGCTGGTTAATAAAAGCCTGGTACACCAGTCATTACAGCAGGAATGGCTGGTTTCACACTTTTGCATCATCAAGACAATAGTCTGCTCTCTTTGCGGCTGCACAGTTTGACCTCTGAAATCTCTGCAGCCTCTGTGTTTGAGTGTCTATAGGTATACATATAAAAGCAGATTTTCTTTGTGTCCTTTCAGAATTTCTGACCTTTCATAGTTTTTTTTTAATAACCTAATGATAAAGACATGCTACATGATTGCAAAATAGTGTGTGTTTTCTAATGGAAGTGAATTTTTCCCTAGAAGTATTACCTTCTCTATTAGGTTTGCAGAATGGGGATTTTTACTGTTGTGTTTTTCTCTGTGTGTTTTGATCTAGGAGGATAATGGAAAACAAAGAGCATATCAACATTTTTGATGGGTATTCATGTCATTCTGTCACAGGAGTTAGACGGAAACTCAGAACAAGGCTGACAGCATCGAGCTGCACAAAGCACCGTGCTCTTTGTGTCCTTGTCATTCAGGTATTACTCATCTTGCAGAAACCTCTTTAAATATTTACCTTAAGCGGATTTGTCGTCTCAAGAGGAGTGGGAATCACATTGTTACATTAGGAAACACATTTCAAAAATAACAAGGTGGGGTAGCATGTTGTTGTGGGGAATGTAACATCTAACATGTTACAAAAGGGTACAATTTGAGAAAGTCATCAAGAAAGTAATGCACTTCAGTCTGAAGTCATTAAGACACGACAAGCCAAGCTCATGTCTCTTTTGTTATTTAATAGCTGAAGGCTTTGGGGAGTCCAAAACAGGTTGGTTTCACTTTACCGTCACCTGTCACTGATAACAGATAGTCACACCTAGTGCACTTCCACACTCCTTCTGTGGATGCTGTATCATTTTATGGTTGACCTAAGAAGAATTTTTTTTTTTTACATCTTGCACTTGGGCTTTTTCAGATGAATGAAAATGTTTTCTACATCATAACTAGGAATGGGCACAGCATGAGAATCTCACAGTACTCACCTTGAGTAAAATCTCATTGTGTCATGTTATTAACGCAAACATTTAAATATGATCCCATTGCTTTTAAAACAAAAAAAGCAATACTACAATAGCGTAGTATAGTATTTCACACTTAATGTTGTCTGACACTTATTCACAGTATTTATTTTAATTATTGAAATTGCAGCTGAAAGTATTGACAGTCTATTGTTTCATCTGCTCGTGACAATGTCATCTTACAAGCAAATCAACAACGTGACAATGTGACAACGTTGATTTGCAAATAAATCAAATCAGAGGTCAATGAGTTAGTTTAAAAGCTCTTTTAAAGAAATGTACACGGTGGAATACTAAAGCAAAAAGAAAAATGTTTAATGTTTACCAATTTACCATAAAGCAAAAAAAAAAAAAAAAAATGAATAAACAACTGTTGAAATTATTACAAGAGTTTATATAAATATTTAGTAGAATGTCAGTTTTTCTGGCACTGGTGTCCTTTATTTGCAGAGGATCAGACAAGAAATGAGTAGCAAGACAAGGGAGGAAGACATGAAAAAAAATGTTAGTAGGGAATTGAACCCCAAACTGCTGTGTTGAGAACTAACAGCCTCTGAATATGGGGCAGTCACTCTACATCTACACCACAAACCACCCCAAATCTACTTTTTAAATACATTTTGGTGCCGCCCATGGGTACAGGTAGAAAATCAACCACAGCTTCTGCCCGCCCATTACCCGCCCAATTTGCTGCCTACATGAGGATGTGAGGAACACGCTGCCAATGGAGACACACCCAACTTGGTTAGAACCGAACCAGGCATTAACTGGTTACTAACACTGGAGGAGGGGCTAATGAGCAGTTTCCAGGAAGTAAGTGATCTCCATAATGACCCTAGGGATCAGGATACAAAAAACTGGAGTCCAGACCGCCGTCATCAACGATGAATCCAGTTTGTCATAGGTGACAATAGAGGCGAGAGTCAGAACTACAGGAAGCAAAGAAGACAAATAGATTGACACTGAGCAAAATGATCTGGTGATTGTCCTAGGGAGTCAACTGTCTTTCAGCTCCTCTTGATGAGCATTAACGAGTCGCAGGTGAGAAACCCACATCTGCTGGAGACAAGAAGGGAAGAAACACTGAAACAACCTGCGCACAGATTAGTGGATATTACCACCATGGTTTAAAATTGGTTTTTAAACCAAAGTCCATCTCAAGATCCTCACAAATCCATCACATTTACACTGTGGGTAGATGGACGTGTTTATGTGCGCAGCAACTTCTCAGTCTCTTATCCGAGGCTTAACAACAAGCAGCCTTTCCTAAAGTAAACACATTTATGATCTCAGAGGAAATCAATCTTCTTTACACAATACCAGTATTGTGGAGGTGTCGTGTCATCATCTGCTCATTTGGCATGATACTAATTTGACAGCTTTTGTCCTCACCTTCCACGCAACGGAAAAAAAAAGACCACAGGAAAAACGTATTGTTGTTCACAGAGCTCCTCCAAAACATGATTTTTCCGTCGACCGTAGTAATAAAGGTGCACAGTGTGGGCTGGGTACATTTCTCTCCTAATCTATAGTCCACTGCAGAAGCCCATCCATCACTCTCCAACAAAAGAGATGTCCTCCACTCCAGAGACAGCTGCTCAGCCACAGTGCTACAACAACACATGTGCCTCTGCATCAGTCAGTTTGAGTCCATAAAGGAATGGGTTGGCTTGCTCAGTTGTTTGTTTATATTGAGATCATGTTGAACATTAACTACTACATTTAGATTTATTTAATTTTAAGTAGTCAGCGCTGTGTGAGTGAGTTTCTGGATACAGAGTGCCTCGCAAACTTGTTCACATCCTTCCAAACATTTTTGTATTTTGCTGCAAACTTTAATATCTATAATTGTTATTATTATTTTATGATAGATCATATTGAATGATTGTAAAACAGGAAGGAAAAAAGCACACAGTTTTTTTCTGTTTTTTTTTACAAATGGAAATCTGAAAAATGTACACAACCCCCTTTACTCTGACAACTTTAAATACAATCCTGTGCAACAAATTGCTTTCAGAAGTCACCTATTGCATAAATATGATCCACAGCTGTCAGTGAGATGACTATAGACTACTAGTTGTGCCATGATGCAAAGGTGGCAGGAAGAAAATTATTTTTGGAAAGAAAAAAAAAGACATAATAAATTTCATGTACCATTTGCCACCAGCTGTAGAATCAAAGAAATAAATCTAATTGGGAATCAGTCTCAAGATTTAAAAAATTGGTCCTTCCAGACACTAAGCATTATGTCTAATTGAACCTGATCTGTTTTGCAAATTGAAAATGGGTGAGAATTTCACTGCATAAGTCAACAGCTGCCAGAGTCACACTTTAAAAGTCTTTCAGTTGTAACTGCAGCAAAAGGCGATTCTATGAAGTATTTATTCAGGTGGGGGTGGGGGCTGAAGACGGGTATTTGTAATAAAAAAAAAAGTATTTTCTTTTTGCTACACGGACACTAATATATGTCAGTCTATCACATAAAATCAAAAGTAATATGAATAAATCTCTACGTTTATTCAGAGTTACAAACGCTTGGTCGAGTGTGATTGTCAGATTAGCATTTGTTGAACTCTTCCTGGCAGCTCTGACTGTGTAACCACAGGCAGAGCAGTCGGTGTGCATCCATGTGTGCGAGTCCACCTTGCTCGTATGTTCGACCCACACTGGCTCCGCCATCTGCTGCCCGTCCGAGCTCGGACCGACCCAGCGAGGCTCCACACGCACACACAAATCCCAGGGTCCTGGTTGCGGTGGCACAGCCAGGTGGCGTCGTACCAAGTGACCAACGGTTGATGCCCTCACGCTGCGTCCTCTGCTGCACCGTCCACCAACAGGAAGTCCCTCTCCATCATCCTGCATTCTGTTTTGATGTGCACGACGGCCTGATTAGCGATGGGAAATAGTGTCTGTTCGTCTGCCCTCCCGTCTGTTTCTCTGTGCCATTTGGCCTGGTTCCCCACTTTAGAGGGGAGAGCATGAGACATGATCCTCACTAAGATCAGCAGCTCATATGTGTGTGTGTGTGTGTGTGTGTGTTTTTTAGAAAGCGGCTCTTGAACAACTCCTTGGAGGGGGGTGTCAGATGGCAGGCGTTTGTGTTGGTGCATGGTGGGGGGATGAAGAGATGATGGATAAAGGTTAGAATAGAGGGAAACAGAAGGAGGGAACGTTGGTCTGTTCTCTGCTCTTTAGCTTTTGTTCTCAAAAACAGTAACCCCCCCCACCCCCCAGGCTCCAGTAGCCAAAAAAAACAAAAAAAACAAGGGTTATCCTTCAGTCAGGATAAAAAGAAACCTTGTGAAGAAGCGACCAGTTTGTGATGTAAAATGCAGCATACGTTTGAGTTCTGTGGCTTCAATTTTGTAAACGTGTTTGAGATTTATATGTATGCTAGCAGAAATATTTTCTGTAGGTTTTCTGCCAGGTTTCTTACATTCAATCCAAATGGTGCCCTAAAAAAACCCAATGTGCTTTTAATTCAGGCCAAAACTGTGTTAGGGGAAAAACACAGAGCCTCAATGCCAATAGCCAGGAGGCCATTTCAGCGTCTAATCTGCAAGGGCCAATTAAAAACAAGGATTTAAAATAAAAATACATACAAAAAAAAAATGCTTGCTCCCCACACTGAATATCTCTTTTTTTCTTCTTTTTTTTTGTTCTACTTAAATATTTCATCTCAATAAAAACAATCTAGGATAGCCTCAGTAAATACAAAATGTAGTTTTCAAGTCGTGATTTTATTTACTTACAGACAAAAGCTATCCAAACCCACTGAGCCTATAGGGTGGAAAAAATAATTAACTTCCAAACCTAAAAACTTTGACCACCCTTGGTGACAATTTGCTCTCAGGTGTTTGCTTTTGCTGCACTCTTCTCTGTGTGACTGTTTTAATTTAGCCACATCTATTACAACGAGTTGTTCTGAAACGGCCAGGAATCACACTGCCACCTCCATGTTGACCTTTTTCATGGTCAGTTTTACATTAGATTAATAGGATGCAGTCCTTCCAAAAGCTACCACTCTTGACTCCTCAGGAATAAAAGTTTCCTGGAAGGGGATCATTAAGATATTTCTTAAAAATTGTGAAATTGGGAATATGCTTACTCTTTGATCAGCAGTTGTTTTGGCCTTGAAACTCTCAAATAATGTGAAACTCCTGGTAAGATTCACCGCAGCTCCATGTTTTCTCCATGTGTGAATAATAATTCTAACTATAACCTTAGAAATAGCTTTTGAATCTCCTTAGGACAGATGTAACAAATAAGTAATGTGTCCCATTTGTTCTTGAATACCTTTAAATAAACATGATGTGATGTTTTTTGTTATCTTTTAATCTGCTTCATGTTGTCAGTCAGTTTGCATTTAACTAATTTCTGGTCGTTACCAGGCCTCCGTGTGGCTAGTAAAATTGAACTGAAGTAGAGCAAATTTTTAAGGGCACTACAGAGTTATGTTTTATATTTGATTTAGTCAGAAAAGTGTTTGATACACAACAAACTTTTTTTTTTTTTAAATAAAAAAATTAGCTCAACACTTAAGGACAAACATAGATGAGGAATTCTGAAAGGGAATTAAATAGCATTAAATGTTCCAGGAAAAAAAAAAAGGTTTTATGGCTTTCTGATCGTTGTGAGCTAGTTGAGTACAGCAGCATCTGCAACCCACATGAAATCTAAAAATACTCCTGCACCATTGACTGCTCTATGCCGTAGCCTCTGTAGGTAAATGAAAAACTGTGTGCACATGGTATATTGGAGTGTGCATGCTAAACTGGAGATGAGGTATGGTCTGTATTCGCTGGGCTGCTCCAGGCTGGTAATGTGCAGGAATGCTGCAATACATTACCCATATGTGTAAGTAGATTCTTTCCCCTCATGTCTGTGTTGCTGTTGCATGTTGATGTAGACTGTAAGTTATGAGGTTAATGCCTGGGTTTGTAAATCTGATAATGGCAGCACTCTATTGAAATGACATTCAAAGAGGGCAGGGATAATCTGTCAGTCATGCTACTAACAGATGTGGAACAGATGTAGCCTACACTTAGCTAATATCATTATTATGATCATGTTTTACTTTTATGTTTATAATAGCTTGTTGGACTACCAACAAACCAAACAGGCAAGTAGGGGATTTTTTTTTCATATGGACTTTCTGCCCAGGACAGCATGGCGGAGGGGGTACAGTAACAAAAGAGTTATGTTAAAAATTAAAAATCTATCTATCTATCTATCTATCTATCTATCTATCTATCTATCTATCTATCTATCTATCTATCTATCTATCTATCTATCTATCTATCTATCTATCTATCGTGCTTGTGTGCCCCCCTTTTATTGCCACCCTGAACAGTTGCCCATATAACCCATATCAAAACCCTCCACTGATCTTAGTCTATTTTTCAGCTTCTATTAAATTACATAATAATTTTTTTTATTCATTTATTTTTTCAAACTGGAATGTCTTTGGAGATGAAGGCTCCCACCCCACGGAAGACCCACTACATTTATGCATGAGGGAAAAACTCAAATGTTCAGTGTTGCAATTGGTATTTAGCTGAACAAGGGACGACCCGTTTTATCCAGGAAGTTTGGAAGATTCACTCGCCGAGCGGCCATCCCATCCCCGCATCGCCGTAGCGCACAGGTGCGGGGCAGTCACCTACAGCTCGCGCCGCTCCGCCAATTACAAGCAGCGAGCGCGGCCACGTGAACAAATCCCGTCGTCTAAATTGAGCGGAGAAGCAGCAGCTCGGAGTGAGCGGCATCCCTGGAAGCAACACGGAGTGGGAAGTGATATCAGCAGGCTGATCGGGAGCAGCAGTGCGCAGGTAAATTGCTTTCTTCCTCTCTCCATCTCTCCCCTGGGTTTTACACTTTGTCCTCTGAAGCTGTATTATAAAGAGCCGCTCGTTCGGCGGGATCTGGGACAGGATATGTCCAGTGCAGGATTAAATTTGTTGCCGCGTGTATAGATGGGTGATTCTCTCCTCCGATCCGCGGACAGGACAAACAGCATCATCGGCTGGCTGCTGGATCTGCACTGAAACTGCCCCCCCTTCCTGCTCCACACCATGCACTGCCTCCCTCCTCCTTGTGTCTTTGCAGGCACATGGCTATTGATAGTTGACAGAAGCCTCCTAATCCCTGGCTGATCTAGGCTGACCCGTCGCAGGCATTTTCGACAGCAGGAATGTTGCCTGAACTTAATTTGGTCCCGAGGTTTGTTCTAATTGGTGACGCCCTCTTTAGATCGATGTCGAGCACCAGAGGGGATTATTTTATGCTGCATGCAGCCAGGCAGGCAAGCAGAGGCAAGCTTTTATTGCTGAATTATTTATAACACTGTCTGGGAGAGCGTAATGATTCTGCTTGATAAAGAGGGGACGCTTTTTGCTTTGTAATCATGATTTGCTCAGTTTGTGATTAATTGTATTGCTCTTACAAAGAGGTCCCATTAGCATCAATAATTGACTAATTGCCACTCAGCACAGGCTCTGTATTTTATGTCACTGCAGTTTCTGTATTTGACAACAAAACATTTGATCACCCTGCAAGTTCAGTTAAATGATTGATTTTAATTTGATTTAAAATTACTGTTGTGAAATTGATCTCATATTTAGCTCATATAAATGACTCGGTATCTTGTTCTCTTGTGGTCTATAATCCGACATTTTAAAACGTTCAGAAATAAGATGTCATCGCGCCATGCCACCTTGTTATCCATCTTTGATCCTTTCCCCATTAAGTAAATGCAGCACTTTTTTTGCACTTGCCATTTTCAGCCCGTCTCCACCGGAATGAGTCGACCTCGTTCGCGCCTGCGCAATCTCACCATTCATCTCAAGGGAAATTCTCCCTCTCTTTTGCTTTCTGTTGTTTCCTGCAAGACAGGAGAGATCGGCAAAGCGGTGGTATGGCAGGCGGTTGTAGAATTTAATGAAGCAACGGTCCTGTCACAAATTCAACTTTTTGACATCAACATTTTCAGTCACTGGTACTTTCGTGTTCTTCTGCATACGCTATGATGGCAAACATTTTGTTTTCGTTAATAGTAACAATAATAATAAATAAAAAAAAACAATGAACACATCCCAAGTAGATTCAGAACAATTTTCTGGAATAGTATCGAGAAACGGCAAAACATGTTTTCTGAACCTTTTTCTTAATGGAAGTATGGAAAAGCCTGTATTTTACATATCTATTTCTCTACAGTGGTTCTCATTTTCTTTGTCCAATGTTTTGTGTTGGCAGTTATAGAGTGGTCAGTGTGTTGCTTGTCACCCAATGAGATTGGCTTCACCTCCAGCCACTATCCTGATCAGGATTAAGCAGAGTTGGAAAAACTTTCCTTTGTTCCTTTGCTTTTTCGGAAAAATATTTTTGAATTAGCCTGTGTATGAATGGTGCTAAATAAATGTGCTTTGCCTGTCCTCTGGATGCACAGCTGTCTCTGAATCAGTGGAACTAAGATTTGTTTCTAATTTTCGGTCATTTTTGATGCTTTGATGCAGCATGTTCTCTTTCCTCCTTATCTCCTGACTATTTACTGTTTAGTAGTCCACTAAAGCTTAAAAAAAGAAGAAAACAAAAAACAAAGAACTTTAAAATGTGAAATTTTAAGACTTTTAATGCCCCCTCTATGAAGAAATAATACTAAGAAACCACAACTAATTGGTCTCTTGTATTAATTTAATTTTTCATTTTTTAAGTCTTACTTCAATAATAAATTATAAAGTAAGAGGTAGCACTTTTAACTTCAGCTGTATTGCGATCCCAGTTTGGATCTGCTAGATCAGGGCTACCACCTGCAGCTCCAGAGCCACAAGTGGCTTACTTACATCTTTGGCCGATAAAATCCCCCCAAAAACACCGGCCTCGCCTTGGCTCCTCTGGAAAATTTGGTGTAGAACCTCTACTGTCGCCTAGTGACGCCCCCTCGTGGTATAAATGAGGGATGTAGCCTTTCTTAGAGCGGGTGAAAATTATATAATGACTTGTCTTGCCATATTCCCCGAACTCGCTTTCGCTGCTCCGGTTGTCAAGGCGCTGTTAGTGTCGGACTTGTCCTCGTTGGGACTGGACTGCCCTGTTATTTGTCGGGCTAAGCTTTTTCTCCCCCTTTCATTACTCTGTTGGATTTGTTCTGTGTTGGACTCCCAGCAACTATCTGCCAGCTCAGTAAGTTACTGTTGTTTTCGTTCTGGACGTTTTTCCTCTAATTTTCTGTCTGCACGCGCTTCTCGCTCGGAGAGAAACCATAGCTGTAAGTGCTGGAAATGTGCAATTTAGTTCATTACCGGCTTATGTCTATTAAATGTATGGAAAACCGTTAAGAATTATTTATGTGTTTTTATTTTATTGTGTTTTCTTTCGCTTCTCTGTGGCAGTGTAAAAAGGGGAACTATAAGTGAAAATATGAAGTTTCCCCAATGTTCATATTGTAACAGCATTTTCTGTAACTGTTTGCATGTTTTTTGTGTGTGTGTGATTAAAGTAATAACATAAATATCGGTTGCAGGTGTTTGGCCACTTCCGCACTGTACCCCTACTGCGAGATATCTCGGCTCTTTGTTCGCCTCTATATTCTATTGAGATGTTTCAAACACCTGCCAGCGGAGGTGGCACACACACACACACAAAAGTTATCAGTCACCTTTATTCTGTTTTTTAATCTCGTCAGGACGTCGCTTTAGGGAACTAAAAGTAATTTCCTGAGGCTCTGAGGTTAAACCATTTCCCCACGCTGCAGCTGCAGCAGCAGTATACCCGCAGAGTTTTTTTTTTAGCGTGCCTGAAAAGAAGAAATGAAATGATGAAACGCTGAGCTGCACCCGCTCCTTCACGCTGAACCAGCTTGTTTGCATACTTACACCTGAGATGTAATTGTAGTTTCCTTTTATTCCTCCAACAATTGAGCCTATCCACTAGTTAACCTCCCAGCTTTAGTGTAATGAGATCTTTCCTGCTTGATGTTTACAGTATGTGGCTGGCAACAGTTTGCTGCTGTTCTGATTCACTGGCTAATTAATGGAGCTGCTATCTGCTGTGCTCCAGCAGTCTGTGCTGGTTTACCAGGTCCTGGTCCCTGGTGATCTCCCAGCCTGACTAATGGCCCTGTTGCCTTTGGGTTATTTTTGTTTGCTCCACCCAGTTCCATGTGCTTGAGATGACCCAACAAACACACACACACACACACATACGCGCGCGCACGCAGACATACCTGCCCTAGTTGGGATAGTAATGTGGGGTGTCTTTGTTGAATAAGTCCAGCTCCTGCTTCCCTTGCCCAGATAGAGCTGATTTATGGAGTAGAAACGGGGTGTTAGGGTGTTGCTTGTTGCAGCCATATAATGCTTCTCTTGTATTGCATACAGTGGAGTTTGTCAGTGCGTTTTGAGAGAGGAAGACATGGAGTGACGCTGTTCATATTCAGACTTTACCTTGGTGTGAAAGATCTAGACTGAAGATGCACCATCTGTCAAGGATAGAAGTTGGACAAATTCTTTTTTTATTTCTTTTCTTTTCTTTAACCTTTTTTAACTAGGGGCAAGTCAAATATAAATAGATTTTCATTTCTATGCCTTTCATTTAAAGCATCAAAACTAAGACTCTTCAGTTTTCAGTCTGTAAATGAATCAGTCAACATCTTTTCTTAAATATGATAAAGATAACATAAAGATCAGGAACCAATTCTTTGAAGTGTATATGTGGAGATATTTTTTGCAATTCTGAGGTCTTTATCAAATAATGCACAACACATTTTTTTAAATTTCATCTATTCTAAAAAAAAAAAAAAATGTAGTTTATAGATGAGACCTATAAGAAAAATAAATAGATATTTGTAATGGCCAGCAAAAGCCTTGGTGCATCTTGAATCCAAACTCTGGGATCTTTTTAGAGATAGTTTCCTGCATTGATTCTTCCTCATTTTATGAAAGTAATGTTTTGTCTGTCTTCCTGGATTATTATTTTTCCTAAGTTCGGGTGCCTGTGTGTGACATTTTTTTGAAAAAACACTTTCTTTTAAATTTACGTAGTTTATTTTTCCATAAAATTATTTTTTATGAAAGTACCACCTTTTCAGTGATTTTGTTTGTTTTAAATTAGTGTTATGATGATAATGATGATGATGATACTAGTGTCACTTTGGATATGTTAAGCACCTTCCACATACATTAGCATGACTAGTAGAGAACTATAAAAGCCTTCCATTTTTTTTTGCAGTAGTTTTTTTCTACCAAAGTACTGCAACAAAGGATTCATTTTTTAAGTGTCTTTTTTTTGTACACATCTTTACCAGCATGTTACAGGAACTGCTGCTTTTAACAAATCCCACGCTGATCCAGATCCATCCTGCTGACCCTGTGTTTATTACAGGCTGTTTTCCAGGCTTTTACATGTTAAATGCTGAGCCTTTGGTGTTTGATATTCCTGGTATAAATCAGGTGATTCAGGCAAGAGTTTGCACTGCTCGCCTCAATGGATTTAGACATGGGTTTAATTTCCACTAATGGAACTTACTTGTGCCTGCACCCAGATTAAGGACAAACAAAGCCATTATGGACCCTGGATGGAATACCCGGATACGACAGAGTACAAATTTTGCCCTAATATCATCTTATCACGTAGAATCACCATCCTGTTTGTTTTAGGCTAACATGAGCACGGATAAGAACCAACAAAATCAAAAGGTTATACAGATCAAGATATTGTAATGATATTGTGCGAATAACCTGAATATATATA
>NW_006799945.1:1834662-1896161 GCF_000485575.1 Poecilia formosa
TTTTGCATGTTTGGTCTTGTGATTTTCCCATTTGCTTGGTTCAGGTCTTTCTTTATGTAAACCCTCCAATGTCTGCTTTTTGTCTGGGCTTCTGCTGATGTTTATATTATGTTCCCTATTCAAATTGTTTAGAGTCTCAGTAACAGGCGCAGGATGTCTCTTTCTTCTTGCACTGCCCAGCAGCATGTGAGTTCTGGTGTCTATCGGTGAAACATGAGTCTTTCCCACCATGTCTCAGATTTGAGCTTACAGCAGCACATTTGGAATTATGTCAGCTAGGGAAATGTAGCTCTAATCCAATTGGCTAAAGCTTTAGCAAAAGCTTTTCTTATTGGGGGACATGGATGCTGGCTGCCAAGGTTTCTATAAGCACAACAGGGAGTTGGGAGTCCCACTGGTGCTGTGCTGAAGGAGTGACTGTGCAAAGGGGCAGCAGGCAACAGAGAGTGCCACTGTTTTGAATGTTCCTCCTCCTTACACTGTAATAAAGGACCCATCTGCACTCTGCTGATTCAGATCCATCCTGCTGACCATATCTATCTCTGTTGTTGATCTTGCACACATGCAAATACACATGCAAACACCCACTCTCCCCTGCATGTCATCTGCAGGAACAGGAATGGCTTTCATCATGTTTGAGGAAACATCTTCGCAACTGGCAAAGGAACAAAGCCACCAAAACAGGAATATTGACTGTGTGTGCATGCGTGAGTGTGTGTGTGTGTGTGTTGAGTGTGAGGGCAACAAAAGGAGAAGAAATGGAGATTGTACTGCCAACTGCCTCTAAAGCCATTCCTGTTTCCTTTCACCTCTGTGTGGAATCCAGGAAGAGGTCGGAGTGACAGAGACACGAGATCCAAGGCAGGGAGAGAAACAAAGTGAGACAGTTTGGACAGAAAGACTGGGACAGGAGAGATGGCCTTGTAAGGCTCAGATATTTAGCATGAAGACTGAACCTGAAACAAACTATGAAAGAACTGGTTTGCCAGGTTTGTGGTATCTAGATGATCTGGAGAATCTGCTGCATTAAAAGGTGAATGGCTAGCTACGTGTGCATGCTAAAGGTCCACATCCTTAAAATGTATTAGGGCAGTGTTACAAGCGCTCCTATTGACTGATTAGCTAGCTTTGTAAATGATCTAGATATTTTATGAGGGTTATTATCAGCAGTTTGATTTGCAACCGTAGGCTTAATTGACCTTGTGAAAAATTATTAGTTCATACTTCATTTATGGGAGAAAATGCTTTGTCTAATTTTTCAAAACAGTTTGTGAAAAACAAATCAGAACAAAATGTATTTATCCTCAATGGAGATTGTATCGTCTCACAGATATTTTTTTATCAATAGTTTTGTGACTATTTTTTAACAATATGAATACAGCAATCCAAAAGAAAAATGTCTGGTACTGATTTTTCTGTTTCTCTTATCTAAGGAGGATGGTAAATAAAAGAGAAAAAAAAGTCATGTGCTACAGACTCTTGGGTAATTGTTTTTAAACCAAAAAGAAAGAAAAAAACTATACATCAAATCAAAAATCTCCAAGTTTTACCTGATTTTTATTAAACTTAAAAAGTGCATCAAAGTACATTCTGCCAATGGCTCGTCAAGCAGCATGTCATCTTCCCAGCCAGGCAGCATTTTCTTTTAAATACTTCATATCTTCTCTACAAAAAAATATCAATAGGCGAATTTTATACAAAATAACTGTAAGCTACATTCTAGAGAAAAATTCCTGAATAAATGAATCTATAAATGGTGAACTACAAACTGGTTGGGGTCCATATTATTTGACCAACAAATCCCTGGTCAGAGCCTGTGTTAGGCTAGTTGTTTGTTACATTGCTAATTTTTAAACTAGTTCTTATTCATAAGTCTATGATTGTTTTCCTGAAGGAATTAAAATGAAAAGAGGACAAATTAGTCTGGTTGAATTTTAACATGCATGTTTTTTTGGGGTTTTTTTAGATTTACTTAGAAATTGACTGGTAATCAAATGGTTAATACCATTTCTATGTCCCAAAATTCAGACAACGATAACAAGAACACTCTTCAGTATAGAAGCACTTATTGAAAAAAGACTTAAATGTATACTGCACAGATAACATTTTTATGCATCATATATTACACGTTGTCAGTATTTGTAATTGCTGTTGAAGTACTCATGGTAAAATGATCTCTTACATCTTTAGTGGCTGGTTAACTTGCATTATCACTGCTTTTCAAGATGGCATGTGATGTGATATTGGGAGGAGTCCTGCAGATTGTCAGACTATAGCTCATCAAATAGCCCTCTCCAAACTACTGACTGTTTAAGAAGTAAACGTAATTCTTATTTGATGTTGCATCATAATGACAATGTTCCCCAGCGTTCTACCCAACACTGTCATATGCTCTCCTGGCCAAATCCCAACAGACCATATGACAGTAGCCCGTTTCCACACAGATCCAAGCTGTTGTTTATTTCCATTTTGTTTCCTCTCCTTCTCCCTCTCTCTCCAACTCGCACACGCTCATCTCCAGGCATTCTCGCATTCACATGCACAAAGTAACTCTCCCCTTTCCCCTCCTCATCTCATGTCCCATGCAGCTCTGCTTACTGTCTGCTTACTGTATCAAAAAGAGCTTAGATCAGGGAAACTGTAGCTTACCCTCATTCACAGTTCCAGGAAGATCAAGCTATTAATTTAAACCAGGTAGACCATGTTGGGAGCAAGAAGGGATAGTTGCCAGTTTAGTGCTAGTACCTTTAGTCACAGAAGAAATACTGCTAAAATCTTATCTGTACTAATTACACCTTTCCTGACCAATTTCTATTTCCCCTCATAAATACAGATAGTCATCTAATTCTGATTTTCTCTGTTCATTTTGGAAGAACTGCAGTACACAAAATATCTAAGCCAGAATGTGCTGCTGTTTCTTTCGAAAGAGGTTTTTGAAACTACCAGAAAAAGCATAGCTCTTGTCTGATTTCTATTAAAAAAAAAAAAAAAAAAGTCCATCTAAATTCATCCTGAGGCTTTTACAGACTGATCATGGTGTAGGTTCTTAGTTTTGGTGTATTTAATAAATGAAAAGGAGAGGGAGAAGTATTATTAAAAAGAATGATTATTGAATAAGTTACTTTGACAAAACTTGTTAAATTAAATAGTTTGATTTTACTGCTAAGCAGCTCACAATCGTTTCAATTAAATACACTTGATATATTGCTGCTCTGTGAATGTAATATTTTAAAAAAAATGGTAATATCAGTCACAACTCTACTTTTAGCGTTTGGGTTTTGCTAGCATCTTTATAGTGTTTACTGTTGGCACAATAAATCGATATTGTGGCAACGTGAGCTGTTGCTACTAATAAATAAGCTAATCTTTTTGTGGTTTTAGCCAGCTCGTGTGGCTGGAGGCTGTATTTTCCCCCATAATGACCCACTGACTGGGGTTAGCAGATTAAGCGTTGCTTTCATTTCAAGCAGAGGCAGATCACCCTATAATTGGTTATGGAGATTATCGGGGAGATGTTGGTGAGAGTTCTGATGTGGGTGTTTATCTAATAAAAGGGGGATTTATGGGATTCTGGCAAGCTGAATGACACACCAGAATCAAGATTAAAGCTTCATACATGTAAGATCACACCTGCTTTTTGTTAATGTAGTAAAATGACTCATTGCTCATACTCATACTTCTTATTTATTCACAGACGCATGCAGAGCCTGCAAAGTTTATCTGGTGCACAATCTGCTGTGTGTGGTCACTTTGCGACTTTATGGATGCACAGATATTACTGTAACATATAGATCTGAGAATGTGATGTCTCCTTCGTGTCTATCGAGCTGGTTTCAGGCGTATATGGGGAGCTTGCTGGGAGAACATGTATGAATAGCAGAGGACGCAGCAGAGCAGCGAACTCTTTCTGACACACTCATACGTGCTGGAGAGCAGACGACAGCACTCGCTGTGAAACGCCACCATATTTCCTCTGAGATCTTTTCATCTTCTCACTCCAGCACACTCATCATCAGTCTGTGTGACTAGTGCATGCACAGCTACGTTTCAGTCGGCCGCCTGTGTGCATGTGTGTGTGGAGCTGGAAATCTGGAGAGGAGGAGGACTATTGTCAGCGAGAATCTATACGTTGTTCTTACTTTTTATTAATGAGCTGTCTCACTGCATCTCCTGTCCATCTAAGATGTAAGGTGTGAAAATCCAGCTTTTAATTACTAGAGGCTTCTGAGATGAGTATAGATGTTGGGGTTTTTTTTGCATTGTGATATTAAAAGCAGGTATATAACAGTGCTAGAAGCTAACTAAACAGATTAAATGCTACATCATTGGTGAATTTCTGTGTGTCTTTTTCTACATGAACGTTTCTTATTGTGTGCAACCTAGATAAAAGTACATTACAGTGAACCCCTGTACTTGAAGGGGTTAGGAACCACAACTATTCGTGAATAGCTCATCTCCACAAATACTTGAGACTCTCGCTAAGACCACTTATAGCTATCTGTTTTAGTATTTCAAACACTAAATATACCTAAATATAGATTAATAGACACAGTGTATACTTAATACATCTGCATACACCGACATCTAAAGCCGTCCTTATTTTTAATCAAAGAGAGAACAGCCTTGTTTGATTGACTACTTTGCAAATGAAAGCCAAAAGTTTGTCAAATAGCATTGCACCTGGGTATTTTCTTTCAAGTATATATATGAAAAATGACAAAAATTAAATGCAACAACAGTCTTTCCGGCCAAATATCAAAATTCTTGCTTAATTAAACTACAAGACGTCCTCAAAAAATGTATTGAAATGCATGTTAGAACTCTAATCCGTCTTTTACTGTTGCTTTTGAAGCGATCATTTCTTCTGTGCTGAGCGCAGTTGACACAGGACTTGTTGCAGTGTGGATAGTGATCCGTTCTTATTAGTCTCAGTTGGTATCTTTTTTAAAACCTTATGCTTTTCGATACACGTTTCACACTGAAACACATTAACCTCTGGATCAAAGAATCGTTCTCCTTCCTGGATACCAATGTATAACTGCCTCTCATATCAGAAACTTAGTTTATAATCAGTTTGGTAACAACTCTTCTAAATAAGGCACCTGGAACATGATGCTATGTTACCACTTAGGTGAGTTTTTCTGCAAACAAACACGAGCCTCTGTGACACTGTCAGGAGAACATACTGGCTTGCTTACACTTGGTCTACCTACAGTGGCTTGCACACGGAGAGAGTGTGGGTTTCAGGTCAGCATCCTCCTTCACAAAGGCACTCCAAGGTTGGAGACCCAGCTTTTTAAGAAGGCTGAACGGTTTGCCATCTTCCCCGCAGCAATCCAGAGTCATCCTGTCATGATGTTGGTAAAACAGGCTGACAGTAAAAGACTCCCTCTCCTTCTGTTTTCCAGTCGCTACGTGGAACGAAAAGCAAACCCTTACCGAGTCGAAAATGCAAACCGTTCTTTAGCTCGAAAGTGATGAAAACAAATGGGTTCCCAAGAGACTTTTTAAATGTTTTTGTTTAGCGTTACAAACACATTTAATATAAAGTAGTTTACGCATAACGAGCTGCAAAGCTGTCTAGAACTTGTTTGATGCTGATGATTATGGACCAAGGTGACTTCTGCCTAAATAAAATGGATTTAATGAATTTCTAACACTTTTAACAAAACTGATTGTCGAGGCTGAGCTCCATTACACGGCTGTTTTTAAATATACTGATCACTGGGGAGGCATATGGCGTAGCAGTAGGGGATCCACTGGCCACCTTTCTATCTCTCCATGCTCTAATTGAAAGACAACTAGTACCACAAAGTCCTGTTTATACTGCATACAAGTATTTGCATGGTTATTGTTTAGCTTGTAAAATATCAGTCCCATGACCACTGCTGGTGACACTGACCCAGGCTTTAAACAATTGGCAGTAACTGCGGGGAAATGTTTCGAGGGCCCAAAAGTAGGAGTTTTCTCCTTTTAATGAAATTATGTTTTTCGACTTCAGCATATTGCAAGCTCATATTACTGTGAGGCATCTTATTCCATTAAATTTTTTATGTAAAATCTCCAAAATAGAACCAGGCATGAGACTTTCTTGGTTCTATAACCTAAGGGGAAAATACCCGGTTCACAGTATTAAGCGATTTTTGTCACATGTGAAGGAAGAGAACCCAAAAGCAGGGGAAAGGCAGGTAAAAATAATTTTACATAAAAGGGGATTCAAAAACTAAAGTCTTGGAGGAATCCATAACACTAATTAGGGAGAAGACCATAAGCAAACAGGAAAACATTAAGCAAACAGGGATAAAACTCAAACCTAAGCAAAAGACGTGTTTTCAAAACAAAACAGAAATGCAGAGAATATACACAACTGAAGACTGTATTGAAATACTAAGGTAAAAACAAAAGCACAAGGAATCTAAAACTAAAGAATGGCCTGATTATGTAAAGGATGATACCTGAAACAAAAACGATGGCAGCCAGGTGATCAGCAATCTGCAGCAGCATGTGGGGATGGGAGAACAATCAATTTCAATTCAGATTATTTATATAGTGCCAATTCACAACAAATGTCATCTCAAGGTTCTTTACAAAGATGTAATTTCAATTTAGTTGCATAGCAGCGTAACTACAGAGACAGCTCAGGACACTGTTACTCTGTTTCATACAACTGGAGAAACCTCTGGTTCTTTGTCTTTTATATCCATTAAAATGACTATATACCGTTGATTTGGTTTGACAGTATTTTAAAACAACATTTTCTAACTTTTTGCAACCATTTAAATGGATAAAGGTACCTATGCCTAATTATGCCAGAAAGAAGAAGACCAAATCAGAAGACCTCTTAAAACTGTTTTTTGTTTTGTTGTTGTTGTTTTTGATGCATTTCAAATAATTTGAATTTCTAAATATGCGAAACTGTCCCCACACCTTTCTTTTTCAAAGATCATTTTTGGAAAAACTCTAGAAACCATGAAGATTATGTGTTCTTAACAACCTGTAGTATATATTTTTTTACACATAGTTGAAACTTGTCTTCCGAGGGCCCCAAAAGTGACTGTGCTTCAGAGGCCCCCCATCCTCTTAAATCAGACTCTGCTGTGGCTGGTCAGCTGCAGCTTTATGAGCTGCTCGTAAGTTTCCGTAAACTGTTGTATTTCTGCCTAGTTGCTGTTTCCTCTTTCTCAGAAGCCTGGGACTGATCTTTCAAAAAGTAGAACAATGTACTAATTTTGTGGATTGTTGGGTGTTTGCTCACTGTATGGCTACAAATATCTGTTTTAGTTACTAATAAGTTTCTGCGCAAACCAGTTTTTGTTCCTTATCTGATGTTGGACAAGTAGACTTTATGTAGGGCTGATAGCAGCAGTTGGTTTAATAAAAGCAATCCTTAAAATCAGCAGTGTGGTTCAATTTAGGTCAGTGGTAAGTTTCAATATGAACTAGGTTACGTTGGGTTTGGTCTCACTCTCAGATCCACTTTCTGACTTCAGAGATAAACAAAAAGCCACCACCCTTTTTCTTGGTTCACTTTTTTGTCTGCATCATTTTATACTGAAAGTTTTTGAAATGTTCACCACCTACACTACTTCTTTGAGTGAGTTCTGGTTGAAGCAAGACTCGGTAGTGGTCACAATCCATTTTTCTTTTTGCGCTTTCTGCATATCTGCTCTACATAGCAGTTAGTCAGCTCAGAGTTGGTAGCCAAAATCTTTTTCTGCCACTGAAGGCAGCCCAGAACCACTAGTGGTACTTGTACAACAGCTGAAGACTTTTAACTCATTCAGCTTTGCTCCTCCTTGACATTCACATTCTATTTATTGAATATGACTATATATTACACTAAAAGCACATCTCTAGGTTATTTGAATATATTGAATAAATCTGTCCACTGGCCTGAATATCACCGAGGTCTAAAAAGTATTTGTGCACAATTTCAGCAGCATAACTTTTGAATGACGCATTCGGTATTAACATTCTTGCAGCGTTTTATATCACAGAAACGAGGAGGAAAGAACAGGAAATTAATTCTCGGCTCACAACAAACAGGAAAAAACGAATCATGTTTTATGACAAAGGTTTTATCTGGAAGGGATCCCAATTCACACAAGGTCATTTATTGATCACGGAAGATGTAGACGGCAGCTGGGTTATTACCATGGGTTTTATTAATATGCTTCCTGCTTTAATCCCTGATCTCTGTCTGAAAAATACAGTCGGGAACTCGAATGTTTTCCAGCTGTGGGTAGTTCCTGTAACCCAATGATACATTTTAATATTGATCTTTCATGTCTAACCGGAGTCGCCATCAGTTGTTGCATTGCTTTTGGCACTTGCTCCCACAGGATAATTCATACTTTTTTTTTTACAAGAAACCTTAAAGAGAAATTGGATACAAGAAAAAATTAAATCATTACACCAAAATCATTGCTTAAATACATTTTGTTTTAATTTGTTAATTTTTGTGTGTGTGTTGGATCTGTTTGCTGTTGGTGAATCTGTATTCAACAGGTTTTCTCTGTTCAACAAATAAACATCTCTGCTTCTGTCAGTCAGTGTTAGGTAGTCAGGTTCCTATCGGCTCTACTCCCGGGGTAAAGCAGTTTTTTGTAAACTGTACAGTCATATCACCACTCAGAGCTGCTATCTCAACCTGAACAGCTTTCAAACCATCTAATTCTGCCTCGTGTGAGACATCACTCTCGTAAATGTGCCTGTGTAACGTGTAGATCTGAACGTTGCAAACTATACATTCGTTATTCAATGAAAGATTTTTCTCCAAGGTCAAAGTTTCTCTAGAGAATAAAATTTTAGATTTACTACTGCATAGTCAGCCATAAACTAACTTTACTGCTTCATACTTTTGGACTTTCAACTTTGCAGCTCCTTGGTTTTGAACAATGCCCAGTTTTGTTTTGTTCAGAAATGTATGTCAGCTACTTGGTCAATTGTTGCAGATCTTTCTTTTGCTCATAATCTTAAAATGGAAAATAGCTTAAAATTAGCCCATTGCATAAAATGAAGTTATAATATAGTTACATTCTGTAAAATATTAAGCAAGTAACACTTCCTTATTTTGCTCACGTTTGCAAAAATGAAGCTAGTAGCTATAGTTTGCTCCCACTTTTTATCTTGCTGTCAAACCTCTACTGTTACAACACTGTAGTGTAATGTTTCTCCAGCTGAAAACCACAGCACGATTTGGACAGTGTTGTATTATGTATTAATTTGAATTGCTCAAACTTTGTCTCGGTGGCCTGTTTCAAAAGGCAGATTATTAATTTTCAATGTTCATACTGTACAGAATCTTACATTTTATATTTTATGTATTTATCTTATTTTTTATTTTTCATATTGTAATTGATCTGTGTGTATGTGTATGCTGCAACTGCACAGTAATTTCCCGGTTGGGATGGATAAAGTACTTCTATCTATCTATCTATCTAATGCACCATTACAACATTATGTCTCAGTTTGGATTATTTTCCGTCTCTCTTAAAAGTAGATGTACCAACATCTTTCTTAACTCGTATAAATCTGCTTGTTTTTCTTGTATTTTTTTTCTTTTCCAACCTCTAATCCAGCAAGTGGCTAAAGTGTAAAGAATCTTAGAGGTGTGCTGCTGCTGCGTCCCACTTAATGCTGCGGTCAGCTCACGCTATTTCTGTTGCCGCCAGCTGAGATCAGCCCTGCCCATTTCGGACAGGCACAGCAGGTTAATCCATTAAGCGCTGAACTCATTTTAAATAAATTTAGCTTTGTCAAGCCTAATGCATCAATTATATAAGCAAGATTCCCCAAAAGTAAATTTTTGCATCTGCCTTTTTTTTTTTTTTGACATTGTTACTTTTGCAACAACAAAAAGAAACTTTTATNTGGCATTGTTACTTTTGCAACAACAAAAAGAAACTTTTATCATTCTAGTTTTAGGTATCTCCTGTACACACGTTTTTCTCTCATCAATGTGTAATAGTCTGATTAATTCACTAAAATGCCTATTGCATTCTTCATCTCTGAAGATTTAATTAAACCTCTGAAGTGCTGAACAACACGCACAGTTTGGTTCATGAGTTACTCTTCTACCTTCAGATGTAGCTTGGGCAGGAGTGAAATATCTGAATCACACAGCACACCGTGCAGTATTTTTTTAATTGTTTTCCACTTTATAAAGTATGAAAAAGAAAGCTTAAAAGTGTATTTTGATTTGAAGTAAATCTCAACTTTTAAATGTTTTGTAAAGCAACTAAAAACAGTGTTTTTAGTGCTGTTATGTAAGCAAATAATCTGTAATCCTTCAAAAGAATTCCCTAATGTAATTAAATATTTTTAAAGGACTTTAGATGTTATCATTCTTATGTTTGGTAAATCTACATCCAAGTAGCCCAAAGAGAACGACGCCTGAAAGCGATGCAGCCAAAGTTGTTTTGGTGTATTTCCACGCATACAGACATATTATATATGGGAATAATTAAAATTAAAATTATGGAGAGGTTTTATTATCTAATTTGTATTAGCTTAATAATAAAAGGGCAGCAGTTGAAATGCTTGCCATTAAAATCTTAGGCCGTCCCACTTAAAGCAAAAGGCAACGTTTTTTGAAGCAGGAACTTCAAAAAAGCAGAACTTTTTTGTGTTTTACGTCCACATAATTAACTGAAACGGCACTGAAATGCTACAAGCCCAATTCTCAACAAGTCATATGAAAACAGATTGAAATGCTTATCCTAGCACTGCAGTAACTTGCTTACTATTAGAACATTGTCAGCAATAGCAAGACATGAACATGGTGTTTATTTAACACTGTGGCTCTATGTGTCAAGCTGGATGTGTATTTAGAAATAAAAGGCTTCGATGTAGAGAAAAGAAAAAAAAAAACCCTGTTGACAAAAACAGATTCTGCAATATCCGGAACGTCATTGCTGAATGACTAAAGTAGAACGGAAACAACATAAGAGTGAAAACTATGCAGTGACGACATATGGTTTTATTTTCGGCTCTTTAAAATCATTGGACCTTCTAGGATGTACATAGCATTGATTTTTGGACTTGGATAAGTATTGACCGGGACATTTGTAATCACATTAGAAGTGTGATCAATTCAGACAATATTTTCTAAGTTTTCTAAGTTCAAAGTATTCCCATGAGTGTATCATCAAATTCAAGTTGGATGTGTCACTTTAACTTTCACATTATTGAAAAAGTTATTTAAGTTCACACACCGAGTTTTGTGCTTTTTTTTTTTTTTTTTTAACTGCAGTGGTTGTTTTGGAGTTTGCGATTTTATAGCATCCAGGGTAAAAGTAGAGGGCGTTAAACAACACAGGAGGATGTAAATGGAGGAGGGCAAAATTGTTGGTGATAGAGAAAGAACAGCTTATTAGTAGAATGAATGGTTAGATTCAATTGTTATGCAAACGTGTGAAATGGAAGCATGAAAGAGACAACCCTCATCCCGAACAGCTTTAAGTGAGGAGGCACTGACTTCTGTCTCAGACTGATACAGAAGGCTGAATCAATGCGATACCTCTCCTTCTCGCCTCCCTTTCAGTGGGAATTTTCTGACCTAGATAGCTCCTCCACCATGCAACACAGCAAGAAAGCAGCAGCAGAGTTATTTTTACACATTACCAGGAGACAATAGTTTGTCCTCTGATCGTCCTCCCAACATCCGTATGCTTCATTCCACTCCTCCTTCATCCTCGTGATTGCCATCCCTTTGTGTTTTAGCATCCTTTTGCTTATGTTTCTCATTTCTATATTTAGCCTCTTTTTGTTTGATTTTTGCCTCCTCCTTCAGGAATTTAAAGATCAATCAGCTACCAGCTGAGTTTGATGCAGAAATCAGCCTGGATTGTTTAACACTGAAACAGGAATTTGAGGAGAATCTTGAATAAATATTGTCTGGGGGGGGGGAAAAAAAAAGAAAAGCAGAATAATTTTAAGTCAAGTTCAAAGTCCTTCATCCAAAGTTTAAGTCAAGTCTGTGGCAGGTTAAAAATGAATATTTAACATCTTCCCCCCCCCTCAAAACATCCAACATATAAAAAACACCACTGCTTGTGACTTATTTTAAAAAAAACAACAAAAAAAACAAGTTATGACTTGTCCCCCAGAAGACATAAATATGTGTATAAGTTTAAAAGAAGATGCTAGAAGTAGGTTACAGAATTTTTTTGAATGGATAAAATGGCACGTGCTTTTATTTTGACGAACAGCGTTCAATGATGTAGTTAACGCCTGTTCCTAATGTTCAAGTTCTTCTCCCCTTTGCTCTATGCGGCTCGTTTTCTCATGATGAAGAAGCTTTTGTTCTCCTTTCTTTGGTTTAGATTTGCACGAATCTTATGGAACCATTTAGGAAATCCATAAATATTTCCACAGCATTTTGCAAGTGACAAAGTAAAGTGAAGATTGATGTAATGGGTAAATTAGGATGAAATTTGAGTTCATGAAAAGAGCTAGATAACGAAATGTGCTTTTATTTTGAAAACCGGGTGTGCTTCATTTATAACTAGCTTTACAGTCAGAGAATTAGGATATTGGAGGTTTGTTTAACTTCACTTTGAGATGATTCAGTGTCACTTGTTGCAAAGTTCATGTTAGGGAATCTTGTGTGCGGTCATTATGATGCTACAGCGAACATGATATGGTTTTTATGAGGCGCTACTACCCACAGGCCAACAATTCAGACATGGAGCAGTTCTGTCAGAGGTTCAGTCAGTGGCTGATTTACTGTAAAAGCTTGCCTTATAGCATGGAATTGAAGTAAACATTACAGGGAGATTTGGGGTTTGACTAAAATGAATATAGACAGAAATCACCCTTTAAGAATGAAATCAGGCATTAATTTAAAGTTTAAATCAAATTAGCTTTAAGTGTAGGGTTTGAAAAAGAGATTTTCTTGCTATAACCCTAAGCTACTTCTTTTCATTTTCTTTATGGATTCTGTTATGCCCTAAAAAAAAAAAAAAAAAACCCTTCACAGTTCACAGTGTGCTTTACCTCTCTTGTCCTCCTCTCCAGAGAGCACAGGGACAGACAGGTCATCTATCTGCTCCCTAATGATGACGGATGGCAGCGCTACAAAGAGCTCGAAAGAAACGCATAGTTATGTTAGGAATAAAAGTGAATTAACAAAATAAGGGAAGATTGTGTTTTATGTTTGTTCTTTTTCCCAACTCTTGTCCAGATGGTGGAAGTTTTAGTGTCATGTTGAATTTCAAGCGTTTGTATCATTCCTGTCATCAGCTGAATGTCAAACACACACAGTGACACACATCTGCAAGGTGCCATCTGGTGTAGTTCACACTTTTGAAGACTCTCTTGCACCAAGGGCACATTCAGCTGCATCCTGACTTTGCTGACCTGCAGGTCTGCAGGAGCCGGTGATGCCGAGTACAGTCTCTCTCTCTCTCTCTCTCTCTCTCTTTCTCTCTCTCTCTCTCTGGGATTCTCTCACTCATATTTACCCACACTATTATTTTCTCGCTGTAGCCTTGAACTCATGGCAGCTTCGTGCTGTTCTGTGTTTATTATAACCGGGCTGCAATATAGTAGGAAAACATCCAGATGCAGCGTTATTATTGAATATGTCATCGATGATAGTGGCTTTATTTCCATTATCATAATGTTCTTTTCACTCTGTGTGAGCCGCAGCGTCACAGTCTCTGCTGTGATGTTGGGGGCATCAAAGTCTATGTCAGCTGCTACAATTACAAATTTTGCTGGACAATAAATTGTCCCAGAGGTTAATGTGATAAATGGTAATGTTGCTTTGAGACCATTTTCAAGTAATATGATGGTGATGCAAGTGCACCATGTCAAAGACCTGTAAACTTTAATTTCATATAACATTTAAAACTGTACCTGGAACCTTTTAAATATCCACCATAAATAAACAAAACAACTGAAATAACCAATAGAATGGATACTGAAGTCTTGCAAACATAGTTGCCTTCAAAAAGGTTTAGTTGGGGCCAGAGCACCAACTGAAGACGTTTTCTCATCCAATCCTTTGTAGAAAGACTCAAGAAAAACAATCAATCATTCAAGTGGAAATTATCAAGCTGGCTTTCATTTTTTATGGTATTGATTTATTGCTTATTGCAACAGGCTTAAGTCAATTCAATTAGCAAAACATGTTAATGTTTATGATGCATTTGAACTATTAAAACCTGCCAGTTATTGCATCTAAGAAGTTCTTTGTTATTTTTATTGTGTTTTATGGCTATTACTGTATTTCTTATGTGGGTCTAATTTTAGATGTACTTCCAACTGTCCAAAATCTTTCCATTTAATTCATTTTTAGTGATTCAGGGTTGAATGGTAATCTGCTAGTCACTTCATGAATGTAGAATATTTTAAAGGAAAAAGTGAGAGCACCCATGCAAGGAATTATGGAGTCATGTGTGCTTGTCTTCTTTAATCCTAATTTAAGCTCAACCTTTGACACAAAAAATAATGCCTTCCAGGAAATAACACTATTTGTGGACTTCAAGTGGTGAGAAGAGAAAGCTTTCTCTCATGATTTTATATAAATTCATTACACACAACGTAATATAATTCAATGGTAATGTTTTTTTTCTTTTAATTTTGGTGATAATGGCTTAATAAATTAAATTCTATAAATTATCTCTCGTTATTTTAGTATTATTTAAGGAAATACATTTTAAATCCAGACATGCCAGCCCACTGATTTGCTATATGCATTGAATGCTTGCTTCATAATCCTCTTTTTTTACTTCTGTGTCTTCATGTTTTTCCACTACATTTTTTTTATCCATTTGGCTTTACGTTGGTGTGCTTAGATGCAGCTCTCTGTGAGTAGTCGGTCTCATTAGCAATTCTTTTTCTTAGTCGTTTGACTGGGTAAATGCTGAGGCTATGCCATTACATTTCTATATCGCATTTTTTTTCAAATCATTAGTCTGGTAGCATTCAGATGTTTGGATACACTTAAAATGTCACTCTATACTTTATGAATCTGTATATTACGAGTTTCACTTTTTCAACTGAAATGAAATACATTTTGAACATTTAGATTTATTGTGATGCACATGCACAGCTGAGAAGAGTAGTTGTATATTTAAATAGGAGACAGCTTGTCATGACTTGCTTTAAGAAGTTAATCTGATCGCACGTGGCATAACGCAACACTTATTTTCACCGAGCCCTCCGCTCGGCTCACCTCTTTGCTCTCACACCTTTCCGTCTGAGACCTACACTTGGAGAGTGATCTGTAAGCCTGATGGGAAGTGTTAAGACCCTTTTCTGGTGGGTTCATCATACAGCGCACCAACTCATACGCACACACCCCGACACAGTGGTAAAGTCTCACCATTCCCAAAGTGCAGACAAGAAGGCAGTCTGTAACTATGACAACCCAGAAAGAGGGGAAGTGATTGGGTAAGACTGAGTTGTTAAGATCTACTGTTAAAAGCTGCTGTACGAAGCCCAGAGCAAGTGTTATTCTTTGTCATTGTGGCGTTCGTGTCCATTCACGTCGGTTTGTGTGGGTGAGAAAAAGGCAAAGACAACAGTTTTCCTTAAATGTCCTCCCTCCTTACTGATTTCTTTACGTTCTGTTTGAGCTCATTGTCAGACTCATTCAGCGCTGAAGCTCGCTGTGGCGGCTGAGCCCTGGAAAAAAAAGACTGAATCCCAACCATTGGTTGCAAACACTTTTGTGGCTAATTGAATGAGAAGAAACACTCACAGGGGAGATACAAAGCGGCTGCACAGTGGAGGTGACATCAAATAGACCAGATAATAGCCTCGCGGAATCGCATAACTGGTTGTAATGTTCCTTTCAGTCCTTAGAGGGGATGTAGTTTTGACTAGATCTTATCATACCTCTATTACCGTTTAACTTTATGTCACAGGCTACACATTTTTTCCCCTTAACTTCACTGCATTTTATACCTGTTGATCTAAAGTCAGTATAACTTTTTTTCTGTGGGTACAGTGATTTATGATGGCTACTGGGTTTGTGAGTCAATGGGGTCTGTTGCTGTTATTCTCTGAGTTTATTAATTCAAGACTAACAATTGTGATCTCTGCATTTTTGTCTGCTTGAGCTGAAGCTGTTGTACCTACTAAAAGGAAAGAGGAAGAAAAAAGCTTCCTGCTCCGCAACAATGCAGAACAGGTTGGGTGAAGAACCTTCCTGGCACCGTCTGTTTGGCTTTCTTTATCTCTGCTTTCTTATCAGTTACTGTTGTTCTAATTTTATCTCAAGTCTTAAATGTTTTTTACTGTTAAACCCACAACTGACACAACTCAGATGCGTTGCTCATTAAAAAATAAATGCAAAACATTCACCTGCTCATTGACCTTTCGGTTTTTTTCTGCGTGCTACTTTATCTCGACTCGGCTCCATTATTTTGGACCAACCTGTTTTACGAGTTGTAGAATTAAGGACAAGGATCCGCAACAAATAAAAAGGCTTTTCTGCTCTCTCTAAAATGTGCAGTCAATTTAGGAAATTGTTTTGTGTTTTGCAGTGAATTTAAATGACATGAAAAGCATCAGATATTAGGATTAGGATTACGTGAAGCAGAAAGGATTGAGGAATACTTTTTATTTTAGGTTTGTTATCTGAAAACATAGAAGTAAATTAAATGGATCACTTGTTTTTTTTTGTTTTTTTAATGAAAGCAGTTAGAAAATGTAGAATGTAAGAGCATCTTAAACATTTTCACACACACTGTTTACTAATTAGATAATATCTGAAGGTAGTTGCTTGCACCGCCTTCTACATTTCTTACGTCTTGCTATATGTAAGGAAGGCCATCACTGCCACAATCATTGCTGTTTTATATTGATCAATGACATAAAATCCCAATAAAATATTTAGAAGTTTGTGGTTGTGATGTGGAAAAAGTTCAAGGGGTGTGGCTACTTTTTGACCGCACAGCGTTCGCTCTATCATTTCACGTTGTGTCTTTTTTTAGGAGCGTTCCTCTCTGCTCATATGGCAGTTACTGGCACTGGCAACCTGTGACTAACAAGCTAAATATCTTATTGGCTGTGTTTTATTTACAGAGTTGTGTTTCTCTACCACCTGCTGGAGCATAAAACAATGTCTGTCTTTATGCTTCATTTCACCGTTGCGTCTCAGTGTGACGCCCAGAATCTTCTCGTTATCTTTAATGGTTTCCAGAAGCGAGGCAAGCGATTGGTAAATTACAAACAAGACGTTATATTCTTCATTTCAGAGGCTCTGTCTGCCATTGAGAATCATCTGGAAATACTAGAATATGCGTTTTCTTTGACGCTTCCTGAGGTGCTCTCATGCTGTCAAAACAGTAAAACCTGTATGGTGTAATACTTTTTCTGTTTTCAAAACAAAACATAATAAAACTATAATATATCAGGGAGAAGAAAAGAGCCACATTATTTATTTAAAATGTTCTGGTTTATTTGCTAGAAACAAAGAGGTGTTGGGATTATCTCATTGTGTGTTTGAGGTGTGCAAAGCAAGGTGAGAATTATGCAAATGTATTCAAGTTGAAGAAACTTCTGAGCAAATCATTTTCAGGGACAGTTTTTGGAGAGAAATGTCTGTAAGTTACTATAAATTAGGTGCTGAAACTGGCAGAAAAAAGGGGAAATATTTATTCAATTGATTCAAATAAATGTTTTGATTGAATATCTTTCGCCACTCAAATTTTGCCATTTATCGTGCGAAATATAGCCACTAGCTAAACAAGCAACAACTTAAAAGAAATAGTTAGACTGATTAAATCTGAACTCTATAATTCTTTACCAAACAGTTATTAAAACACAGTCTGGGATTTTGAAAAGCTCATAATAGCTTCGAAACTTATTTTTGAAATCCTTGAATTTTGGATCTCTTTAAGCCAGATCCTTTTTGAAAACTGCAGTAATTAGAGAAGTTAAACCTGCATCGAATCCCACCACTTACTGTTTCTTTGAAGCAAAGCATGCAATTTGTGAAACCTTTATTTCATTTGTGGAAAATTTTAGTGGATAATTTTTTCCCCCCTACATTTGTTAAACTCTTGCCTCATTCTCTGTTAAAGAAAGTTGTATTTAAAGTTAAAGCAGTAAATAAGTTGTGCACCTACAGAACAATTTCTCTGCGGTTCTTTCAATGTTTGCATGTGTGCACATGTGAACACTTCAACAGACATGAAACCAGTTTATCTTGTATGCCTGCCACATCCACTTCACCAACCAACACCCGTCTGAGTAATACCCTTTTATCCGAGGTGTGACGGTTTTTGCAAACAGCTCAGGGTAAATAGTTTGCATTGGTTTGATTTTTTTTTTTTTTTTTCTGGCTGGGAGATTGTTCTCAGATTTGCAGTAAGGTGTGCCAACTTCTAGTTCGTTGTATCTGGTTTGTCAGGTTCATCTCTGTCAGGTGAAGGCAGACATGATGTGGCACATGGTTTTAAAGAGGTTGTGAGGCATTGATTATTCTATGTTTTTATTATCCGAGTTATTAAAGCCTGTGCTGCAGCAATCAAAATGGATAGCCTAATGTTTCCAGTTGTCTAGCAGTGTTCACTGGTTCTAATAATTTATAAAGACAGACAGTCAGTACTACAGTTCATGAAAAGCCTTCCTCTCTACAAGATGATTTCGTATTAACTGAGTATTTGAGGTGTAATGTGGGCTTGAATTACAAAAAAATCGGCAGGCAAAATAAACCAGAGTTGTAGAAAATGGTGGTGGTGCTTGGTAACAATCAAGATTGGACATTTCAAACTAACAGTGTCCTGAAATCAATTAGTGAACATGTTCAAGCGTCAAAACATAGTAAAACTTTGGAGTTTTTTTTTTTTATTTTGCAGTAAATACCTTTGTAGAAAAAAGATAAGGGTTAGGGTATTATAAAAAAATAAATAGTTGTTATGAAGAATAACTAACTCAAACTTAGATTTGGGATGTACAGATATAAAAATTTGGGCCAATACCAATATGTTAAAAAATGACTTCAGGTACCAACGCTATTGCCAACTTATGCGTCTCTAAATTAAATTTGAATGGCTTTACCAGAAGGTGAACAGTTGTGGATACTACATGTGATGGTAATGCAGCTGAGATGATTACCTGATTAATTCATCACCAATTAAAGTAAGCATTTTTTTTTTGTTGTGCCTCGCATAGGTTTGTTTAGAAGAGGTCAGCACTAAATTATGCAAACATTAGAAGGTGGATAACCAAATAAGCAACTTTTCCCAAGGTCAAGGACGTCTTGGAGGAATAAAGACATTCATTGTATTTTTTTTTCCTTCTTAGCAACGTTCACAAAATTGCTAAACGCCTTGGACAAGTGCGAGATGTGCTAGTTCATACTGTATTGCATCGGTGCCCCACCCCTACCTGTTGCTGAGGACTTCCAATCAACTGGCACAAAGACAGCTTTTGTTCATCGTAGATTTAAATTTTAATTTAATTTAATTTAATTTGGTTTTTAGTTGTGGGTTTAAGTTAAGGGGCTGATTTCCTCTTTAGAGGCAGAGATTCATCTAAACAGTAAAAAAATTGGGATTATTGATTAAAAAAAAACATGTTTACTCCAGTTCCTATTCTGCCATAGCTCCTTAAATTCTTCTCCATTAATGCTTTCCACCAAACTCTGTTTCAATGATATCAGTAGTTTTGTTCTACCTTTTGCTCTGAAGTTGGATGGAAAAAGAGAAAAGTAAGATGATCCATCATGCTGTTTAGATATGCAGTTGCTAAAGTACCTTTTGCAGGTTTTATGTGTTAATCTGACTGTCTGTGATCATTTGTGTCACTGTTGACCGCCTCACACACCTAAACTCATGTAAATTCCTTGCATCTTGAGTTTTCTCATTTTTTATTGATCTAAATTAAGTTATAGTTGTTGTGTATTTAAATAGACATTAATGAGGATTTGAACATGTGTGTTTTCAGGATCACACGGGGTAACCCTGCCCGTCTTCACATAGTGACTCCACTCTGACTGAGTGGGTCTATCTGTTTGATAGACACAACAAGTGACCTGATTAAAAAGTCATAGGAAGGTGAGTTAAATGCATGCTAGAACCCCTTCTTGTCTTTCTTTTTATGCAAGCTGTATTTTACATTTGTAGTTGCCACGAAGATTTGCAAATGCTCCGGTGTAGTGAGTAATCATTTATGGTGCTGCTCAATTAGCTGGAAAACAGAAGAATGCCTATAAGCAGGTTGGTCCCCATCCAAGCTGAGACGACGACATGGCGGTTTCGCTTGCGTTCATGCAAGTGGCTTCATTTATCTTGTGGGTTCAGTCAGCAGTCTGGGTTTGTGTTGTAAGAGCAAAGATTATCACTTTCATCTGTGGTTTGACATGTTTATCGTGTTTAACTGGGCCACTTTTCTTTTAAATGACATTGCAAAACAAGGAAGCATTTATTTTTGTTTTGTTTTGTTTTTTTAGCAACTTGGCGGCTGACGATTGGCTATTTCTAATAAACTATGGGAAATCTCTGACATATTCTTATCTGTTTTAATATAAGAACAGGTTTCACAATTTCTTGTGAATCCTTTTGTTAGTGTATGTCCAAAGTGTATTAGTGTAAGGTTGCACTTGAGATCCGAAGCTATCGATCTGCATATTCCCTAAATGATGAATGGAGTTTGCCATCAAAGCTTAAATACATTAAATAATTGTGAAGTGGAAGTAAAGGGATAACTCAAGCTCAGTCAGACTGGATTAAGAGTGCTTGTGAACAGCAGTTTTCTAGCTGTAGATTCTTATTTGGATAGAGGTCTGGACTTTGACTGGGTAAAGCATAAGTGCTTTTCTCCATTGTAGTGCTGCCACGTTTCCTCCAGGTTCGCACTGTATTTTGCTCCAAACGCCTAACCTGGGGGAGTTAAACTGCAGTCCTCGAGGGCAGGTGTCCTGCAACGTTTTCATGGGGCCCAAGTCCAACACAACTGAATATCACAAAATGTAATCGTCTCCTCATGCACTCAAGTTGTAAGAAGTTCTGCTATTGGCCTAATTATGTAATTAAAGTGGGTTGACAGAGAAGCACGTCTAAAAGTTGCAGGATGCTGGCCCTCTGGGACTGGAGTTTGACACCTGTAACTTTGACTACTCTCCCCGTCCCTGTTAAACAAAATACTGCCACCACTATGTTCTGCATGTAGATCAAAAAGTTTAATTTCAGTCTTGTTTGGCCAGATTGCCTTCTTCTTACTGTTTGCTGTGTCTTGTAAATTACTTTTGGGAAAACTTCTTATGGCTTTCTTTTAACATTCTTGCCACTCCTCCTCCATAAAGGCTGAATGGCTGCCCTGTCAGCATTTTTCCACTTGAGCTGTATATATTTGCAGCTCCATGCAGCTTTTATTGCCTACAGTTGACCACACAACTGCACTGCATTTTTTTTAATTAGGTGACTCCTTGCACTGGATTGTATTTAATGGTATCAAATTAAGGGGGTAAGAAAGGGACAGAGTAAAAATACACTCCACACTTCACATTTTCAATTATCAAGCTATTTTAACACCTGACTGTCGAGTCATGCTCTTACCTGGTGTTGGTCTGTCACCCACAATTCAAATTAAATGCATAAAACTCAGTGGTTGTGAGAAAATGTTAGGGCTCTTAAAGCTCTACAAGCCGGATCAATGACTTTATTCAGTCTGAATGGTTGCATTTTGCTCATGTTTGTAATCTACTGGCAAACACTAGTCTTTATAATCCTGTTAAACAGTCTAACACTGTTTTGTTTCCCCGCTGAGGTTGCACTGCAATGTGCCGTTTTCACGCAGCGGTGAGGCAAAATACGACACCGACATCTTATCCTGTAGCGATCCAGGTCAATTACACACTTTGGCGTAGCACTGAGGTGGCCTTTCAGGAGTACATAATCAACTGTGGTTTATATTTACAGTATTTAACATCAGATGCTGCATGCTTCTTGCTTCCTGCTTCACTCTGGTCATCTGCTTTACATCTCACAGACCAAAACAAACCCTTCCTCGCTCATATGTGGTCTTGTCAGTTTTATAGGTCTTTCGCTAAATGTGCTTTATTAATTTGCACAGATTTTTGATCACAGTTGGCCGGGGCTTGTGCTTCTCGCGGTTAAAGAGTTCACTCACTGCTTTGGTAAACTGCCTGCTTATGTATGTAAAGTAGTTTTTATGCAGCTCACCCCCGTGGCCTTCTCCACTATCAGTGTTTGGTGTCTGCATGTGTGCGCGTGTGTGTGTGTGCGCGTGTGTGTGTGTGTGTGTGTGTGGCGGTTTTAGTGCATTGCTGGTGAGCCTAACAATATGCTCCACTGCTCTTCTCCACAGAGCTCTTCACTCAGCCTCGGCTGCTTTCGCTTCGTGTGGGAGGAGATTTTTGGATGTTTTGATTGTGTTAATTTGCTCAGTTACGTTTGTTTTGGTGTCGTTCGCAGGTTCAGCAATAAATCTGGGAATAATTTATCAGGCTTAAATACTAGAGAGCTGCTGGGATTTGATCCATCAGATGTCATAATTTATCATTTGATAAAGATAGGGTGATAGAAATAACACAAGGGTCGGGTGCATTGGGTGTATCGCTAGATCGCTGTTGCTTGATTACCCCCATTTGTTTCCTGTCACTACCTAAAAACACCTAAGCGGCTGTTATAGGCCAAAAAAAGAACAATAATATATTTATATTGGGCTTGACCTCTATGAATATTGTAGTATGGGTTGTTGTTCCTACAAATATTTTGATGAGGATTATTATTATTTAGCACATGTACGAAACATGGAACTTAAATATAAAAAACACTTCAAATTTTGTTGCCAAACTACCATTACTTATAAATAGCACTATCTCATCCCTATCCTCTGCAAGATGACCACCTATTATTCCTTTTTTATTAGTATTTCATTGCCATGTCATTGGCACCCTCTTATACAACAAAAAAGAATTATATATACTTCTATTTGTCATCCCTGTGGACTTTAATTTGGCCACCTCTTCATCCCAGTAAAGTTTTGTGTTTAAACTTTAAACTGGTTTGAAAAAGCCAAACAGTATTTTCCGGTTATTTCACATACCTTACATTCTGGCCTCATTGTCAGGGTAAAGGTTTGACTTTTTAAATTACAGGAACCGACTTGCAAAAAAAAAAAAAAAAAAAAACATTTCACGCACAAACACTCTCTGTGGAGATGAATTGTTCCGGCATCTCCCGTTCTCCTGTTTTCTCATCCCTCCGTCTTTCCTCACATTTCCATCATCTGTTGCCTCTACCATCATCACATATGCTTCCAGTTTTCTCTGCTTCTTGCATCTTGCTTGGCGCTCTTTCACCTCGTGTTTGTTTATCTCCCTGTCTCCATCTTCCTTCTTTTCTTCCCATGTGTCATTCCTTTACTCTTTCTTGCCCCTTCAGCCGCAGTGTCCTTGAGGAAGCAGTGACTTTGCTGGTGAGCGCACGCAGCCGAGCACATCACTCTCTCTTCTTTCTTAAACGCCTCGCTCGGTGACGCTCACTCAACATGCTGAATATACCCATACTTATGCATGTCTGTCGTTAAAGCCGTGGCAGTTCTGTCAAGCAGAACCAGCCCTTACAAGTATTTTCCTTTGTTCTCAATGAATAATTCATCCTGTGCCATTTTGCACGCAATAATGCAAATATTGACGAAGCTGGAGCAGAGAAAAACTGAGATCGTTGTCTCCAACGTTTAGCACAGGTTCTGTGCTAAACTGTCCACTGTTTGGACAAGCAGATAGCTGAAAGGGAGGTAAAGTGACTTAAAGTGAATCTTCGCAGGTTCTTGGCGTCAGGTCTCCTCTACGCAAGATAAAACCTGATCAATTAAAAAATATGAGTTTATTCACCCAAATAATTAAGACATATTGGGTTTAACACACAAGTTCAGTTACTCTTGCCCAAGGCTTGTCATTGAGTTTGTACAAATTGCCTTCTGTGTGATCGACTGCAGTCGGGATACCAGCATGGAAACGTGATCCCGGTATGTCCCGCTCTTCATTAGCGGTGCCCTCCACTAATCTTGGATCTAGAAAGCCCATTGTGACAGTTTTCCGTGGCTTTTGAAATATAGATGGAGTCTGATTGTCTGGTTGTAAGATGAGCCATGATAGTCTCTTGACGCTGTTTGTTCCCTGTTGGCCTCTGTTTCCATTAGAGTGTGCGTTTGGTTTATCCTACCACCTTATGTGTTTTCAGCCTGGGATCAGGTATCTTCTCTGCAGTGCTATATATGGCAGATGCGCTTTTGTAGTCGCATCCTAAATGCCGCTTTTTTTTTTTTTCCTTATGCGTGTACGCTGAGCCCTCTCTTATTCAGAGTTTTTAATTAGCTGTGTTAGCCATATCAGGTCTTTTTTTTTACACACATTAACACACTTCAACATTTTATTACACTATCTCATAGGCTCCATCACATCTCTTTATCTCTGTTTTTATCCCTCTCTCTTTTTCTCTCTTGCTTCCTTATGTTTGTCCCACATTCAGCTGAAAAAGGATCCGGTAACCATGGTGACCATTCCCAAAGGAAAAAGTTGAGGACAAATCTTTTTCACACTCACTTTCCATCCTTTCTGTCAGGCATTGTTACAATCTGGTGCTTCCCTCCATGCAGAAAATATGAAGTTTTTAACTCACATGTCATTTTTTTGTTGTTGTTGTTGTTGTTTGTGTTTATATTGCTGATGTTTCCATATGTGTGAGAAGAGCTGTCTGGGAATGGGCCACTTTATAGTTGACATGGTATGATAACGTTTAGTAAAGGTACTGTGGTGTCACTGTTTTTAACTCTGGCATGGTATAATTGCTTTCATATGCTATTATTTTACTGTTGCAAAACATAAAATGTAATCTATAGCATTTATTTGTTGCTATTTTGATTTTAATGGCTTGCATAAATATAGAATGAAACACTGAACTGGTGACGCTGCTGTCAGCTGCTTAGCAGATGTGTCACTTGTAGCTCAAATGAAGTTTTAAAGCAGTGTTACCTTTCATGCGAGGGATTTATGGTGCTCATTTAGTTTGCTTAGCATGACCCTCCACATGACTGAAACAATCAGCCTTTAAAACATTCATATGCATTTTACTCTTCCACCATTTTAAATGAGATGTTTTCAAGCTCATCAAAATATCTATTTTTGATTCAAGTGGCAAATGTTGGTTGGATTTTAGGCTTTTTGTGTTAAATTTGTAAAAATGTATGAAGAAAACTTTCCAGGAAAGTAGAGTGTTTGCTGTTTGAAGATGCTGTACACACCAGTCCAAGCTTTTGCCACAATGTGGGAAATGAAACTCCGTAAATGCAGAAAGATAATCGGCACAGCCGCAGATTAAGGAACGTTATTTGTTCAACGCTTTGACATTTGTGTGACACTTGTGAACATTTTATAGCAGCGGTGTCTCTCTGCATACCATAATGTGTCGAAGGTGTGACGGTCAGGTCAGAAACTGTTCATGAACATCCTGGCTTAGCAGAAAATTGCATGACATTTCCTACAATATACAACATATAAAAAGGCTGTCCTGGAACATGATTTGATTAAATTTGGCTATATTGAAATGTTCTTGAAAAAACAAAACAGAAATTAAAATTCCACCTTCTTCTTTAGAGCACCTCATGTGAAAAGCTGCTCATTTCCCGCAACATACATTTCCGAAAGAAAACTCTGGATTAAATATTTGTATGTTGACAAGATGCAAGCTGTAAAAAAATAAAAAATAAATCCAAAGTATTTATTCTGAACTTAATGGTTACATCTCTGTAACTGATGTACCAACCAAGAATGGAGTGACCCAGTCATACAACATTTCCAATCGATTTGAATAGAAGGTTTGCAGAGTGATTTTACCATTACGGTGAGAAATGATGAAGTCCAGGTGATGTGTCCTGGGTGGCCATTGATTTTTTCCCCAGAGGTCTGATAACTATTTTCCCATTTTCCTCCAACAGAGGTCTGCTTATTTCTAAGCATTCAATATTATTTAACAGCTGTTGCAATAAAACACATTTTTATTGTTGCCAGTCCTGATTTACTTTAATTTTTAAATTCATAATAAAACAAATGTGCATTAAATTGCTAGTTTATTCTTGTAGATAACCTTTACTTTCCAAAGGGGAAAAAATAAAATAAAAGCTTGGAATTATGAGAAATTAACCATCAGATTTATTTAAGAGGCCTTTGGGCAACATTTGGATTTTAATGGATTAAGGAAAATTAAAGTTGTATGTGTATATAACTTTGATAATTTATCATTTAGCAATTTTAATTGGTGTTCATTTTCCTGTGGCTCATTAAAATTTGTTTTAATATTAATTCCAAAACTGCTGCAAGCCCATCACCCCCCCAGCTTCCCTTTTCTCTTCCTGTTTCCTTATCTTCCTTCATTTGTTTTGAATCTTGCAGTTTGTTTCTTCCTTAAACTGCTTCAGCTTCTGCTGTGGAGTATTTTCTCCTTTCGTCGAATTTACTCTGTTTCCTCTGTGTGTTTTACACATGGTCCTATTTTTTATTTTTTTTTTTTGCCCTTATGCTTCAGCATTCTTAACAAATGTATTACCATATCTGTTGGGTTTACAGTTTTCACTCTCATGTTTTTCGGTTCATGCTGACAATATTCCCATCTTGTTTTTAAACTCCCTAACGCCTCCTCTGTCCACATTAAATTCCATCGTTTTTCTCTCCTCCCCCTTTTTCCTTCCTTTTTCTCTCATGTCTTCCGTCTTCTCCACTAAGCCAGAGAGAGACAGGAAGGAAGGATGTAATGACACTGCCATAATGGAGCACATTGCTCAAACTGACCTGAAATGAATGGAAGCTCAGATCAGCTAACGTTAAACCACGCCAGGTTAAATCGCAGGATGTTAAGGAACTCGATGTGGAGCAGCTTACCGCTTTAAGAACACGATCAGCCTGAGTTTTCTGTATAAACATTTTTATTTTATCTTTTTACAGAGGAAAGAGCAGATAGTTCTTTATGCTTTTACTTGTGGAGGTACATTTCAGATGTTTGCAACGCACGGTTTCAGCTTAAACAGGTGCAAAAAAAGTTGGTTTGTTTTCACAATATGCATATTTCTTGAAATTGATAGCTGTCGAGATTTATTTTCTCATCTTAGAGATCCAGAAGCTCCTCTGAGATTTTTCTTTTTTTAATTTTCTGTTGGATTTTCGCCAGTAAAAAGAGAGTCGTGACTTGTCAGCAGTTTCATGGAAATTTCAGAAAAGCCATACCTGAAACATGCATTTTAAAACATGGTTGAAACTTTATTTAAAAAAAAAAATGTCTCTGATTTTCACTTTGCTGAGGTACTTTCCGTTAAAATGCAGCTCAGCTTATTCAGCAAACCAAATTCCACATTTTATGCATACAACTTAGAGATGTGTTAGCTAAACTCCACTCAGTTGACTGCGGGCAATCCACAAGAAGTTTGATATTCATCAGTGTTTTTAACTCCAGTTTTTTCTTCAGAGGGATTTATTTTTAAGTAGAAGTGCAGAAATAACCCTGAGCAACATGTTTAGAACACTGCAGAGGTGTCCCAATAATTCGGCAACAAAAAAATGATATCTTAAATTGAAGTGGTTCAACATGAGAACTAGGGGCAGGTGGGAACAGCTAGACGTGATTTTCAAGTACAAATATAAAACCGACCAGAAGCTGCAAAACAACCACAGCATCCATTGCAGGTTCCAGGAATGATCGCCAAGAAGACAGACTGATGAAAGGTCTGCTCCAACCAGTTGGCCACACCATACGTGCACATGGAGCATAATCCATGATATTTTATTAATAATAGCAGAAAGAGCAAGGCAATGAGGAAAAAAATAGAAAATATTCAAATGCAGGACCTGATTCTACGCAAGTTGAAAGCTGCTAAAAGTCACTAATCCAGCATATTGTTTACTGAAGCAAAGAAATCACCCAGAAACTCTGGTCTTTCTCTCGGCCGCTGTTATTCCAGCAGTCATAAGGATGTCATGCAGTCCTTATGACTCATCTATGATCACATATTCGCTATTTTAAATTGGCTTCCTTTACACTCTTATTGAAATCCTGTTTTGGATTTTTTTTTTCTGTAATGTTGTCTTTTTATAACAACTGTACAGGAATTCTACTTTTGGTGATATTCTTGAAGTATTTTACACATGTAAATAAGCATCAGTAAAGAATATGCACTGTGCAAAAATATTTGAATATCCTGATTTCATAATATTATCTGAAGCAGCTGGTCGGCCATCAGTCAGTTCACTCATCTCTCTATTTATCCATCCTACATACAGTGTGTGGTTTTTGCAGGGTCATTTGTTTAAAATTGGTTTATTGTAGAAATATTTGTCATTTGCTTTTTTTATTTTATTTATTTGCTAAAAAGGAAAGAACAGGTTGGATATTTGAGTCTGAAAAGTGAGATTTTGACTTGAAAGATGCATACAGATGTTTCTATCCACACATGAATGATGGTCAGTTTTTGAACTATATTTTTTTTTAAATCTTGTCGATCTTTAAATTCCACCACCTGCCATGTCGCTGGTTTTCTTAATTAAATCAGGGAGTCTGGGGCGGGATCACACACACCACCAAGTCATTAAACAGCTTTCTGCGTGTGTGCTCACTGATCTACCTTTGTGTACTGGAGCCCATTAGGGAATTGGACCACATCTGGACAACCCTAGCTGTCATAACATGTACCCAACAAATAGCACGCAGCTAACATGTCATTATTGAGATCAACCTTTGACCTAAATTTGGCTTGAATAATCCCGTTTCATCTTTTTCTGATATATTTTGGCTATTGACCTCATGTAATCTTTGAAGCTCATATCCAGCTTAGCTGATGTTGTTGATATTCCACTTATTTTCAAATTAACAGACGTTACTTTTTCCAGCACCATTTACTGATTACCAATTTAATTGTGCACGCAGAAATGCAGTGCAGCCTGCGTAGACATGCGTGTACAAGCGCACCAACAACGAATGGGTTGGGGTATGACAGCTTTTTTGTGTTTGCAAACAGGAGTTGAGCAGGGCAGAGCCTTTCAAGGAGGATTAGGCTGCCAAGCGTCATCGGAGGAGACGAGTAGGCCAAAGACCACTAAGATGTCACTTACACCGCAGCAGCCACTGCTGGCATGTCTCTGCGTGAATGCAGCACTGTCCTTACAACTGGTGGAAAGTGGAAGTGTGTGGGACAGTGATTCTTGAGAATAGGAACAAAACAGGTCCTATGGATAAAGCACAAAATTTGAATAAAATATACACAAAATATAATTTTTCCAAATATCTGACTAAACTAACCTGGTCATGTGAGTACAATAATGTATATTTTCCAGGTATTTGCTGAATATTTTTTTTATTTTAAACATTGTAGTCGGTGGATGATGCCTGTAAAATCCCTTGTCCAGGAGCAGAATTCAACACATTATAATAGTTTACAACAATTAAAGAAATACTAAAATTATATATTATGACAATTAAGTATAAGTAGTCATATGAATAATTATAAAAGTATCAATAAATTGAATTAAAAATAATTTTTTATATATTTTCCAACTCCTTTGAAATTTGCCCCTAGTTTTTGTCAACACCGTCAGACATGAAAAGAATGTAAAAAAAAAAAAAATCAGGCATTATTGGGGGACACCAGAACTTCTGAGGACCCCGTGACCTCTTCCTTTCTCTTCCTTTGCTAAGAGGGCTAGTTAGCTCTGGTTAGCTTATGTTATTCTTTAGTTTTTTCTTCTGTTTTATTCCTAAGTTGCTCGTCACAACCATGATGTGTTAACTCCATAACTGACAATTTACAAAACTTTGATGAAATTTTGTGAAATAAAAGCTTAATTTTAGTAAACTGTAAAGATTTCATGGACCTGATGAGCTACAATATGACCTCCTTCAGAATAACATCATATAAATTGAGGTAGTTTGGCTTTTTTCAACTCCATCAGAGTTTTTGTGACTCTTTCAGTGAAATTCCTGTCAAATCTCACTTAAATGTGCAATTAATTCATTTTAATGTATTTTACATAAATTGCATTACTTCACTTGTATCAAGTTTTTAATTTTACTCACTAGTTTGTCACCACCTTCAGTTCTGTGTCAACTCCGTCATGCACTGTCAACTCCGTCAGATGGACTTTTTGTTGTTTTTTGTTTTAAATAATATTTATTTTGTCTTGAGAAGCGTTTGTCTGTAAAATGAGTAAAAATATCACTAATAGGGTATTTTAAAAATCATTTTTTATTTATTTTTGTCAGATGGTGATGACAAAGTTCTAGGTCAGGTCGATTAGAAATTTAATTTTTTTTAAAAATGTTGCAACTGGGAGCCTGCACCTTAGCATCTTTACATTTCCAAAACATTATTTGTCATATTTGCATAAATAAGGTTGAGAAATAATAAAAAAAAAAAATATGGGAAAATTAAAACCCATTTTGTCCCTACTCTCAAGAATCACTGTGGGAATATATGTTTGCTGAAGAACAAAGGAGACGGTCTTCACAGTGAACAAACACACACACAATGTATTCACTATACGTTGTAGAGCTGCTGCACAGCCCTGACAGGACCATCTGTTCCTGCTGAAATCAGCACAGCAGGATCCTACCAGCGCACACACAGTTGTAGCATGCTTCAGCTCTGGCATAGTGATAGTCTATTTATTCCCCACACTGACGCAGGACAGTACTCACACTGCTGAAATGAGTAATATGATGTGGATGGAGGACTAAATACTGCCAGATAGATAGATAGATAGATAGATAGATAGATAGATAGATAGATAGATAGTGCTCTGTCCATTTAAATAATTGATCATGCGGTGTTACACTGCCCTGTTAGTGTTATCTATTTTCCCTCCCAGAAGCAACATCAGCGTTTTCTCTGCCTTCTCATCAATACTCTGTTCTCTGACCTCTCCTGGCCTGCGCCTGGATCTGGTCAATGTACAATATACAGTTTCAGTAAAATCAAGCTTAAAAACCAAAGAAACATCCAGTTCCAGTCAAATGCTTACACGCACTGATCACATGCATGAAAGGAATACATATTTTTCTATTTTCAGTGTGAACACAAATAACTGCAGTGATATTATGACGAGCAGAATTGAGTTTGGATTCGGAAATTTACACATTTGTGGGATATATGTTCATACATTCCCACTAATACTTGGGTTGATGATCATGAATGAACAGTTGCAGACTGCTAGAAGTTGATTGCATCAAGTCGTTAACTTTGTAGCAATGTCTCATGCTACGCATGCATGTGGTAACAGTGGGAAGCAAAACATGTTTTATAACAGCAAGAAACCTGTAGCAGAACCTAGCTCAGTGTGAGCAATCAGAAGCACCAGTTGAGGAATACTTTCTCTGTTGATTAAATAAAAAAACGTAGAGTTAGAGGAGTTAAAGTATCTCAGAATCCTAGAGGATTCATGTGGATCAGAAACACAGCTAGACTGATGAGTCTGAGCCAGCAGTAAAATGTATTTGGAAAAAATTGTTTATTGTCCTTTACGAAACCAGTTTGACCATTTGACTCCTGATAAAACATTGAGTTTTGTCCAAGTTTCATCCATCAAGCTAACATGAGCAAAACAATAAAATAAATACAATAGAGTTAGTCACTTGTGGTCTAATATGAATATTTTTTGGTTGCGTATTGCATTAAAGCCTTGCCACATTTATCAGCATAAAATACCAAGAAATAAGCAAACTTGGTTATTTTTATGATAAATGTTGAATGGACAAATAAGTGAGGATGGAAGGAAAGTGCCACCCTCACACTAACATATCACTTCGCTCCAATTAAATGTGCAAGCAGATCTTTAAAATCAATTCTGCAAGAGCATAAATGTTGTTCACATCGTCAAGTAATTTTTACTAAACCTGTTGGAATTAAACTTCAGCAGCGCTTTGAGAAACATTACTGGAAATTGTTGTGTTGTATTTTATTACTCTAATTCCTGGCGGTGATTGAATGCTGCACTTGGCAGTTGGCCTACTCGGTAATTGCGTTTAATATTTGATTGTGGGGAGATGGTAGCGGTGAAAGATGCTACAAATTGGTGTAAATTCCACTTAGTGAATGCATACTTCCTCTGTTTTCCAGTGAAATTAAGCTTAGAAATGACAGGAAATGTCTTTGCTGTGAGCGCAGGACATGCCAGTGATATCCCGTATATCCTTTGTCCTGATATCATTCCAGGCCACGCCGAGCCTGCTGCATAGTCCTGCATTAATGAGACATAATGCAGATAATATCCACAGCAAGTTGCTCCCTAAATATCATGTCTGTTATGCACAGTACATGTGACAAAAGTACGAGCGCAAACACCTGTGAGGTTTTTGCTGTTCTTGTGTGTAAATTCGATTTATAAAGGTCAAATCTGCGTAAAGGTTTAGCTACATTTCTACGATGTTGTTTCACACCAAGCTTTTTCTTCTGGTCTTTTCTTATCAGTAAAGGAAGGAAGTATAATGATATACTTTATTTAGAGATAATGGACGTTTTTATCAGACAAGAAATCGTGTGTGCTCTAGAAAGGAAATAAGTCATTATGCGAAGGGAATCTCCCTTTAGCCTAAGGCTTAAATTACTCGTTGTGGTACTACTTATCAGTTCGGACATTTGGATGCTGAACCTTTGGTTGAACAAGAAGAAAAGCTGTGCATTCTAAAGTAAAACTTTGAATTTTTAGCATAGCTTAGTCAAAATGTGACATTATACTTACTTTTTCACTCCTGGCACATCTGTGGAAAAACTCTACCATCGTTTACCTTCATGACTATGAATATTGGCAGGTTTCTCCTGGGATAGAAATATGAATAAATTCTAGAAGTAAGGCACTTAAAAAGCTATTTATTTTTGATTTGATCGACGGATGGGAAACAGGATTGGAAACTGACATAGAAGGAAAATAAATCAAAGAGTTTGTGCAGAATCTTCTCCGTTATCGTCTAAAATTAGCAGATCGATTTTTAAACAATCGAGAACAGCAGTGGAAACTCCCATGGTTTGTCTGCATTTTAAAATGCAGGAGGTTCTCTCCAGCTGTCCTTAATGAGACTTGATCATGTTGGGTTTTGCCTCCCCTGCTCTCACTGTGTTATCTTCCTGTAAGCGGCTGTCTGTCTTTTGACCACTTTCCTCTTCATTTGTCTCGGCTTCTCTCCGCCGATGGACCGAGCAAACAGACGTCTGTTGGCCAGCACCTGTTAAAGCAGGCCACACTTTGTCACAACAGAGGCATCTGAGACGTGATTCTGCATCCATTCTGCTGATCTGAGCTCGCTAACTAGAATGAAGAGATTTGTGTGTTCTGGTGTCTGTGTGGTATTTTTAATTACTGCGGACGTTTTACGGATGCTTTCACAGATAACGCTGGAAGGCAAACACACGTGAAAGCAATAAAATATCTTAATATACTGCCCAGTTCATTTACAGGAGCCAATGCATTTAAGCACTTAGAAGGTAAAACAATCTCAAATAAAAATGTATTTGATCAAAACCAGTGATGTCTCAGTTAGAGATACTCAACATTTCATCAATCCATGCATTGTTTATACCAGCCTGTACATGCAGGGCTGCAGGGGACCGGTGCCAATCTTCAGGGGTCAAAATACACCCTGGACAGTTTCCCAGCTTATCAATTAAATGAAACAAAATCATTGGGAAATGCATATTTTGCTTTTTAAGGTATATTAGAGAATTGAACAACTAAATTTGCACCAAATTAGATACTTTATTTGGTCTGATTTCTGTTACAGAATGTAGATTAAGCCCTAAAGAGTCATTTTACATTTACAGCTTTAACTCTATTCTATTTAAAATAAACAACATGCATTTTCCACCACTCAAAATTTTAAAGAAAACCTATGACTTGCTATTGTGCAAGAAATTGTTAGGTCAGCCATTTTTTCAATATACATGAACCTTAGGCAGCCATTCTGTCATTATTAATCAGTGATTTGAGTTTAGGCATTTTAAACTGTTTTTTAGCTTCTTCATTTGGCACAATTAGTAATTATTGCCATTTGTGTAATTACCTGTACACATAATCATGTGTGTGTTCCTTGAAGAAATGTACTTTTACTTTGTGACATTTCCAAGAGATTGCTAACATTTTGTAATGAAGGATATATATATAAAAAATAATAATAAACTAGAGAATCTTTGCTTAAAACATTTTCATTCCCTGTTCCCGTCCGTTTTAAAAGTGGCAGCTTGAGAAAATAGCCAGTCTGCAAAGGTGGAAAAAATCGAGTTTCTTCCTTGTTTTGAAGCCTCATAACATGTAAAGTTCTTACAAATATATGCATGAGAGAAATTTACAAATGAAAAATAAAAACATACAGACTTCCCTTCACCTTCATTATTATTTATGTACTCATGTCTCTGCAACGTTAACCCTTTCTGTAGATCTGTTTCACTGAAGTACACCCAAAATTACTTAAGACAAAGAATAAATGGCAACAGTAACAAAAATAAAAAGAGGAATATATGCAGTAACATTATGGACCTACATTTATAACCTCACTGTGTGCATTGAAGATGACAACAACTTAAAGAAGAAGCCAGATTTTCTGTTTACAAAAAAAAACATCCTTTGGTTGCATTACTTGGCATAAACCATAACTTTAAAAGGGAATACATCATGAACCTGAGCTCTGCTAACTCTAATTAGCACAGTATCTTTGCTTCTTCTGTCTTCTGCCACTCCGTCTCCACCTCTGTTCGTCTTGTCTGACGGTTATCAGATAAGAAAGGTGTAAATTGCTGCCCGCAGCTTCCTCAGCAAATTCTCCAGCTCTTTCTGTCATTCTTACTTCCTTTATTTCCCCTTTCAAAATTTTCCCTTTCTCCTGCCCGACCTGGTAATGAAGGACACAGCACAGGTGTGCGGTTTTCTTCATTCGTGACGCTGCTGTGGAAATCGATGCGATAATCGGGGGATGTCATGGAGTTAATGTGTGGTTTTGGTTTCTCCGTGCATGCCTGGATGTGTGTGTTCATGCCAATTCCCACAAACTATCTCTGGTGTTAATGAGGCAGGTTTTCAGCCAGGTTTTTTTCCCCTCTCTTTTCTCCTCCACTTCTCAGGAGAATAGCTCACAATCACACTTTAATGACCAGCCAGCACGGTGGGAACGAAAGCGGAATAGGAAAAGGGAGCACTATGGCATTGTGTGGAAACAATATAATTATTGATCAGCTTTAGTCCGAGTTAGACGAAATCGCCACAGGATGTGTTTAACAAACAGGATGTAAAGTTTGCACAGCCAGCATGAAACCACGGATTTGAAAAGCCGGTCTCGGTAATTTCCCAAGGGGGTGATGAAGATGATCTGCAGACTGTAGGCCACATGCTGTTTATCCACGAGAGAGCTTCATTCAGGGTTTGATTTAATAAACATTTGGTCCCCACATTGTGTAATATTTTTTATTTTTTATTTTTTTGCAATCAAAAATGCGAGGTATTTATCCTTCTCGTACACATGGCTCTAATTTCAGAAAAAGGAGAAGAAATGCAGTCAGACTGCGAGATGAAATTGCTGTTTATCACTGAATTGTTCTGATAATGAAAATCAAATGGGGGGGGGAGCTTTCACACTGCTATTTTGCCTCTTGGCAGAGCACTTGTGTTTCTGGGCTCGCCACTATAATCATGTGCACGCAGTCTTAAAGTGGCCAAGTCATGTTGGAGGAGAGCTTACCCGCCTCCAGCAATAAGCGCTGGCTCTGAGGTAACTGGCACAACGCGAGTGCTGGGACACGGGCTCTGCCACTGCCAGGTGTGTTGAGGAGGTAATTGTCATTGTGGCCGGCCCAAGGCCAGCAGCTTAAAGGCGGAGAGCTGGGGAGAAAATGAGGAGCAGCTTCTGCTCGAGTCTGTTTGCCTGAGGGGTTAGCTCAATATCTGTGTTGTTGCTTATCCGATTCCACTCCGTCCCCCACTTTGTACTTGTCTGATTGTTTAGCGCTCCTCTTGCTTTTCCTGTTCTTTCTGTCCCGGTCGCGGCGGTCCGTGATCGTTTACAGTTCTGTCTGCTCCTCTGCTTTGCCTGAGCTTTTCACCATTTTAATTTCGTTTTCCTTTCGTCTCAGGCTTTTTGTGTCACCAAGTGGAGCTCTTGTTGGAAAGACAATTATATGAATGTTTCAATCAATGAAATAAATATTTCCTAGTAATTCATTGTTCATGAGGAAACTCAAAAAAAAATTGAAAAGATAATTTCTTTGTGAACAAAAATTGAAGGTTGAGTTCAACTCTGTGGTCTTTGAAAGCAATGTTAGAGTATTTTTATTCCTGCTTTCACCATTATGTAGCTTTTTTTTGTTCTTTATACTATACTACTCTTTGAACTTGATAAACAAACAGCTCCAAAAACAATATATATTTTTTAATATTATTATAAAATTAGGCTCAGTGAATGCCATTTGTTGAATTTCCAATATAAAAGTGATAGATGTGCATTAATGGTTTCTTTTGTAGCCCTAACTGGACATAAAAAGAAAATCAGTGACCACAAACATAAAGTAGTTTCAACATACCTTCTACAAACGTGAAAAGGAATCATAAATTACATTTCTGTTCATTTTGCAGCTGTATTATTGACCTATAGGGAGGGTTTGTTGGACTCAAGAGTGTAAGCCAGTGAATGAAAACAAGCACGTGTTTGTTTAACATCCCCCTCCAACAGAACGTTGCCAACCCATGAATTATGAATAAGGGCCTGTGAGGCTCTTTGCATGTATTTGCCCTATGTGTGTCTACATCTATCTGCTCGTGAACGTACCCGTTAGTCTGTCAGTTCCTGCTCTGTTTCATGTATCCATTGTACTTTTACACACCTTGGAAAAGTTTATATGTTGAATTTGTCCATATTTTTCTCACATTATGAACCACAAAGTTCAATGTGGGTTATTGGAATTTAGATTAACACAAGGTTTTTTGTTTTGTTTTGTTTTTGTTTTTTTTTTGTTTTTTCAAATAAAGTGTTGCATGCATTTATTTTTAACCTGCTTTTACTCTGATGGCCCCAAGTGAAAGACAGCGTTCTCAGTGTTCTGCCAACCGCCATAAAAAGAAGAAGTGCTCAGTGTTTGCGAGTCGCATTTGAATCGAATACATATCGGATATGGGTCGCATTCGAAAAGAATCCGACCTGTTCTGTTCAGACTGTCATGAAAAAATCGGATACAGGTCACATTACGTCAAAAAAAAAAATCAGAATTGGGTCACTTCAGGCTGCAGTGTGAAAGCACCCTTAGTTGCAATTGTAATTAAAGTTGTTTTCCACAAAGCATTGAGAAAGTATCCACAATTTTTAGACTTTTGTTGACAAAACATTTTTGAAAACCATGTGTCCTTTTCCATTCAGTCTGTGGTTGTAATGTGTTAAAATGTGAACAACTTCAAGGAATTTGAATAACTTGTTTATATGTGGCACATTAAATAACCTCGCTATGTAGTGTTTAGTAAGTAGTCGTAGTACTGATCAGACCTTTCTTATTCTCTCTTTCTGCTGTTCATTCTTTAGAAACCATCGTTCTAGAGAGGCCAGAGTGAGAGACGAGCACATGAGGAGCAGAAACGTCTCACCATCAACATCCTGACGAGTAACCTTGCTTCTGCACCCCACCACACGCCCGCCAACTCCAGAAGTGGGCGTCAGCAGGAAGGAAACAAGTGACCACTCCTCCTGCAGGCATGGTAATGCACTGATTGTTTTGTAGGTGCTGGGGATTTCTGCGTGGGGGCAGGGTGTGGATTATCCACAGCGGAGAAATCACTTCTCTCGAATGGAGGCCGCGAGTTCGATCTGATAAGTTGTTATACACATCGTTAACAGATAATGTAAGTCCTGGCTGAGAAATAGATGTGTGATAAAGGCTTGTTCAGGGCAGATAGGGGAGGAGAGCTCATACATCAGTGAGAATAGAGTAGATGTTGAGAGGCTCTACAATAAGAAAAGAGAATGAGTTATGAGCATTTAGAAAATGAAGGAATGCAGCAAAATAGATGAGGCGAAGGTAAAAAGAGGCAGAAAATGAAACAATTTACAGCATCCTTCAAAATAATAGCACTTCTTATAAATGTTTTTTAACAGTAGTAGCAGGATATTACAATAAAAAATGTAGGAGATTCAACCTTTAATTGGGGAACAATTGTAGCATCTCTGGCACCATAATGAGCTCAAACATATTGTCTGACCAACTCAGAAATGGTTAACCTAATACAAAACTAATACTCTTCCACAGCAGCCTCTGGCACCCTGACCTAAATCCAGTGTACAAAAGTGGACCCAGGAAATTGCGCAAAGTAGATTTGTCAAAGATTCCTCTAGCTGTACGCTCCAACTTTGTGAAACATTACCGGGAAATATGTAGCTAGGATTCAGCAAAAATATAAAATAAGCCTTTTCCATTTAAATCATTTACATGAACGTGTCAAAAAAATAATAAATCTACCAAGAACAGTTATGGAGAAGACTGCTGATATGAAAGTTGTCTAACTTTCTCCAAGTTGAAAAATGCATTTGTCATGCATTTATTAAATAATATCTCATTAGCATTGGGGTGCAAGTAGTGCTGAAGATTCTTCACGTATGGCTGTTTTTCATAGAGCCAAGCCGTTTTCTCGTGACCTTTTGGATTTTCTCTTTCACGTTAGTATCACTGCATAATTAATACTTCTAGATTTAATTAATGTGCTCTGTCTTGCTAATATGCTCCTGACATTTAGTGAATAAATATTATTGTTTAATAGTAGCTCTTTTGTCTGCATATTTTTGCAGGTTTAGAAAGAGCAAAGAAATGTAACAACAGAAATTTTAATTATGTTAGAAAAGGTGTAAGATGGCTGGTGCAGAAGCACAGAGATACCGTTCAAAGGAACTTCGGCTCTGGGTGGAGAGGACGGCTCAGAGGATCAAAGAGAGCTGAGGGAAGAGAAAATGACAAGAGGAAGCAAATAAGACCATAAAACATAAATGATAGAATAATATGAAAATAACGGTAAAAAGGAATGTTGAAAGCAAAAGGGGATGTGCAAAAGTGGAGGGGAGGAGTGGAGAAGGAGCGTTAGGAGCAGAGAGGTTGAGGTAAAATGTGTGCGGGACGGAGGATTGATTAATGGTCTTGGCTTGTGACAGTGGAAGTTCCTCTCCCATTGGGGGTGGAGGGGTGAGCAGAAGATGAATTATTAAAAACTAGAACAAGAAAAGGGAGGAGGAGAAATTGGTACAAAAAGTGAATAAGTGGGAAGAGTCGTTTGTTTGGGAGGCAGAGGAATGAAGAAAAACGGGGAGGAGAGGAGAAAAATGCACTTTGGAAAGAAAACAAGACGTTACTGGTGGTGCTGAGGTTGGACGTTGCACAAAGGGAAAACATAGCTGAGCTCATAAATAACCAAGGGTAATGAGACCAGTGTATGCCCCACGCTGCAAACTCAGTACTGTGATTACTCCTGACTTAGGGCAATGCAGCAATTGCTGACCTTGGCAGCGGCGTCAAAATGCAAGCCAAACAACACAGCAAACAACTGTTTTCATTGATGTTTCTGTACAAGTTCAATAACTACACCTGCCTACAGTTTGTTTGTAAGTGGTAAACTGTTCTTTCTGTCTGATTGTTTGACCATGTGGTCACATTATTGGTGTCAGCCTCAATTTCTGGGTGAGACTCTAGAGAATTATCCCAAATGGGATTTTGAATTTCACGTGAGACACCAATTGGCTGCAGATCGGTGCAGTTGTTAGCCCAGTTGCCTTTCAGCAGATGATTGTAGGTTTGGTTCCTGTGCCACCAAAGCACCTCCAACTTTCTTTTTTGTGTTGAATGGAAGGGAAAACAACAAGCTAAATTAGATGGTCTCTCTGCTTTCCATTTCGCTTTTCTATTCAGCACCAGTTTTAAAAAAAAAAAAAAAAAAGCCAGCCTTGAAAAAAGAAACATAAAATGAATGCTTAGTGTACTAATAATGGATCACAAAGTCGGAATTAGCCATTAATTTTTCATTTCTAAGTTTTGTATTTACAATACACCCTCTTTGAAAGCCTAATGGCTTCTGGTTTGCAGTTCCCAAACTTTTTCAGATCTCAACTCACTGCTGCACTGAGTTAAGGAGAAACCGTTTAGTAAACCACCTCCAGTTTCTCCAGACGTTTCTTTAAACCAAAGTCTCATGTCTCAATGCAGCTGAGTAAAAGCACATCAGGCATGTTATGAATTGTTGTGAATTGTATAGAAATGACTTATCGAGTATGATGTTAAATTAATATCCAGTTCAAGTCTGAAATGCTCGGTTTCTTCCAAAGATAAATTAAATTTTAGTAAAACAGTTTCAAACCAGTTGAAATTTTCCATCATCAGGTTGCCAAAATTAAATTTGGACGTGCAGAATTTGCATGCAAAACACTCAAAATATAATATTTCATCACAGCAGAGGATGTGATTGATTTGATATATTCCGCAACTCTAAACAAAATTTAAATAATAGCGTTTAGTTGTTAGCCGTGATGTAACTAAAAATATTTTATGTTCTTTTAACAGAAGCTGAACTAATGCTTCCTTTCTGCTGTATTAAAGCCAAATAGACCATGTAATGCATCGCAGTGTTAAACCATGGAATTGTTGTATTTTTATTGTGTTGTTTTATTGTTATTGTCCCACTCCAAATAAGTATTGACCAGCATTGACTGTTAGTACGCTGCTTTCAGCAGTTTACTTCAATTCAGGAAGCAGAGTAACTTTTGTTAGTTTTATAACATTTTGCCTTTAAGTAAGTCTGGAATGTTTTAAATCTTTACACTTTTGGGGGGTTTAGATCTATAAATCCTAAGTTAACTTTTATAAAATGAAATTTGTCACTGTAGTGTATTTGTGTTTTTCTGTGTCGCTATTGTTTATGTCCATTTTATGTTCCTCAGCAAGTTAACTATATATATTTCATTTAAAAGTTTGTGTATTTAAATAAAATTCATATTTCACCTCTCAGTCCTGTACATGATTGGGAAAAATGATGCTTCTTTTAGCAACTAGGTCATAAAGTGTTATAGAGCCTATAAACCATGGTTCTGCATTACCAGGAGCAAAGTGCAGAAGCACACACACCCACACACACACCTACACACACACACACACACACACACACACAAACATCTGAGTCTTTTAGTAGAAATTAGGCAGTGGGTTGATGTTTTGGAGGCTGGTTTATGGGCTTGACTTATTCTAGCAGAATTTCTATGAACATCATTCTTGTCTAAACAATACAGTCTATGAATACTGATGGCACACAGCATAACTGTTCCAGTGTGTGGCTTTGCTGTAGCTCATTTCCCCCCCATGCTTTCAGTTCATGTGATAGACCTGGTACTAATGGTATTTCTGATATTTCGACCAATCCATGCGTGGGGGGGGGGGTTTCGTTTATTTATTTCGATGCATGTGTACCCTGCTATCTTGCGTATGTGACGTTCTGCATGTCTGGTAATTTGAGAGACAGCTAGTGAGAGTGCACAAAGCAGGATGGAGGAGTGTGGCGAGGCCACCCTGCCAAGCAGAGTGCAGATAAATCACAGGATGAATTTTTAATGCAATCCCCCTGAGGCTGCTGGATATTGCAGAGAAGGCACTGAGTTGTTGCTTTTTTCCCTTCTGTCTTACTTGTTCCGTCTCTCAAGGACTATTTTGAGATGTTTTTTTTTAAGTTTCTTTTTCTTTCACATGGCATGGTTGCCTTTTGTTCTAAATAGGTGTGACATCTTCCCCAAACAGCACTTCTGAAATGTTTTTTTTGCGTGGTATTTATAGGTGGTGATGTCTGTTTTTCTGGATATTATTTTCACTGTGAAGGCTCGTGCTGTCAGCTTTTGAACAAACCTTTTTTTTTTTTTTTACTTCAGCTTCCCAAAAATAATAAAAGTTATTTATCTACCTCTGCAGTTTTGGCACTTTTCTGCGTTCATCTTCTTCTATTTCTTTTTGTGCTTTTAACACATTTAAGAGGCTTTTATCATCTCCACTTCCTAAACACAAACACGCACATGTGCACAAAAATGTTCATAGGTTCTGATTAAAAAGTTACAGGTGTTCAGGGCAGCTCACACGACCACCTGAATTAGGACTATACTTTCTATCACAGCTGATATTGCTCTAGTAAGCTTTGTCCTTGGCCTTAGGTCATGTAATTTATAGCAGATGGCTGTAGAGACAGGAGGAGTTTGGAGGGGACAGGCAGCAGAGGAACGGAAATTTGTGGATTCTGCCCCATTTAGTTGTGAAGTAGCTGCTCCTGACAGCATGTGTGACTGAGCACAGCACCTTGAACTGATGTGCTTTTACTGCAGGGCGTTGAGGACAGATGTGGAGCTTATGGACAGAAGTGATGACGGTGACTGATCATATCATGTTTTTTTTAAATATCTATATCCCTCTGTAACGGTCCTGTATGGTTTGCGTGTATTGAATCTTTGTCAGATTTTTGCCGTGATATTCTGTGTTCTGTCTTGCATTAGAGTGTTTGCACATTAGTGCACACTGTAAGTTGTAAATGCTGTGTAATGTGGTTATGTAACACGGTCCTGCCAGCTGGTAGGTTCCAGTGGAGCATGAAATGGAGTGTAATTGGCAAGTGTGTGGTCTAAAAGCACCAGTGACATGTGAAGGTGTACAGTGTGTGTAAAAATAATATTCCCCTCTTTATAGATTTCTGGGTTTTTTTTTCATGCTTTTTTTAACACTTAGACATTTCTTATCATCAAATACATTATAATATGCAGTTTTCAAATAATGATTTAACAACAAGAACACGTCAAAAACACAGATTTGGATGCGAGTATTTGAGTTTTAGTGCATTTAATTTGGATTGTTTACCACAAAGTAAATGATGCTCACCCATTTAAATGAGATGATTTAAAATAACGTTCACACTTTATTTTACATCATCTCATTTAGATGCAACAATTTAGCCAAAAATGACCATTTGGGGTTCTTTGAGGGTTCGAACGAGGCTGCGTGTAGAAGAAAATTATTTTTAAAGTGGTGCAACTGTGGTTGGTGAAGAAAGAATAAAGCCAGGAAGTCATAAATTGTAAATTCTGACTTCTTAGTTGTTGTTTTTTTGTGTGCAACAGCATTGCTGCATCCAAGCTTGTTCAGTCAAACAGGCTCAAAGATCATCATAAACACTGCTCGGTTAACTATGGCTGTACCTGAAGTCAATTGTTACGTCCTCTGTTCAGCTTCAGGTTAAAGTGCTCAATTGAATGCAATTTCATTCCAACTCTTGAGGTTGTCACAGGCAGACTGGATCATAACCTCTGATTTATCTTTCATGCCTGATTTGTTTCCTTTCATTCACCCGCTTGTAAGAGGATATGCTGCACAGGTAACTTCTGTCTTTCAGAGACTGTCAGCCGAGAAACAACATAACCACGAGTCCCTAGAATTACCTCTGAGTCTCTGTTTCAAGGCCCATCACATCTACGCTCCCTCGTCCTCATGTCAGCAGTGTTATCTCTACACACGCTGGCTCGCAGGGTCGATTCTTGTCAGCGAGTCCCACTTAACGGTGTTGATTTACGTGGTCATCACAACAGCTGGCCAACAACGGCCCCCTCCGCAGTCAAGGAACGCAGCTTTACATACATAGATTTGCTGGCACCCTCCCTCCTCTCAGCTTGGTTTATGGTTGCAGAAGCTCCCATTAGCCACAGCTCATAAAATCTGCTACGACCGCTCTGTTAAACACAGCTTTGAGAAGACACACAAGTACAAGATAAACCCAGTGTGGGAAGAAAATGTTGGATGAGCCCTCAGATTGATGCGTTACTCCTGAGAAGTGTCATTGTAAAATCAAGTTCATGTACGCGTCATTGCATGAGAAGCGTTTTGATATTTCTTTACTTATTTTTTCATTTAAAAAAAGTTGCTCCACCAAAGATGATTAAGCAGGACACTACTTAAAACCATGTCGTATATTTTAACATCGGCATATCTTAATGCTATCTTAATTCACCTCATGTCTCTCCTGTTATTGGCTGCATAGTTTCGAAGAATCTGAAGTGATCCTTTGTTCGAACTCCCTCAAATGTTTCCAACAACACTCTACGTCCCGAACCACACAGGCTGTGAGGCTGCAATTATTGTGCTGCGCTTGTTCTCCACGCTGCTAATGGCTTTATCTCAGTCACTTCAGTGAAAGAGAGTGTCACCGTTTCAATTAGGATCGGTGTGGAGTGTGCCTGCCTGTGTGTATGTGTGTGTGTGTGTGTGTTTTTTCTGTGTGCGCATTTTCTCATGTTGTGGGTATGTAGACATGATTATTAAGTCCAGAGGAGCTGCCGCCATTTAGGAATGTAGATCTCAGGGTGACGCTTTAGTTTTAGGATTTATAAAGAAGGCTTTTTGTTCATCTTTGAGAATTCACTGTTGAGTGTGTGTGTGTGTGTGTGCGTGTGCGTGCGTGTGTGTGCGCACAAAGGTGGTCCTTGGATTTTAAGTAGATTGATAATAGCCCTCAGGCTCCAGCACTTTGAAAAGGTCATCTCTCCTCTTTGTGTGTGTGTGTGTGTGTTGCTTATGAGCGCTGATGTGTCGGTCTCTTTGAGTTCATGTGTGTGTTGGAGAGAATAAAGGGAAATGTGGGGCTTTGAGATAAGCAGGTCTACTCTGCAGCTTGGTAGGAGCGCCGTCCTCACACTTAACTGAGCACCTCACACTTAGCAGGAATATTTGGCATTGTCTACTGTTTAAAAAGAAAATTCATCTCTCTGAAAATTAGGATTTTAGACGACTGCCGTATTTCTGAAAACAAAGACAAAGAGAATCAAAACAGAAAGAACAATACTTATTGGTTCATGGATTATACATTTTGCAGCTCCTTACATGTTTTGTTGTGTATTCAGCGAAAACCAAACGAATAAAATTTGAGTTCACCAGAAAATGTATATTGATTTTACCGGTACGAGTTTCTGAAAGCACTAAAATTCTATTGTGAAAGATAAAAGTTGTGAACGATCACCTGCGAGACTGATTCTGGCAATAAACCAGAGTAGTTTTGTATCCACTGAATGTTGTCTTTTTCGTATGAGCAGATTTAAAAATCTGCTTTTGTCGGGTTAAATGAAGCACATTTGTAGCCTGAAATGTTTTTTATGTTGCACATGAAATGTGCTGGAATTGCAAGCCTTAACAAAATAGGTTTTAATTCAATTATTTAATAGTTACTATTATCCAGTTGCAAATGATCAGTCTCTTTCTGTAAGGATAAAGGTGAAGAGGTCATCCACCCTTATGGACTTGGAGCCAAACATAAATCTTCCAAATACCAGTGAAAACATGGATAAAGCTGCACAGCAACTATAGGAATAATTTGCTTGCTCTAAAGCCAATAAAGATTTTGTAGTTAAGTATTGAGGAAGGTTTGAATAATATTTGACATTTCATTTACAATAAAATGTGACTGAAAACTTTTTGTTTTTAAATTGAGTCTCGTTCTACATCGTTTTTTACGAGATGCTTGTCTTATTTGCTGTAAGAAATCAACCTTTTGGTTAATATAAAAAGATTTGACATCGAAATCTGTCAGGGTATAACTGTGTCTTTAATGTATCAGCTCACTGGCAGTGGATCAGTGGACTCATCACTAGTGTTTTTATTAAAGATATTTTCTCCATGGCGCCAAGCTTTGAGATGTGAAGGCAGAAGGGATGAAAACAGGCCAACGTTCACCACGGTGTTTTTATGTAAATCCACATGTAGATCCAGAGCTCTGTCTGGATGCCATTTACTGCAATATGCAAAAAAAAACTAAATACACCGTTGCACCTGCTGCTCTACTTTATTCATCTCTTTACTTTCCCTTTCATCTTTGTGCCTCCTACTTCACAACCACTTTTGTTCCTATGTGTCTTATAAAGACTCTGTACTGTTCCCATTTCCCGTTCCTGGTGTTATCCGCTCTCCTCCTCTTCTGCTCCCGTGGCAAGCTCCCTCTTTTTTCTGTCATTAACTCTCCCCTGAGAAACCCTCATTTGATGTTTCGCACCTGGTGTCCTCCTTCAGTGCTTGCCTTTCATATACTTCCTGAAGAGTAGGAAGGAGCAAATCAGAAAGACTGAGGAGCTGACATGAATTCCCAAGGCCAAAATGTCTGATTGAATTAGGAAAGGGCGGACAGGGTATGAATACCGTGGTAGGATTGATTTCTGATGGCTGTTTGTGCTTACAGTATGTCTCTGGGTTGGTGAGCTCTCACAGGCTTCCTATTCATAAAAAAAGTTGCACTGTATGCTGTGTCAGCAACAAGAAATGCTCCTGCAGTTTTCATCCTTAGCCGTAAGGCTGAAACAATTAATCGGATCAGTTGGATTAATCGCAGTGAATCAATTATTGAAATAATCGCCAATTAATTTAGTAATCGATTAATCGTTTAACAAACTCAAAGATGAATTTCTGAAAAAACAACATTTTCAGAGCAGTAATTAAGTCAAAACTGTACAAAACATATCTGCATTTTGCATTTAAGATGAAAACATCTTTGTCTGTCAACTCATCTGATGTGTAGCTTTAGCTTCACTTGGTTCAAAATCACTAAGGTAATGCTATATTGCAGCAAAATAATTTAATTCACATTGTTTAATGTGTTTATAATATTGTATTAAAAAAAGTTCAAGTTGTTTCAATTTTTTCAACTGGTTGAACTATCAGAATCATCGATAGAATAATCTGTTAATAAAACAATAATTAGTTGCAGCCCAACTTAGCTGTTTTCTTTATAATGAAAGAAAAAAGTGTCCTCAAGCAGGTTTTCATTTAATTTAGTTTTCTTTCTATTTTTTCATCCTCTCTGAGTGGCTAAGGAAGTTGTCTGTCCTCATTTTCAGAGGTCCTTCCGTTCCTTCAGCAACGATGACCGCCATGTCATGGCGAAGCACTCCACCATCTACCCCTCCTCGCAGGAGCTGGAAGCCGTTCAGACGCTGGTGTCCACCGTCGAGTGTGCGCTCAAGCAGGTCGCCGATTGGCTGGATCAGAGCAGCGGCGACGCCCCCGACAGCAACTTCGACAGCCAACCAGCAGACAGCACAGAGGAGGACGATCCTGGTGAGGAGCCCAGGGAAGAAGCCGAGGAATCCAATGAGGGATACAGGTGAACGGAAAATACACCTATTATACAACTAAGGTTTATGGTTATTATTTTTTAGCCACAGAAACTGTTTATGTCGGTAATGTAAAAAAAAAAAAAAGATGCTAACTAACATTTTCATCTCTAGATGCTCCCTGTTACGGTATGCCCTTATTGCAAAATCACTAATATTCTTTCATGACTTTTGATTTTGATGTGCCACCTGCAACATCATCAGTGCCCCCCATACATTCATGTTTTAAGAAACTTTCTTTAAGTGCTCCTGGTCTCTGTGTTTCAGCAGAGGGAGATAACTCTACAGCTTTTCAGTGTCTTGCCAGGCAGAGTCTTCATGGTTGAATATCTTCATGAATCTTTTTTTTTTTTTTTTTGTAGAAATGGTTCGCTAGTTCTCATTACAGTGCTGAATTGCTCTGTCTGATCTTATTTTGTCATATTAACTGCAAAGCAGTATTTTAATAATTTAATTATGCTGCCTGTAAGCTGATTATTCTGTCAAGCAAGCAAGGTTCGACACGTTTTTTGATCAAAGCTGTTTACAAAGAGTACGGTTTTTCATTGTCAGACAGCAAAAAAATAATAACTTTCTGCAGAATATTTATTTTATATGATGAACAGTAGAGATGTGCTGATCAGGTTTTTTCCTGCCGATTCCGATCACCCATGAGGGCTGTGCGCTGCTTTACCTGCTATCTGATCCTCCATATGTCTTTTTTACTGCAGTGAGCCTCGATGTAGCCGAACTCCGTCAAGTATGACATTGTTTTTATGCCATATTAGATTTGTTGTGTTGATGCATTTTGACGTGCTTCAATTTTCCGCCGCAACACGCAAACTTCCCCATTCACTCAGTGCGTTATAGGATTTGTTGCTGCGCGTTTGCGCAGTGTGAAGTAAAGAGGAGACCAGCTTCACAGACAGGCTGTGAAATGAGAAGCAGGTAATCGGTTTATGTGATCGGCAACACGAGACCGTGATCGGCGATCACCGATCATACACTTTTTCACGGAAATCGGCCGATTATGATCGGTAGCCGATCGATCGGCACACCTCTAATGAACAGTTACAACCTGAGGCAAAGCTTTGATTTTTATTAAAGAAATTCCTATTTATGCTACTCTAATTGAAGATTATGTCGCGTTCCGACTTGCAGTAGATGACCTTTTTTACGTTTATTTGTGAAGCAGAGAGTCTGGCGGTGGTGGCACGCTCTGTGGAGTGATGAGGGTCGGTCTGGTGGCCAAAGGACTCCTGATCAAAGGCGACATGGACCTGGAACTGGTGCTGATGTGCAGAGACAAACCCACACAGACACTGCTGGACACTGTCTGTCACAATTTACCCACACAGATTCAGGTTAGAGACGCACTCTGACCCTTTCATACACACAAGTACGCATACCAGTACTGCTGTCACTGGTATTTTCTTTCCCGCAGCAGGTCCAAAATTTTCCTTCGACATGCACACACTAGAATTGAATTTAATTCTCCTTTTGAATGTGAAGAAAAGACAGTTAAGGTTTTTGTAAAGCATTTCTTACTGGAAGAATTTAAGCAAGCTGAACAGGCTTCCAGATTTATTTATTTATTTTTGTACTTTTCTGTCTCTGTTTGCCAGCGTTCGCTGTGCTGTGAGCAGAAAAGCTCTGTGGGTGTTGGTGTGAGCATAAGTAGGCACGACGCAGCAATATCGTCAAGTGTGAAGTTGAGAGGTGTCATGTCCATGTGTCACATTTCCTCATTAACAAGTCATGGCTCTGAAGTGAAGCTCCTGACAATTATCCAGGGATTAACTCACACAGGGACACAACAAACAAGCACAGCAAAACTCTTATTTTATTTTGTTTTAAATGCTTTATGTCTTCTCAAAGAACGTCTTCTTTTACAAATGGAATAGAAAAAACTCACAAATTATCCACAATTCAAACAGTGCTTTAACTTAATTATTCTTGTCCGATTAAACTTAGCTTCTGTTTGCAAGTAGGTGATGTCATTTATTAGCATTTGTCTATAAGGCATATGGGGGAAACTCTTCATTTTGAACAGGGCCAATAAACTCTTCCTGCTAGGTTCACTATTATCTCCTGAGAGTGGGACTAGTCACATTTTTCTCTCCTGTGGGTGTGTGGAAACAAGCAAGAAGTCTCATATCTGAGATTTTGATTTTCTCCTCAGAGCCACATGGCCACTTGTGAGTCATTGCTCACTTTGACAGTGGCTGTAGCACTCAGAAAGAAACACTTGTTTTACGCACAGAAAGATTTACAATGAAAACTGCAAGTTTGCTTTAACGCCACAATGTAAACAAGAACCTAACTAATCCCTTTGGTATCACTGATGTTTCTGGTGATTTTGCACCTGATATTTAAAGTATTACAAACATGTGACATCACAATCACAAATGTCTGTTGTAATTTTATGTAATGTAGCAGCAGTGTATGAAAGTTAGCCCTCAAGTCCTTTATGTTTTGGATTTGTTCCTGGCTCTACTCTCCTGGTTCAGTACCAGGCCTTATTAAAGTGTTCAGATCAGCTGAGTTGGATCATTGAAATCTGTAAGAAGCATGCAGAACGTTAATCCTCGAGGGCTAAACCTGCTGGACACCACATCTGACAGAACAACACATAGCAGTACTGCATAACTGTATGTGAAAAGAAAGTGATACTCTTTACTTTTCCCACTCTGAATAAAATCTAGTACAGTTTCTTTCCAAAGTTCTCTAATTGGTAAACAGACTCCACCTGCTGTGTTTTAATCTTAGCAGTTTTTTTTTTTTTTTCAGGAACTATAAACAAACAGCCTCATGAGCCCAAACAACTTTTTAGCAAAACAAGCATGTAGGAAAACTAACAGTGCATTTCACTGTACATTTATGAAACGTGGTGCGGTGATGGCATCATTCATTGTCGATGCTTTTCCTCTACAAGGTCAAAGACGCTTCCAGATAATGCACTACTTTATGCTGGTCTGGGCAATGGTGGGCAAATGAAAAGCACTGATGTTTGTGGTTACAAATGTGTGACAAAGTTGGACAAGTTTCTTTCCTGTTATACTTTTGGTTTTGTATCCGAGTCTGCTGACTCGGATACATTTTGCGTCAGCTTTTATTCATCTCGTGCCCTCGGCCCTCAACCATTTGTTTTTGTCCACTAACCCACGGCAGAAGCTGACAGAGGAGAAGTACGAGGTCTCAAGCTCTCTGCCTGAGGCGGCCATCCTGGTACAAACTACAGCGGATCCGAAGCTTAAGCTGAAGATCACCCTCACCTCACCCGCCATGAGGGAAGATGACGATCTCGAGGAGGAGGAGGAAGAAGAGGAGGAAGGCGAAGGGGAGGAAGAGGAGCCGGAGAACGGGGAGGACGGAGAAGAGGTGGCGGAGCAGGCAGAAGCAGAAGCGGAGGCAGAGGTTGTAGAGGAGGAGCAGGAACAGGAAGATGGTGAAGGTACGAACCCTGAATTGGGAAGGTATTTGTTTTTATTATTTTCTAAGGTTGACCTCCCGTACTCACACAATTTTTTTTTTTCTGTGCTAAATGTGCGTCTTGTGAAACCTAATTGTTTTTGTTCTTAAACAAGAGTTTTGAACTCATTAACTGATGATGACACAAGACAAGACAGGAACAGGCAGGAGTGAGTTGAGTAAAAATCATTATTGAAAAACACATCTTTGTAGTGATTACTTAAATCTGAACACAGACGTTTTAAGTTATTAATTTATTAAGATAAAAAAATATATCATTATTGTTTTGATTAATTTAAACAATAGTGTCACACACAAGAACTTGACACAAAAAATGTGAGAAACCAGATACAAATTGCATGGTTGAAAACATAAAACTGCCAATCTAAGCTGTTATAATAAGACAAGCACGCTTTAGATGAAAAAAAAAACATCCCTAAGTGTTTTGGGAGTTGTTTACACAAGCCTACCACTTCCTTTCTTGTTATTTTGCAAGGTCAATAGGTGTGCAAAATAAATGTCAGCATATTAATCATATTAATTTGCTCACAACTTCAGAAAACACTGAGATGTTGCAAGGTCTAGTTTCAGACCTCTCCAACTGTCTTCTGTCAAGTGAAGAGTATCCTGGTGAAAACGTGACCCCAGCGCTCTGTCAGTTTAGTGTCGGCCCAGTCGTCTTGTGTGCCGACCTTAGACCTGCTTTTCCAAGCGAGTCTGACCATACTGCAGGGTGTTCAGATAAAATGTAGCTGTTGACTGAGTTTTAAAGCAAAACTTCAAGAGTGGAGAAAGAAATAAACCAGCACCGGAGTCCTGAGGGAGATACACTCCAACCTTTAAAAAAAAAATATATATATATATATATATTAAAAACAAATTAAGGTTGAATTGAAGTTCAGAAGGCATGCCTGTGCTATCTCGCTGAGGACTCATCTCGTGTTTGGTGCTCCAACAACCTGCTTTCATGGCAAGCAGAGGCTGGTTATAATTAGTCTTGGTTAGCTGGGGAAAGCAAGGCCAGCAGGCCAGTGAAATCAATAACTGAGAAGCAGTGGCATCAAGCTCGCCCATCCATCGCGTGGCTCCTGTCCAACGAGACATTCGGCTCTCACAGAGGGATGAGAGATGGCGCGAAGGTTAGTTGTACATCATTCCCAGGCCTCAACGAGACGGAGAGAACGGCTCACATCCCCCCCAACACACACACACAAACACACGGCCATATTTTTCAGCTGATAAATAAACATGCCCGTCTTACTGGATCTAATCTCTTAGATTTATAAAGAGCATATTTTAAGATGACTGGGCCTAATATTTCCCCCCATTATTAAGTTGTGTTCATGGTGCGAGATATATATATAAAAAAAGACACATATTCAGGGATGATGATCACATTAAGCACAAGTGAAACTATAACTGTCAAGTGCAGATGTTATTTTCACGCTGTTTTCATGATGTATAGATGTAACAATATATACTTAATTTAATATATCAGGCTGATGCACTTCTATTACCTAACTTTAGATTTAGATTTTAAGTAATGAAGGTGCATCTTAGGTGGTAAAAATGTTTTCAAAAAGTGAAATGTATACATTACACAGAGATACTGTTACTTCTGATTATGACAGCTTATAGCTGGTATAAACCCTAAAATCGGATTTTCAGAAAATCACATCACGTTCAACCAAACAAATGAGATAATAATACAACTACGTCATCACCTGCTGACTTCAACTAGAGAGTAAGCCATAAGAGGTCATTGCTGAAGTAACTAACTGTGTCCAAGCATACTGAGGGAAAATTAAGTGGAAGAAACCAGAGGTATCATCAGAAGCGTCTTACATGGGCTAAGGAGAAAAAGAGCACGGCTGAGGTTTAGTCTTTTATTTTTTAGATGAAAATACATTTTGCATTTTATTTGAAAATCAGTCAGAGAATCCTTGTTGCTTGACGTCCAGTGCCAAGTTTCCACAGCCTGTGATGATTGTGAGTGCCATGTCATCTGCTGCTGTTGGTCTACTCAAGCTCGTACATCCGTCTGCCAGAAGACTGTAGGCCGATCCATGCTCTCGTCTGCTGACAAGCCATTGAAGATGCTGATTTAATTTTCCAGCAGGACTTAAACACCTGCTCACCTCTAGAAGTAGCAATACCTAGCTCATTGACCACGATATCACTGTGCTTTATTGGCCAGCAAGTTAGCCTGATCCAAACCCCACAGAGAATCTCTGAAGTGTTGTCAAGAGGAAGATCAGACATCAGATCCAACAATGCTGGCGACCTAAAGGCCGCCGGCTGATCGCCTCGGTGCCATGCCACATTGAAGCAACAATTCATCCAAAAAGATCCCCAAGCAACAGTTTCTGCTCACAGTAGGTTGAAATTTATGCTCTAAAAATCTTTGTCTTATTGGCTTTTCCATTTATTGTCAAACTTAAGCATCACAATTAACGGAAATGAACACTTTTGGAAAGGCTTTTACATCAGTTCAACTTTTTTGAATGGAATTACTGGAGGAAATGAACATTTCAGCAGTCAAATTTATTGACATGCACCTTTTGTAGCTGCGTTGTTCATTAATATTTGGTTGAAAATAACTCCTGTGTGCACACTTACATGTTTTCGTGCAGTCTTGGTGATCAGTTGCTCAGCACGGCCACAGAGGCAGGAGGGACAGAGAATTAGCTGAGACGCGACAGGGAAGGGAAGGATTTTTTTTGTTTGTTTTTTAATGAGACTGAGAGCTTCAGAAACACTGTGGGTGATAATGATAAAAGAGGTAGCAGCCAACAGAGAGTTTGCAAGAATTGTGGGAGGACAAGCTTCAGCAGAAAGATTATAATGATCCACTAGCAGTGGCAGAAGAGTCCCAGTTGCAGCTGGGACCGATCTGACAGACCTCAAGATGCACATTGTCTGCTTTAAACAGAACAAGAGCTAAACTGCATTTCAAGGAAACTGTCAGAAAGATGTTCAGATGCTGCTTTGCATTGGGTCTGTTTGAATGCTCAAGTCTGGTGAGGAGAAAAAAAAAATTCTTTAAAAGCTGGGGAAATATTTACAGACCCCTCACAATGAGGATTTTTTTTTTTTACTTCCACAATAAGCCATCCATGTAACTTCAATCACTCATACACAGCTGCGTTTGATTCAACCTGCCTTCACGCATATCTTGCAAAAATTCAGTAGAAGCTCGAGCAGCCTGGTGTGTAAGGTAGCATGAATCAAACGCACCCATATAAAAGTATTACTGTACAGAAGAATGCTCGTCTTCTACCGGCCACGCTGCTCTGACCAAACCCTGCCTTGATCCCTCCTGTATTGTGCTCGTCTCAAATCAGTTCAAACAACCTTAGATTAATTTCTCTTTTTTTTTCTTCTTTTTTTTTTCAGCTCTACTTTAGGAGCGCTTGATTTTCTGTTTGGCTGGAGGGGTCTTTGTTTGGCCATATTTATTTTTTATGTCCAAATCTGCAAAATCAAGTGCACCTTAAGTAATGTAACAATGAAAACAGTCACAAGCTCTTATTTTGACTCCTGCCTGATGCAGACTGGATCAAAATTCCTTGTAAATACATAAAGGAGACATTGATTAACCTTGCTGGGAACAATGAGGCGACTAAGCCTCTACAGCGCCCACTACAGGGTAAATCAACTCTCCTTGGGTATTTGTTTTTGGTGTATGTGTGTAGGGAGCTCTCCCTCCCACAAAGTTGCTTCTTTTTCTGTGACAATGATTGAGCTCCTTTTTAATGATTTATTATAAACATTACGAGCATAAAATAATGAACATTTTCATGCTCAAACATCCACATCATTTGGTAGAACTAAATTAAAAAACAGTTCTCTAAATTATTTGAAAGAAATGCCCTTTAATGGGATAGTTCTGGATCTTTCTCTGTGAAAAGAATTGAAGTATTAAATAATCTCACCTTACCTTTCGTAGCTTTATGAAGTATGTTCTGGTTAGTGAGCTAGAAGCTAACAGCTACTCTGAGCAAGACCAGGATCAGGATGTAGATCCTCAAATAATAATGGGCTTCTCCTCCAATAATACAAAAGTAACAATAGAAAACAATAAAAAAATAAAATAGCATTTGTGCATAGTTTTACGTTTTTGTGTTTGTACCTTTATTAGGTGGTAATTGGTCACTTTCGAAAAAGGCCTTTGCCTTCTAATCTCCAAAACCAAAATATTCCCAGAAAACGCAGCCTTTTCTGGGAATATTTTGATTTCAAACGCACTTCCAATATGTTTGAAAAATATGTTATTTCAAGCAAAATTGTAGACATAATATTAAGTAAACATTTCTTACAACTTGGATGTAAAGAAAAATTTCCATCCAAATTATTTACAGGTTCAGAAAGCGACCAAAAAGTTATTGTAAAAAAAAAAAACTCCCGTCGTCACACTGGGCATTTGACAAACAAAAAACATCTCCACCACGGCTCTCAGAGTGTTTTCAATCTATTAGATTAATTAGAGGATCTAAAAGTAATCATAATTCTAAACACAAAAATTACAGATTTTGGTTTCCGACTAACTTAAGTGACTGCCTGAAGAAAAAACTAAATTGACAGAACTTCTGATTTACAAAACTTCAACATAAATGGCCAGAACAGCCCTGCTCAGACTAGCCGTTAGTTTCCGCCTCCAGGATCATCCTTTCTGAATTTATACTGAAATATTTTACCTGTAGTTGACCTCTACAGGTAAAACACTCACTGACTATAACCCCACTTCAAAAATCCCAAGTCGATCCCTTGAAGATCTTTCACACAGATCCAAGAACTGTCTAGAGAAGGAGCACTTTCTACAAGGAGAGTTCAACTTTATGGCATGAAAGGCACCCTGTATGTACAAAAAGAAAAAAAAATGTCCATGCACGTGTGTGTGTATGCACTTTCATGCACTCTTTCAAGCATGTCTGGGTACATTCACACACATGCAACCTTCAAACACACACACTCAGCCATGATGTGTGTGTGTTTTACGTTCTCTATATCGGGTTGTTGTTGTTTCGTGGCAGTGTTGGGCGCTGCTGCGCACACAGTGGAGGCTGAGGAGGAGGGGGAGGTGCTGGATAGACACAGATGCCTGTTGGCCCTGGCAGCGCTGCGACACGCCAAATGGTTTCAGGTCGGCACCCACTCACTTCCTGTCTTCGTGCCCGATGCTTATTGTAGCCTGACGATTCACCCAGGGAGGACATGCTCACTTTTCTGTGCTTATTATTGTCACTCGGTTTAACAGAAGGAGGCATCTACACTTTTTTTTTTTTTTTAGCACAAATTTAAATCTTTGTTATAACAAATTAAGATTTACATTTAAGTTGAAGTCTGTTTGTCTTGTATTTGTTGTCAAATACTTTCGGACACACGTTAGCCAAAAAAGGGTGTTCGTAAAGAAAAATCGTAAGGCTACAAAAGCAATACTTTATACTTGTTTTTGTTTCTTTTTTTCTTTTTTTCTTTTTTTTGCTATTGTGTGAACCTGCCTGGTTTGTACAGTATGTCAGAGCTTCCTTTTATATTTTTCTCCCATACCGTTCCCCATCTGTCCTCCAACTCACCTTACTGACACTAAAAGCGAAAAAGTTGGCATAATGACATGGATCGAGCCATCATAAAAAGAGAGCGATTTTTAGCTGAGTATATGCAGAATTGCACAAACAGTTACAGTTATTTGTATCTAAAGATGTATGTCTGCAAAAAATTTTCTACCCTTATGCAAAATTTGTTCCCTTTTTCCCCCACTCTGATTTTATTTTTTTTTTTTTTTCCCGCTGTCATACCTTCCTCCATTTTTCCCTCTTCTTCCTACAAATTCTCAGGCTCGAGTGAACGGACTTAAGTCCTGCGTTATCGTTCTCAGGATACTAAGAGACATGTGCAATAGACACCCCATTTGGGAACCTCTCAAAGGATGGGTGAGTCTTTTTACTCTTTATCTTCGAGTGTTAGTTGCATGAAATGAGGAGACGGTGTTCTGCTTTGTTGAACAAAGGAATATTTTCTTTCTAAATGTGAAGCACTATTTATTTGTACTCCGCATTTTCAATAAGTCGCAGGTTTAACTAAAATGGAGTTTAGTTTTAGTTGGATAACTTTATCCTAAGTTAATTTGAGAAAGAAAATTACTTTAAAAAAAGTAAACTAATCTAATTGTTCCATCTTTCACTAAGACTCGAGAACATTGTGTTTTATTGGCTATTTGTCAAACTTGTCCAACTTTTCCGAAAGATAAAGATTGATAAAGATTGATATGATTAATTTTGAACCTCCTCTGACATTTTTGAAGAATTTCTGTGCCTTAACTTTAATGTCAATCCATTAACCCAAAGTTTTTGTCTTTCTGGATGAGATTGTATTTAGTTTTCATCTTTTATGTGCAAATCAAAAAATGCAGATAAAACACTATGATGGAAATTTTTTTAGCCTTGAAATTATTACAAATTTTTGGGAGTATTATTGTAAAAGTGTTGCTTGAAAGCCAAGAACATGAGTAAATTACATTACAGTTTGCAATGATAACTTAGGTCAAGAACTCAAAATTATTACATATTTATTCAGCATAACTGGACCTTTTGTAATTTGCTTTTTTTTTTAGCATGGTATATTTGCCAGTTGTATTTTTTCTTTATTCTTATAGCCTCGATAAAACAAGTAGCTCTTTAATTTCCCTACATGATAGAAATCTTAGATACTTAATTAAATGATGCTGAGAAATCAAAAGTTTCACTTTCAGTCTGGTAAAAGATACATTAAAGTGTATTTTTATTTTCCAGAAAAATAACTGCATACAGAAACATTTAGAAAAATATTTGCTTAATGTTGAATTTAATTTGTTCAAACAGAGAAAAAAGTCCCAAGTTAGTATCTTTATTTTGCTGCATGTCTTTCCTCCTTCTGTTTCTACTTTTTTTCCCTGTTTGATCTACTGCAAATGAAGGCAACTAGTGCCAGAAAACCCTGTTTTTTAAATAAATATGGAATCTTTTTTTTTTCTTATTGGGCAACAGAACACACCATATCCAAAAGGAGAGGTGGGAACTAAGCTTGTTTATATCTAAAGTCAGAGCAAAAAAAAAATCTAAATCAACTGGAACATTTTGGCATGTTTTATAGAAGATTAATTTAGCTCACCCTGGACGTCTTCCTGTTTTGTTTGTTTTTTGTTTTTTTTTACATATTTTCATTTGCATCCATTCCTCCTTGCAGCCATTGGAGCTCATATGCGAGAAGGCCATCGCCACTTGCAACAGACCCCTTGGAGCAGGAGAAGCGCTGCGTCGAGTCATGGAGTGTCTGGCGTCAGGCATACTGCTCCCAGGTATGAAACCAAAGTTTGAAGAGTCGACCTATGAGCCTGCTTCTGCACTTGCTAATACCTGGCATTGCCGCTGAACAGAGCAAACGGATGTCCTCAGTTTGGATAGAAGAGCAGATACTTTGGCTCATTTCAAAGCCGCAAAGGTCGAACCATTGCCAGCGACCTTGCCGAGCACAGCTGTCTGAGAAGGTTGTCATGAGGAGAGCATTCTAATTAGGCACAGCTTTTCAAGATGTTATTTGTCCTTGCAGGAGTTGCCTTTCATAAACCTAAGCTTGTTTTTATTTAATTTGACAAAAATTTATGGACCTTGAAAGGTAAATTAAGGTGTAAGAACATCTGCTGCGAGAACTATACCTGATTCCAGCTGTGTTTTCTGATTCATTCTGTGAGACGGATACAAAGTATCAAACAATAAAATGTAACACGTTTTATTGTCAGTCAGTAAAGAGAAATGTGCAATTTACTATTTGCTCTTTATTGGCTCTGCCCATGTTTGTCAGGTTGGCAGCATCTTTTCTTTCCCTTCATTTCTTGTTAATTAAGAATCAGCCAAGCTCGGTTCTGATCCAATCTCTGATGTTTTCTGGTGCATCTTGAATGATTTTTTGAGGCTTTTCTGGGATGTACTTGCAAACACCATAGCAGCATAATTGAAATATTTTTTTTATTTTTATCCATTACGATCTTATCTTCTTCTTTCTTGGTGACAGATATGTTATACGGGGTAAAGTCTGGAAGTAAGAAAATTGACTTTCTTTGTCCAAGTCTCAATAAGTCTGAAAAAAAGGTTTGAGTACTTGGACTTTATTCATTCTGTAAAGGATGCTGAGAAAAATAGAAGGCCTTTTTAGAATAAGGGATAATATTTATATTCAATTTCTCACATTACAACCAGAGTGTTTGTCCAACTAGATCAACAAAAACTCATTCAAAAATCAAATGAGGAAATAGTATCACTCTTATGGCCTCTAGACACCTGACACACTATTTCCTACCTGGACTTAGTTTAGAAAACAAGAAAAAGATTGCAATTCCCTTTTTTTAATTTTGTGAATTAAGGTATTACTGTTCACGACTGATCTGTAATGAAGCATTACAGATTTTAACGGATCTAAATTTACCCCCTGAAAAACAGTGATGGCTCTTTATCACGCTTCCAAACCTGGACTGTCGTATCTCCAGAAAAAAGAAGTGAAAGAGTGGCTAAAAACCTGGAAAACTGATTCTGAAAAGTAGAACAATTTGAATGAATCCTGGTTAAAGTTTGCAGTAGAAAGAACTGCAGCAGATATAATCAGAGCAGCTTGTGGTATGCTATCAAATGATTAAAAATATTGTTTCTTTTTAATCTAGATCTGTGTATCTTCTTCCCTTTCCTTTAGGTGGTCCAGGCTTACACGACCCATGTGAGAAAGAGCCTACAGACACTCTTGCCAACATGACAGACCAGGAGGCCGAGGCCGTCACCTACGGCGCGCAGGTACGCTCAAACAAACCACAGCTTACTGACAGCGTTGTTACGCTTTAGCCATAGTGGCCCTAAGTTCTTATACTCTGGGAATAAGAAAGCAACGCGACAATTACCAGACAGGCAGACCTCAGTATCACCCCAAGACCACGCTGTGGATGCACACACACACACACACACACACATACATATAACTGGGCCTGTGTGGTGCTGCATTTTAAAGATTGGTGTGGGAAACTGTTGGCGTTGCGAGCCATAAATCCATCTCCGACACCCGGAGGACAGTGGCTGTGTGTGCGCGCGCGTGTGTGTGTGTGTGTGTGTGGGGGCACGGCTTTCTTCACACACGCGCTCGACTGAGCAGGGCAACCTCTGAGCCGCATGGCTTAGTGAATCCTGCCGTCCATTTCCTTTGAAGGCAGCCAGAACGAGGCTGGAATGTCAATGGGGATAATTGTGTGGAGGCAGATACAAGAGCAGATAGGAGTAAGGGAGCTGTTCTGTCAATGAGCCACACCAGGCTCCACGAATATCTGACACGTCCTGCCTCCTTGATGGATTTAATTTAGCCGATCCGCTGCGTGCAGTTTGCTCATCTTTTGCTACATATGTTAAAAGGTGGATAATTATTTGCAGGAATCCACGTCTGCCAATTTCAATCATTTTCGAAAAGGATAGTTAATCATAACTGCCGACTTAGTGACCGAGTCATTTCCGACTCTTATATTTATGGTGTTTGATGTCTAAATAAAAGCAGAATAAATGACAGAGAGCTGTTTTCCTGGCACACAATGGAGTAAAGCTCAAAATTATTCATATCTCTCTTTTTTTTTCTTTTTTTTTTTCAACCAACTAGTTCGGCTCGGGTCTCCAGAGGGGCAATAAAACGATGGAAAAGTTGCATATTTTTTTTAAAAAAAGTTTTATTTATATTTTAACTAAAAAAGTGGAACATTTATGACCTCCAAAAAAATCAATGGAAGAGGCTTTGTTTTTGTAATTACAGCAATCGAATATCTTGTCTTTATAAACGCAGGCATTGTGAACAAAGTGGCTGAAATGGGCTTCAAGGAAGGATGGATGGGTAGATGTTTAAAGGAATGGACAGAAGATTGATTGATTGATTGATTGATTGATTGATTGATTGATTGATAGATATTTGGTATAATTTTCCTTGATTTGGGTTTTAAACATCATTTTCTGACAGAAAGAAGCACTTGGAGCAGAAATTTTACAACAAATAACTAGGACACACACACACACTAAACCGCTCGATTGCTTACCTAATTGTGCAGTTTAAGAACCCTAAACTATGTTTTGCAGTGAAATGTGTTTTAATTAGATCTGATCCACTTTCACAGCTCCTCCCACCCAGCCCTTATGTCTGCTGTGTTTTGCATTCGACAGCATGCTCTCAGACTCATGGCATTCGGACAGATCTACAAGGTGTTAGAGATGGAGCCTCTTCCCTCACATAAACCATCACAGAAATATCCTTGGTCTGATAAAGAAGGTGTGTACCCATCTCCCATGCCTGCCTACCTCCCTGCTCTGCTTTTTCTCCTTCTCTCATCCTGTGTGTCTCTGGCTTTCATCCACACATCCTGTCTTTAAAGTTTTTGCCAGATCACATAGATATTTTTTTTCTCTCTCTCCCTTCCTTAGTATATCCTTCAGTGTTTATTGGTTTGACTTTTTTATTATTTAGACGTCTTACTGGACTGTGATCCAGTATATTGGGTCAACCTGTGTTGTGTCAAATGTTTTCAACTTAGACACGAGTCTTTTACTCGTACTGGATGGGTTTGTAAGCACAGCCACTGGCACAGTATCAGTAAAGCTGATAAATGAAGCAACATAAAACTGCTGAACTTTCTGCTGTGTGACCTCCACCTTCTCCTGACCTGAGCTGATGAAATTGCTTCTCAATACCTTGGAAAAGTATTAAAATCTCTTTTTGCTAATTCAGTGCGACAAGCTTTAGTATATTAATAAATCAGCACATCCTTGTCTAAAGAAAAGAAACGAACAAATATTTTTTTTCAATTTCCTTTCCAAATAAAAAAAAAGTATTGCCTGAATTTGTACTAAGTCCCCTTCACTT